>NW_001820831.1:746133-903234 GCF_000146945.2 Sclerotinia sclerotiorum 1980 UF-70
CAAAACGCGCAATACATTGTACGGATCCATATGTGCAGGAGTAAATTCTACTCGAATTGATTTATTCATCCCATCATCATTCTTCTCCGGGAAAAAAAAAAATATTAAAAATAAAAAGGCTGAATATTTTCTGAGACAGGTTTATGGCTTTTCCCGCTAGGAGTTGGCATTTATGACCATTAGCAATCCTCAGAATGTCTTCAACTGTACGGAGTATTCAGCCAAAAATCTGAGATTTCTATCGGATATTTTAGATAGCCTCTTTCCCCCTCATGCCGTGTCCCTTTTCGGCCCAAGAGGCTCAAACAAGACCATTTAAATATTGAACCTGCCAATGGTGATTTACATCCTTAGCACACTTTAGGTCAGTGTGCCTGAATTGGATCCAACTCCGCATAGTCTCAAGCGCTGAGATCAGCCATAGCAGCCATCACATCAGGAGGGCTGAGTTACGAATTTGGCCCACGCAGCCGGGAGAAATAGATAGGGCGTAGCTGGATTCTAGAAGAAACGAGGACGAAGGTACACTCAAGATTCGTTGTAGTTGGCGACAAGCAGAACTCAAGATCTTGGATAACGCTTCGGCCCTTGCCTAGTAGAGATGATTAGTACAAGGAGGCTACCATATTAGGTTTGATAATAGATCTTTAGTTCATATCATACTCCGTATTTTATAACAACCATATACGACCGTGCTTTTGTCAACAAGAGTGGGTGATGAGGATGATATGGCGGCTAAGGATACTAAACATTGAATTAGCATTTTAACCTTTCACAAGCACACTTTCCTCAAACGGGATGTGGCGATCATTCTAGAAGTAACATGGTTCATGTTTATTGATGCGGAGAATCCCTCCCTCTATTTGCATACTGTGTAATATTCTTGGCTAAGGGGTCTACTCTATATAAACAAGGGCAATATCCCCTTGCCAACTGGGCTCAATTGAAGCGGGAAGCGGGAAGAGAGGAAGAAGATTTGAATACGTACTTGTCCTCTTTCTTTTATTCTTCATTTACGGCTCTTTTCAGTCTGGAATCTAGTTTGGTATCATCACGCCATAGATGAAGCGAACTCAAGATGGTGGCATCATCGGTGGTATTACTCCGTAGAATCGGGTTGGCGCTTCATGCTCGTATTCACCCTGCCTTTTCTCTCTTCAAGGTGGACCTCGAGTTGTGCCTTGTGCCTATTTGGTCGAATTGAACAGGCATTGGATCTGTTGGATATCTTGTGATCTCGTGATGAAACTCTAATCATGGGTAGAATCTCACGGTGATCAATGCGTCCGAGAATGTACGGAATTGTTATCCTCACTCTAGCCACAGCAGGTGCATTATGCGTACATTATACTCCGTATGCAATGCGAAATGACACAGGAAAGTTGATGAAACCGTTGAACCGAAGCTGCATTGATCAGTCTGTGCAAGGTCAAGAATGATGATAGATGATACCTAGGTATGCACAGATGTGCGGAGTATTATATTGAAGAAAAAAAGTTGGGAAGGGTTTTTCCAAATTCATCTGCTTCTGCCATAATGTCTTCCAAATAATAGACATACTAGGTACTCCGTACATACAAGTACGCAGTTAGATACACCGTGCATACACCAAGGTATCATTTTGGATCCCCTTGGCAACTTCCTTAAAGTAAACAAGTACTGTGTATATTTTTAGGAATTCTTTATTGATGAATTATTGATTATCGACCAATCATCATCCTTCGAATTGTCCCGAGCAGATATCACAAGCCAAATTTCTTCCGCATCGTATTTCTAACAGCGATTTTTGCTGCATTCCAAAGCGCGCTCTCTCTCTATTCGCCTAAGGCTAGCAAATAACGTTACAGCCATCTATTTTTCATCCTCCCTTCCATCGTAGATCCCTCAACCTTTCATAAACTACTACCTAGTATTTTGGAGATCAGGAGAAAATCATTCGTTTTTTAACTTCAGCATCCTCAATATCATTCACCGGTATAATGAAAACTTTTTAATATCCCCAAAATACTTCATCACTCGTTTAAAGAAGGAAGGATCTGAAGGCGAATATTGTTCGTATTATTAGATAGTGCGAAATAGACTCTTGCCAAAAATATCTACCTACCTGCCTACTCAATCCAAACACGCGCTTCTCCCTTGCGCCATCAAGAATTCTTGACATCTTCATTCCGATACACATTTGGTTTTGGGATATTCCAGACCAGGGCTCGTCTCTTGTATTCCATACCTACTGTACATGTTTTATCCACTCGATTAAATCGCTTTACCGGTACCTGCCTCCATTCGTTACTTTCAAGGAAATATCGGTACATGGACTTCTATACCGGCGCCACTTTGTTTTGACTTGGTCGACCAAGGAACCACTCACACCATTAAACAAGGATAATATTACAATCCCTCGACTCCGCACAAAACAAAACAACTTTGACCACTGTTTGACCGCTATCAATGTATGCTTCCCCATATTCCTCATGCTCTTTCAAGTTATGACTGCCCCTCACATTCACTTTGATTGAAAGCTGCTCTGCCGAAAAAGCATTGTTGTCGGGCATCTAATTTCTCCCGGGGGAATTTGATTACCGCTGCTTCATCCTTCTAACCGCTCCCATCAGTGACGGAGACGCCGAAGTGATTGTAGTTGGAGATATCCATTGGAATCTCACAATTGATTCATTGATCACATTTATTAATTATAATGGAATAGAATCATGTCTCCTCCGAGGCGGCCTGATAATAGTGAGTCAAATAGATCTCAACATTATCGAAGTCATTCGCGGCGCGCACAAGTTCAAGATGAAGAAACTGTCTATTACACCCTACCAGCAGCTTCACCTACACATGAAAGTCGACCTTCAAAATCTTCCTTCTCTGATACAGCATCGTCGCCACTCACTCCAACGATGTCTCGTGATCCTATTTCGCCAACGCGAACCACAGCACCAGCGACTGGGGTGTCGAGAAAACGAAGTCTCATCCGCCCGGAACGTAATAGAATTGATGAAAACCACCCCAATTACCATTACCGTCAGCATGCCGCCAACATGGATACTCAGCCCTCAACGACTGGCAACGATCCAATAATGGAAGATATAGAGGCAGATGCTGCAAATACCGAGACATCGGGCCTGCGAACATCAGGAGAAGCGGAATCCGATATTACACCTCCCGTAAAACGACCTAGACGCGGCCACGGAGCTGGACCAGAAGACCTTGCCTCGAACGAAAAGGCCGGGTATGCTTCAGAGTCTCGAGGGGGAAACAAGCTGAAGAGAGAGAGGGTGCAGAAGATGTCCAAAGAAGAGAAAGAAAGGCAGAAGGCTCTCGATACTGTGAAACCACCTAGTCTGTGGAATGTTTATTGCGCCATTGTAACTTTCTGGTGTCCAGGTTTTGTTCTGAAGTGTTTTGGTTTTCGGTCCAAGGCACAGCAAAGAGCCTGGAGAGAAAAGATGGGTTTGATCAGCATAATTCTCTCCATCATGGCATTTGTGGGGTTCTTGACATTTGGATTTACGGCAACAGTATGTGGTACTGGCGGAGGTCTGCGATTACAAGTCAACCACGTCGATTCCGGATACATGATCTTCCACGGTCGCGCATATGATCTCTCTAAATCACACCATCCTGCTGCAACAGGCATTACATCTGGTGCGAATGTTTTATATGATCTGCCTCAAAAATATGGGGGTATGGACGGAAGCTTCTTATTCCAGAATGTCAATGGCAAATGTAAAGGCCTGATTACTTTGGCTGATGGATCGGACGTTCCAACCAATTCTGACAAGGATCTTGCGTGGTACTTTCCTTGTCATGCTTTCAACCAAGATGGCTCAAGCTCCCCAAATGAGACCGTTGGTGCTTATTTTGGATACGCATGCCATTTACAAGCAGAGGCACGCTCATCATTTTACAAACTCAATAGCGCTGGAGATGTCTATTTTACTTGGGGCGATATCAAGAATTCTTCGAGAAACCTCATGGTATACTCTGGCAACGTGCTTGATCTGGACCTCCTGAAATGGTTCAACACCACTCAAGTCACTGTTCCATCTAGGTTTACTGCCCTCGCCGACACTACAACCGCCGCCAACGAAGCCGTACGCGGTAGGGATGTTACACACGCATTCCAATCATCAGAGGACAAGAGAATTGCGCAATGTTTCGAGCAGATTATCAAAGTTGGAAGTGTTGATACCGAGACTGTTGGATGTATCGCTTCCAAAGTAGTCCTTTATGTATCCTTGGCATTCATTCTTGCCATCGTCCTGACAAAATTCGTGTTAGCTTTGATATTCCAATGGTTCATTGCTTCCAAATACGCTGCTTCAAAAACTTCTCAGTCATCCGACCCTAAGAAGCGCCAACAACAGATTGAGGAGTGGTCCGATGATATTTACCGGGCGCCTGTAAGAATGGCCGGTGATATTGGTAGCTCCGCTCCCGGATCAGGATCTGAAAGGCCAAGCAAACGAGCCAGTGTGTTTTTGCCAACGACTTCTCGATTCTCAAATCCTTATGCTGCTGCTGACCGATCATCTCGCGTTGGACGCCCTCAGCCTACAACCATGGCTAGTCAAAACTCTACAGCTCAGTTAATTCCTCCGAACCCCATGTTCCGAAATCAGAACAGTAGCCGAAACAGCCTTTTGCGAACAGATGGTGCAAATGACTACGATGGTCCTAACCCTGCAAGCTTCGTCCACGAGCTAGTAGTTCCTCAACCACCAAAGGAGTGGGAACCATACGGATTCCCTTTGGCTCACGCGATCCTTCTAGTGACCGCCTACTCGGAAGGTGAACTTGGTATTCGTTCGACTCTCGACTCTCTCGCTACAACTGATTATCCAAATAGTCATAAAACTATCCTAGTTATTTGTGATGGTATCATCAAGGGTGAAGGCGAACCAAGGTCAACGCCTGATGTTGTTCTTGGTATGATGAAAGAATTTGTAACTCCTGTTGAAGAAGTCCCGGCTTTCTCTTATGTAGCAGTGGAAAGAGGATCCAAAAGACATAACATGGCCAAGGTCTATGCTGGATTCTACGACTATGGTGCTGATTCTACCATCAATGCCAACAGACAAATCCGAGTTCCAATGGTGTGTATCGTCAAGTGTGGTACTCCTGATGAGGCTACACATCGCAAACCTGGAAACCGAGGCAAGCGTGACAGTCAAATTATCTTGATGTCTTTCTTACAGAAAGTCATGTTCGATGAACGTATGACTGAACTTGAGTTTGAAATCTTTAATGGATTCTATCAAATTACTGGTATATTTCCGGATATGTATGAAGTTATTCTCATGGTTGACGCAGACACAAAGGTGTTTCCCGATAGTTTGACACACATGGTATCAGCAATGGTAAAAGATCCTGAGATCATGGGACTTTGCGGCGAGACAAAGATTGCGAACAAACGTGCCAGTTTCACAACCGCCATTCAAGTGTTCGAATACTTCATTTCGCATCACTCTGTGAAATCCTTTGAGTCCATCTTTGGTGGCGTTACTTGTCTTCCAGGTTGTTTCTCCATGTACAGAATTAAGGCTCCAAAGGGTGGCAACTATTGGGTACCTATCTTGGCCAATCCTGATGTCGTCGAACATTACTCCGATAACGTGGTGGATACTTTACACAAGAAGAATTTGTTGCTTTTGGGAGAGGATCGATACCTTTCAACGCTCATGCTTCGAACTTTCCCCAAGCGTAAACAAGTATTCGTCCCACAAGCTGTTTGCAAAACTCAAGTACCAGACTCCCTCTGGGTTCTCATGTCACAAAGGCGTAGATGGATTAACAGTACTGTCCACAATCTGATGGAATTGGTTTTGGTTAGAGATCTTTGCGGTACCTTCTGCTTCAGTATGCAATTTGTCGTCTTTATCGATCTTGTCAGTACCTTGGTTCTTCCGGCCGCTATAGCCTTCACAATCTACGTCGGTAAGTAAACGATTCTTTTTTTGACATTGTAACATTTGACTAATTCATTCTAGTAATTATTTCAATTATTCGTCGCCCTGTCCAAGTCATTCCGCTCGTACTTTTAGCTTTGATTCTTGGTTTGCCGGCAGTTTTGATTGTTATAACTGCTCATCGTTGGGTCTACGTTCTTTGGATGATGATCTATCTCGTCTCCTTACCCATTTGGAATTTCTTATTACCAACATACGCCTTTTGGAAATTCGATGATTTCTCATGGGGAGATACTCGTAAGACTGCGGGTGAAAAGACTAAGAAAGCTGGAATTGAATACGAGGGAGAATTCGATAGTTCAAAGATTACTATGAAGCGATGGAAAGAGTTTGAGAAGGAGAGGATATTAAGGAGTAATTCAAGTTGGATTAACTCAAATACCTCTGTGAACAAGGAGAACCATCGTTGGCAGCAACATCAATACGATGATTATGCCGATAGTTAAGGGGTTGGATAATGATATCCGGGTTGGAAGATACTGACTTCGATTAGACTTGCTCATTACTTGTTGAGCGCACATAATGCATTGCGTGGTTAGGAAACGGGATTAAAATCCTCCATTCGCCAAGTTTTGGGGGCGAACAGTATAGTCTAATGATGGCGTAACTCTGTTTTGTAGTCTTAGTACCCTGGTTTTTGGTACTTTGCATTTTCTATTAATTGATGGTGCACGCACGTATACACATTCATGAAGTACTTGGTTGATTGGTTTATGGCATTTATACTGGTGTGGAGTGGAATGAATGGAGTGAGATGGAGTAGAAATTAATTATGTTATATTAATTATGTTATTATTATCTTGTGATGTAATGTAATGTAATGTTTTATCAATGGACCGGACCGTCTTTTATATATGATCAGTGATGCGGTTTAGTTGTTTTTATGATGTATATATGTTTATTCGTGTTTATATTCGCGAAGTGTGTAGAGAAGATAGTATATCAATATAAGATAATAAACTAAATAATCTCAGAGATGATGGATATAACTATAATCTATTTATTTACTTATTTTAACACTTATGATTAATAGTTCAAGATATGAAAATCACACGTAATACTCAAAACAACAATAATAAAAGGAACAAGTAAGCAATAGAAAATCACCAACAAAAGCACTGCTCACTATAAAGAGACAACATCAACAAATAAAAAAACAACAAATATAGCGTGAGCCAGGACTAAACCCTTTCAATATCTATCTATATGTGTGTGTATATATATATAATTATGTATAGTAGTTACTTTCTCTACGCAGCGCAATACAAAAAATGCAACCAGCAACACCACCAACCCAAAGCTCTACAGGCCACAAGCCCCGAAAAAAAAAAAGAAAATGATAAAGGAAAAATAAGTGTAAATCCTCAGTCCTCAATCCTAGTAATCTACCGAGTCGTACGTAAAATGCCGTTTTTTCGGATCCGCTCGCTCATGCTATGCCTCATATGATATGATATGATGATATGATGTAAACAAGGAAAAAATTGTATGAGTAATCTTGTGTTGTCATGCATGTAATATTTTACTTTTCTCTAGCCGATATATCTAGAAAAGTTGGATGGAACCCCAATGTTGTTCGGCACCGAAGGCACCAGGTGCCTTCCAGTAATCGTCAGTGTAACTGAAGATTGTGGTGCGTCCACCGCACAATTCGACGATGCTTGCAATGGCGATGCTCTGCTCGGAGACACCTGGGCAGGCGAGTCCGTTACAGCTTCCGGCGGAGGGCCATCCACACTCGAGGTTAACTGCGGATTTTCCAGGGCACATGCTCTCAGCGAGCTCGAGTTGAGAGAGAGCGAATTTACCGGCATTCTCGGCAGTGGTTTGGGCGTTGAAGAATGGGTGGAGATTGGCACCAGTAATATCAACGACTGCGCAAAGAGTGCTGGTGTATTCTTGCCAGATGTTGAGGGGTTCGGTGGTGGTGACTTGTCCGGTGTATCCAGAGCTCTTGAAGGATGAGCTGGAGGAGCTGATGAATCCAGCAAGTTCGGTAGCACTTGCGTAACCGTTGAAGACAGCTTCGTTACCAACAACGATGAGCTCAACGAGAGACCATTGTCCCCAAGCAATAAGGTCAGTAACTTGACTAGCAGCTCCGGAAACTCCAGTTTCGCTAATGAAGATACCAATAATCAACTTAAGACCAGCAGTTTTAGCTGCACCACCAATGTTTTCGAGTCCTGAGCAATCAGTGCTGTACATACGAATGGCTTTGAAACCCTTGGAAGCAATGAGAGCTACATCAGTAGCAACTTCTTCGGCAGTCTTGCAACCACCTGAATTTTGGTATGGAGAGTAAGTCATGGCCCATTGATTGCCACTGGTTCCTACGCTACCACCGTTACCGGAAGAGGAGGAAGAAGAAGCAGATGGAGATGCGACGGAAGATGCGACGGAAGATGCAACAACAGGAACAGCGCTTGAGGATGGTGCGACTGGGACTGCAACAGAAGTGGAAACTGGAGCTGGGGCTGTGGTGGCTTGGGCATATGTGCTTGCTGGTAATGTTGCATCGACAATTGTGTAAGCTGAAGAGGAGTATGGGCAGAAAACAACAACGTTAGTCTCAGTGATGGTGGTAACAACTTCAGGTTGAGTGTATGTTCCTGGAGCAAAGGAAGCAGGAGTTGGGTAGACCCATACAGCGGGTTCAGTAACGGTAGTGGTCAATGGGTTGATTGTGTATGTTCCTGCGGCTGGGCAAACATAGGTAGTTGTCAAAATAGTGCTTGTAACAACACCATCTGTAGTTGTGATGGCAGCGTATGGGCATACGATTGTTGTCTCTGTAGTTACAACAGTAGTGACACCTCCTACAGTGTAGGTTCCTGGAGATGGAAGAGCAGTTGAAGTAGCTCCACAGACAGTGGTGGACTCAGTCAAAGTAACGGTTGTCGCAGGGATGGTGTAGACACCTGGAGTTGCGGCGGTGGTTGCGAAAGGAGTTGGGACAGCGGGTGTTGCACTTGTGGCTGGAAGGTTGGGGGCAGTTGAAACTCCTTGGGATGCTCCTGGGGCAGATGATCCTGGAGTTGAGTTTCCTGGAGTTGATCCTGCTGGGCTAGATGGGACTGAACCTGCTGGAGGAGAACCTGCTGATCCTGATGGGGATGAGCCTGCTGGAGGAGAACCTGCTGATCCTGATGGGGATGAGCCTGCTGGAGGAGAACCTGCTGAACCTGCTGGGCCGGATGGGACTGAGCTAGATGGAGGAGAGCCTGCTGAACCTGCTGGGCCAGATGGGACTGAACCTGCTGGGCCGGATGGGACTGAGCCTGCTGGGGGAGAACCTGCTGAACCTGCTGGGCCGGATGGGACTGAGCCAGATGGAGGAGAGCCTGCTGAACCTGCTGGGCCGGATGGGACTGAGCCAGATGGAGGAGAGCCTGCTGAACCTGCTGGGCCGGATGGGCTTGAACCAGATGGAGGAGAGCCTGCTGAACCTGCTGGACCAGATGGGACTGAACCAGCTGGAACTGAAGTGGTTAGAACGCCAGTGCTAGTGACAGTCTTAGTAGAAGTGCTGTAGACGGTAGAAAGGCTGGAGGTAGTTAAAACAGTGGTGGTTCCTCCATTAGTTTGAGTCATGGTAACAGGGCAAACTGTTGTGTATTGATCGACAACAACCGTTGTGTAAACAGTGGATGATGCTGATTGGCTACAGGCAGTTGGAGTGACAAGGGATCCATTGCTATCATATGGAGAATATCCAAGGCATGAGGCGAATGAAGAAGCGCAACTAGCACGGTTTGCATCTGGAGCACCGCGACAGTCGTTATATGATGTATAACATTGAGCTGCACAAGCCTCAGGTGTACCTGTTGAGCCAGTTGGGACTGAACCAGCTGGAACTGAAGTGGTTGGAGCAGGGGTGGACGATCCTGATTGGCTACAGGCAGTTGGAGTGACAAGGGATCCATTGCTATCATATGGAGAATATCCAAGGCATGAGGCGAATGAAGAAGCGCAACTAGCACGGTTTGCATCTGGAGCACCGCGACAGTCGTTATATGATGTATAACATTGAGCTGCACAAGCCTCAGGTGTACCTGTTGAGCCAGTTGGGACTGAACCAGCTGGAACTGAAGTGGTTGGAGCAGGGGTTGACGATCCTGATTGGCTACAGGCAGTTGGAGTGACAAGGGATCCATTGCTATCATATGGAGAATATCCAAGACATGAAGCGTACGAGGAAGCACAGCTGGATCGATTGGCGTCTGGGGCACTGCGGCAACTGTTGTATGAGGCACTGCATTGAGCTGCACAAGCCTCAGGCGTACCTACTGAGCCAGTTGGAACTGAACCTGCTGGAACTGAACCTGCTGGAACTGAACCTGCTGGAACTGAACCTGCTGGAACTGAAGCGGTTGGAGCAGGGGTTGACGATCCTGATTGGCTACAGGCAGTTGGAGTGACAAGGGATCCATTGCTGTCATATGGAGAATATCCAAGACATGAAGCGTACGAGGAAGCACAGCTGGATCGATTGGCGTCTGGGGCACTGCGGCAACTGTTGTATGAGGCACTGCATTGAGCTGCACAAGCCTCAGGTGTACCTACTGAGCCAGTTGGAACTGAACCTGCTGGAACTGAACCTGATGGAACTGAACCTGCTGGAACTGAAGCGGTTGGAGCAGGGGTGGATGATCCTACTTGGCTAGAGCAAGCAGTTGGAGTGACGAGCGATCCATTATTATCATATGGAGAATATCCAAGGCATGAAGCGTACGAAGAAGCACAGCTGGATCGATTGGCGTCTGGGGCACTGCGGCAACTGTTGTATGAGGCACTGCATTGAGCTGCACAAGCCTCAGGTGTACCTGCTGAACCAGATGGAACTGAGCCTGCCGGGCCAGATGGGACTGAACCTGAAGCACTTGAACCACCGGTAGGAGCTGGTGGGAAGTATACTAAGATAAAATGTTAGTAAAATGCCGGTAACATAGTCCATGAATATATGAATATGACATACACTGAGGTTGACCAGTGACAGTAGACCAAACAGTGGTGCAACCACATGACTCGGATGATGATGCCAATAGCCCTCTGACATGGAAATCTTGATGACCATGTCTTCTCCCGAGGTCCCTAGCAGTAACACTACCCGCGAGGGCAGCCGCTACTGCGATAACTCCAGCCTTCATCTTTGCTGTGATAGATTATGTCGTGTATTATATCGTCTTATGGTAAGGTTATATCCTTCCACAGTGTCGTTCGTAAAAGTTGCTCGTAAAGAATGCCCGCTGAAAGAGTGAAGCGGTAGATGTATTTGGTTTGCGATGAAAGAATGTGAAAATAGCCAAATGAAGGTATTCACGACAATGATGATGTCGATAAGAGAAAAGAGGAAAGATATAGACGTGGGAGGACAGGAGATAAATGAGAACGCGGAGAGATAATCAAAGACGGCAAGCTAAACTAGAGGCTACAAAGTGGGTTCCAAGACTTATGGACATGGGTAAAACCCCGAAGTTGGGATGAGAGATGATTGAGAGTCAGAACTAACCATTCAAGCGGCTCTTCAGTGTCCGCCCAAGTGACAAACGGCCGGTAAATCTTAAATTTTGTGTACCAAGAGATGATTCCATGAAGAGCCAAGATATTTTGATTGGTTGGTAGAAAATAACACGAAATAGACAAGAAAAGAGTAGAAAAGCGGGATAGCATCATAAACTTACGAGTTATTTTCATAATGGACATATTTTTCTTTCTCTTAGCAGTTGTTTTCCATCTTTGTGTACCTGGGTAGGAATCACATACGATGATGAAGATTCACCCGTCTCTCTCTCACTCTTTCTCTGTGACTCTCTCACTCTCTTGCTCTTGCTCCCCCCAATACATCTCCTCGACTCTTGATGCAGATGACAGCATAATTCCTGACTTAGTAATTGCATTGACCATGTATCAATTCATCTAATTTCCCATTATCGTATTTGCTCCATTGAGTTTCTCTCCTTCTGTGGATCGTGGGACAAATCGATGGTAGATGTGCTTCAGGGATTCCCAGAAAAACATAGGGGAAAGTTGGAAAGCGATGGAAATTTAAAGTTGTATTACCTGGACGAAAAGAGATGCTAAGCCACTACACTTTAGGCTTAGCCTCTACGGTAAACAATGGATGGTGCACCAGCAGAATTGATTTTCAATTGAATGAATGTTTGAGGCGATGAGAATTGAAATAGATGTATGTAGGTATTATTAGCTATCGGGTTATTGAGTAGTAAAATCTTATAATCATGGTAAGTCTTATATGGTAGATCAGTGTGAAGAATTTATCAGATTTTAGTATTCTTTAAATTCCACTGTTAAATATTATGTTAAAGCATTACGTCGTCAGACATCTGGTAGCGGCTTCCTAGCTAAAGCATAAATAAGCCTCTTCATCATCAATCTTTATGCTTGTAATCCCCCGTCTGATTATTATACCAAGCTCATAATAGCTCACCAAAGTTTATAAATTCATAAATGTATATAATTACGGCCTACATCTCATTTCAACCTTCTGTCACTTCAGCAACGTGCGCAAAGTACGAGCAAACCATGCACTCTTCCCGGTTTACTATGGACTCAGTAGTATGGGATGTACTCTGTACTCCGTACAGATGAATACAAGGATCTGTCCCTCCTTACAATATCTACCGCTACCTTACTTAATTGGTTACTAGTTACATTGGAAACCTCCACTCCCACCTCCACTTCCATCCACCAAAAGATTCTGTTCCTGACTAACAAACGTTCTAATCTCCAATCAATGAATCTTCCAAGCTTGGCATGAACCTCGATCCTAGTCATAAGCTTAAGTTATTTCAGAACATTCTTTCATTTCCTTTGATTAACTTTTACTGGAATGGGGAAACAGTTGAAGATCAGGAGAAGTTCATGATCATTGTATGCCCCAGGTGAGAGAAATATCGAGGGATACGGAAACTCCGAACTTATTATAGTAGTCTGGACTGTGAAAAAGAATGGGAAAGCATGGGAAAAGCATGGTACCGATTTACGCTTAGAGGGGGCTCCAGTGTTCAGTGTCCACGGATGTTGCAAAAGAGGGACAAGGACCGGAAGACTTCCATTATTCATTCCATGGTGAAATTTGAATAGAGTTAACTATTTGCCCTGCCTTGCCCTGCCATGTGCTGTGTACTTCCGTAGTGGTAATTAGCAGCATGCTGTTTCCACTTCTACTTCCACTTCCACTCCAACCCTGAACCCACCTACCGGATTAACGGCGAAACGCTCCTAGGGAGAGCAGAAAGGGCAATTTTGGTGGATGGACAACTCGTGTTTTGTAAATTAAGTCTTCCAAAGAAACCTATTAACCTGCTCTAGATGTTTCTTCAATAATAGATTGTCCTCCTACTTTCCATGTACACAGTATATGATACTCTCTCTGCATCGACCACCATCCGTATAGATTTCTCTTTCAAGCTGATGTTCAGCAATAGAAAAATGCGGAGAGTGAATAATAATCATAAAGAAGACTGAGAGGCACAACTAATCTTGACATATTTTTGAGTGCCGAACCATCGTATGATATAGACTGGAGGTGCATTCTGACGTTATGATATAACACAACCTCGGTCTTGTGTATCAATCACACAGATTTTGATTTCAACCTATCTTTGCGAGAAGAAAGCCTCTTTACTATCTCGTAGTATCTACATTCCCTTCAGTGTATCCAAACTTCCTTGGTTTATCCATATCAACAATCATTAATATTTACTTTAAAGTTTCCTCCCGCCCATCCAGCCTTTCAGCGAAAATGAAGTGAGGATGAAAGCTCGTGACTTTTATTCATCTCCCACCGCCTCTATTGGCCTAGACTTTTCATTATCTGCACCGTGCACGTTAAAAGAGAAAGAGTCCGTTAAACTCAAACCAGCGCGTCAATTTCCCTTTTCCTCTCTTCCCATCCAATCAATCCATTCAATCGAAAATTCACCAGTCATTCGCGCCAATTCTTCGACAACAAATCTTTCCTTTCAGCGCTTGATGACCTCTCGATCTCCAATTGCTTCAAGATGGAGAGACTGTACTCCCCAATTAGCTACTGACTCATTTTTAGAATTCTGCAAATTCTTGGCTTCGGTACAATCTATACCAATGATTTATTTTTACTGTCGCCAGCCGCTGTGGTGAGGGCCAGTACGATAATTTCTATCTTGTTATGGATATCGTTTCTAAATATTCTATTCGAAGGTACACGGCCGACGCGTGAATGACCCTTTAGACATGGGCATCTGCGGTCAAAGTAAAATGTATGGTTAAAGGCCTTTTAGTCGTCTAGAACAAAGTGGTGTTTCCGAAGGTGAAGAAGTCTCTTACAAAACGCTATATGACGAACTTAGATGCTTGATCTGGTAGACAATAAAGAAAGTCTGGTCTCTCTTCATATTCAAAAACTTACTCGCCACTTCTGGAATCCTTGACTTTCATTGTTCATATTTCAAGAGAAAAGAGATCTCTGACTCTAATTATATCTTTCTTTGTTTTCTTTTCAATTTAACAAATCGTCCCCGTGGTTAATTCCTTTTTATGCTTTTGTGAATCATCACATTCTACATTGATTCTTGTATCTTCTACTTTTATTTCTAATCAGCCCTTCATACTATTCATTCTTTTGAATTTGGCTGCTCGAGCACAACATTCATTACTTTAAGCATATAAATTAGGATTTGATACATTTTCGAGAGGGAAGTAGCATTACACATCATTGGAGATATGAAGGGAATTCGAGTCAACAAATATTCCTTATGGACGGCTGTGTGTCTTTTCAGCACAAGCTTTGCACAAGCAAATACTATCTTTGAGCGAGCAACATGTCCACAATCGGGTTACACACAGTGTACCAACATGGGGCTACCTTCGGACTTTTGCTGCCCTCCTACTTCGACTTGTATAGCTTTAGCACAGAACACCACCTTATTATGCTGTCCTAGTGGGAGTGATTGTTCCACTATCCAACCCATCACATGCGACATAGCTCAACAAAATATCACTGCACATCCCGATAATACACTCAAAACTACAGCTTTGACGGCGAGTTTGGAAAAATGTGGCAGTAATTGCTGTCCATTTGGGTATACTTGCGTGAATGGTAACTGCCAGATGAACGCCGATCAAGCAGATTCCGTTCCAGGTCAACAACAGAGTTCTGCAGTAATCAGCGCAACATCATCCGTAGCGACGAGCTCAGGTACAAAAGCAACAGCTACCTCAACCAATCCCTCGCTGTCTATTATCCCATCCTCTACCTCGGTTGCGCCTTCAACCGACACACCTATCGCTGTCATCCCAAAGACATGCAACAAATTTCCCATTGATGCAATCCTCGTAGGTTTTTTCCCTGGCATTGCTTTAGGAGTCATCCTCGCCCTTCTCAGCGTGTGCTTTCTTGGCCGACGCAAAGAAAGCAACCGCAAAAGTGGCTCCTCCTTCGGAAATATATCCGATCCCGTCCCCACCAGCGACATACGTACCGATTTCCTTCGCAAGATGCCTCAAACCCCCTCCACGTCAGCTGGCGGTACTCCTCGAAGACAAAACACCGTCAATCGTGTTCGATCACTATTCCGAAAATCCACCGCCACAGGAATGGCCAACAGTCCACGTATGGCATTTCAAAATAGTCCACCTCCCGCACCACCCATCCCTCTAAACATACAAAGACAAAAACAAACACTCGTACCCGATGGCCGACCCGTCACCCCGCCTGCACAACGCGAACCTAGTTTTGAAGATATAAATATTTTTACCGATGCCGATACCGCGAGCTCCTTTCGTGAAGCGAGGAATCAACAACATCAACAGAATGTAAATTATCTTGGTGTGCCACCGGCATTTGGGATACAGGGGAGAGGAAGTCATCAAACGACATTTACGGATATGATGGAGAGGAGTGGGTTAGCGGGATTGCAAAAGGGTCAACGTACGTATCAGCTTCTTGAAGATAATTTGTCTAGACGGGAGGGATGGAAAGATAGGGAGGGATAGATTGTGGTGTTTTGGTTTTCTTTTTGATATTTGATTTTATTTTGATTTTTGTAGTGTCGTTGCTAATTGTTTTTTTTTTTCCGGCGAAAAGCGTATGTTTATCGAGGGAATGAAACAGCTTATACACCTAGTCCACCGCAAAGAGAAAGAATGGGGAAGGTATGATATGATAGGATATGATATGATATGATTTGGATGGATGGATGTATAGAAGATGATGGGATGAAGATTTTATTTTATTCTGGTACGATTTCATGGGTGCATGGTGTTATAAAGGGGATGAAAGAACAATATTACATATTATCCGCAAGTCGGGTTGGAGTATAGGTGGGATTGTATTGGATTGTTAAATGGGTGGGATGGGCATATATTACTTGTTAAGATTAGTATAGTACAGTACTTTAATATTCATTTTTTGGGAGTTAGAATGTATGGGTTCTGGGAGTTTTTATAGGATAGGCTATTGCATAGCATAGGTAGGATAGGATAGGAAAATATATACCCCTTTTTCTTAAAAGTCGTTTTTGGTTGGTTGGATTTGGATGTTAGATGTTACTAGTTGAAATATACCTGCGCTGTGCTCGTTACTTTATCTATAGATATGTATATTGCACGATGCTTATTAGTTAATGATTTATTGTTACATATCTGGGAGTCATATAGGTAGGTACGTTGCATGTGATTCGAATGACTGGTAGACTACCTACCTACCTACTTGATACCTACTCATGAACGTGCATTGTGGTAAGTCCATTGGACCAGGAAAAGATATCAAAGCTTGCAAGAGTATCAAGATAGAAATGGAATAGAGTGGAAACCCCGTTTTTTTTGGCCTATCTTCATCTCTTGTTCCATGATATCTATCTATCTACATGGAGAGGAAAGGATTTGTGTTTAGCGGATCTGCTCGTAGAGAATTAAAATTCCCCTCAAAGCGAATAACACAGAATGAGTGAGCATTCCGCATATTTGTGTTGTGCAGAGTTATTTTCTTCTCCAACAGAGCTAGTTATAAACAGATAGTATTTTTGGTCCGCCATCTTTTGTTCTACACTTCTAACATGCAGTTTTTTTGTTTATCGAGACCTCACATATCATATAGTACATCCAAATGCCTTGAACGCCATCTCCCAGATATACCACAGCAGCGTAGTTTTCTGATTCTCCGTCTCGGTAGCTTCGACAAGGCAAGATTCCTCGAGGATCTTACTCCCGCTCAAACCTTACAATTGAGTTTCCAGATAGGGCTGCGTTGTCTGCTACTACAGACCAATCGATGACGTTCCACCAATTCTCTACATAGACTTTCTTTCCTCCTACATTATCGACTCCCATTCCGTAATCGGGAATCCATACGTGTTCCCATGTGTTGACGCACAGAATGGGCGTTTGCTCGATTCCTCCCGGTGGTTTTCTCTCCTTGCTCAATGCTCCATGTGCCCCGACTGTATTTACAGGTGGTCCTGCTAACCTCTGTCTGTGGTAATCGGTCAAATTCTCACTCTCGGTATTCATATCCTTTGTTTGTTTCCTGTAGTGTGCACCTGGGAATGGTGAACCCGCTAGATATGTAGTCAATAGTGAAAGACTATCGAATCTGTCCTTCATTAACCAGACAAATCCCGGTCCAAACATTTTACTAGCTGTGATGACGAATTCTTTCTTTAGCGAATCGACAGAGGAGAATGAGGCCTCGATGGCGACTCGGAGTCGTTCTGACATTTCGGGTTCGCTGGCGGGGTTGGGTTGGATGCAGTCGAAGAAAAAGTTGTTATTGAATGCCATTGATGCATAGTTGAAAGTTGCCGCTTGATCTGGATCACGCGCAGTCATGATGGCGATTTCCTTGGGTTGTCTTCCTTCGAGGTGAGGGATCCCTTTAGAATTATTAGTGACAAGGTTATATTGTGGACATATCGTCGCAGTTCTCAAGAAAAGTTCCCGTAACTGGTACTTCTAGAGAAACAACCCTCGCAGATGTAATGGTTTACCACCAACTGCAACGCCACTCGTATAATAAGAAATAACCCACCTGCTGTTGCATCGGTCAATTTGTCCACCATAAGCTTCTGATATGCCGTCCACGAGAGGTCGAAAGCTTGCGGGCCAATGAATTCAGGAATGCCTTTTGTGAAATCATGTTTCAATGGAGGCACTTTTTGGCTAAAACTCCTGATGAAGTTCCTCTGTACAGAGAGCCCTATCCTTGGGAAGCGCGAGCGGAACATATTTGGAGGGGTGATGGGCTTCTGGCTCTCGAGGAGATATTTCGCGATCCAAAAAATTGTATGGAGGGTCCGCAAAGTCCGCAATTTGGCCTCAGGCATAAACGATCCTTTGCAGCTAGCTGATCGGATGGATCTTGTTGTGGCGGCCAACTCCGCTATCCTATCATTGTTGATGCGGGGAGGCTTTGGGGCTTTACTTCTCCAATATCATATTCATTATAAACTTGTTGAGGATGAACAATCAAATTAATTATTGGAAGTTTTTTGCTTCGTTTTTAGATCCCCCTTGATCGCCGAAGAAGTAATATTTGGTATTTAGAGAAGTTTGTTTCGTGTAAACATGGCTGAGGATAACATGGAGTACAATAAGACAGTGGAAGAACTCAGGAAGCATGAATATCCTATGCTCAAAGGTAATAAATACTTTAAATATCTATGTGCTAAGCTAATAGAGTTTCCAGATGCCGTTTACCTTGATCATGCCGGTACAACCCTTTACTCAAAATCCCTTATGGAGAGATACATGGCGGATATGATGTCAAACCTATACGGGAATCCACATTCCGCCTCTACATCCTCACAGTTATCGACTTCGCGTATTGAGAATACTCGTTTGAGTGTTCTACAGTTCTTTAATGCCGATCCGGCAGACTTCGATGTAGTGTTTGTGGCAAATGCTACGGCTGGAATTAAACTTGTTATGGATGCGTTTAGAAGTCAACCAGGTGGATTTTTATATGGGTATCATCAAGACTCGCACACTAGTCTTGTTGGAGTGAGAGAGGATGCTGCCTCATGTCGTTGTCTAGATGATGATGCTGTGGAGCGTTGGCTATCTGGGTCGGAAAATCTTGTAACGAAGAAACATGATGCTGAGATTGGACTTTTCGCTTATCCAGCACAATCGAACTTAGATGGTAGACGATTACCATTATCTTGGCCAAGAAAGGTGCGGGATCTTATCTCTCAGACTCAGTCAACCACATATACATTACTAGATGCTTCTGCTCTAGTTTCTACTTCTCCGCTAGACTTGAGTGATGCTAGAAAGGCAGCAGATTTCACGGTTCTTTAGCTTCTACAGATAATTGGGATTTCCTGATTTAGGTGCATTGATCCGTGCGGAAAAGATTCTGGGGCGATATTTCAAACGAGAAAAGTATTTTGAGGAGTGGAACAGTTGAAGTGGTAGTTTTGTTTAAAAGAGCAATGGCATGCACCGAAAGGACAATCATTGCATGAAACTTTAGAGGATGGTACTCTACCTTTTCATAATATCATGGCTTTGGAAGCGGCAATCGATGTCCATAGATCACTGTATGGTTCTATGGAGCGCATTGCAAATCATACCACATTTCTTGCACGAAAACTGTACGAAGGGTTGAAATCGTTGCGACATTCCAATGCCGAACCAGTGTGTGAGATTTATTCTCGTGGCTTTTTCTACAAAACTTCCTCCCAAATGCAAGGACCTACTATAGCTTTCAACGTCAGAAACAGCTTCGGGGCCTGGGTAACCAATATCGAATTCGAAAGGTTGGCCTCGATTAGAAACTACCATATCCGAACTGGCGGTCTTTGTAATCCTGGTGGTGTTGCATCGGCATTAGACCTTCAACCATGGGAGACGAAAAGGAATTTCTCGGCTGGTCTCCGATGTGGGGGAGAGACCGATATTTACGCTGGTAAGATTACAGGGATGATTCGCGTGAGCTTAGGAGCTATGAGCACAATGAGTGATGTTGAGTCGTTTCTTTCATTTATGGAAGAGTTCTTCGTGGACCAGATAGCCGTATCCTCTACTAATGAGGACACTGCCACTCCTAGGTCGGTTGACATGTATGTCGAAAGTCTTACAATCTACCCGATTAAAAGTTGTGGTGGCTTTGAGATTCCGAAAGAAACTTCTTGGGAAGTCAGACCAGAAGGCCTTGCTTGGGATAGGGAATGGTGCCTTGTTCATCAAGGCACAGGGCAAGCGCTAAGTCAAAAATGCTACCCACAAATGGCTTTAATCAAACCAGCAATCGATTTTGATTTAGGATTGCTGAAAATTCGATATCGAGGATCAAATTCCTCTAGTCCTGCGGATGAGATCAATGTCCCTTTATCTTCTGACCCATCGTTCTACAAAACTCCAAATAATATTCATTCATTATCATCGAGAGTTTGCGGAGATGCTATCGTGGCACAGACCTATTCAGATCATAAAATCAATGATTTCTTCTCCAAGATTTTGGGTGTGCCTTGTGTTTTGGCACGATTTCCTGCTGGTGGAAGTGGCCCTTCTTCAAGGCATACAAAGGCACACATGCGAAAGCACCAGGAAGTAAAACGTCTAGTTACGAATGAGAAGTCCAGTACCGACTCTTCTCTTAGCCCTCCGACGCCGCCGGATTCTGATAGTGAAAATCGAAAGCGGCCGATATTACTATCAAATGAAAGCCCCATACTTGCAATCAATAGGTCCAGTATCGATATGCTAAATGAAGAAATAGCCAAGAGTGGTGGCAAAATTGCTTCAGCATCTGTCTTTCGAGGTAACATTATACTGGCATCAACCGAATCTAATGATCGTCAGCATTCATATAGCGAGGATCATTGGAGGACGTTACGCATTGGTTCGGAAACTTATCAAATGCTAGGGTCTTGTCGGCGTTGTCATATGATATGTGTTGATCAGGATACTGCGGAAAAGAACGAGGAGCCTTTTGTTACGTTGGCCAAGACACGTAGGTTTGAATCGAAGGTTTTCTTCGGCTCTCATATGTGTCATGTACCATCATCGTTGCCCTCCAAAGAGCACCAATTCCCAGTCATTAAAGTGGGAGACAAGGTTTCTACTGGGCTGTGACCGGTGAAAGCTGTACAATATAAACAAAGCAAAATATATATTTTCCCATGAGTTTGACTATTCTTTCTGTTGCATTCATTGATTTGTGATGGGGATGTAATGTGACTCTAGTGTCATAGCTATATATGTCAAGATGTAAATGGGTAGCTGATATGTTATTCTAGAGCCAGTACAGAAGGCTTCGGAATCTGTAGGTAGTAGGTAATCTACTCTTCATCCACAGTCCTGGTTTCAATTTTCTTAGCAAATGATGGATGGATCTTTGGAGCTTCATCGATGTCAAGTGGCTTGTTGAATTTCATGTTTGTTTTCTCAAGTACAAAGTTGGTAGGATAAGGAAGACGTATAGTACTACAATACCTTCTTAATCATAGATGGCATGTTAAAAGCGGTGTTTCAAAATATCAAACCCGATTGAGTGACACAATTACATACACAATTTCTCATAAGGTTACAATTGGGTTACGAGGGAGATTTATACACCTGGTATATTCCTTATAAGTACCTAATTATATTTCGTATGAGAAGCTCTTTTGGGTGAGTAATTATATGATTCCATCTCTGCTGTTTGCTATTTTTTTGCTGTGAACGAGTCAGCTTGCCAGTAGTGTTCTCCTAGTACTAGTGGTGGTGGTAGTAGTAGTACTAAGCTAGTTACCCTAATTTAGTATTGCACATATTCACTCATCATAGATTGTACAATCACTTTTATTCATCGCATGAACAACCAAGATAACGAGATAACTTCCAAAATTAAGAGTAAATTCCTCAGTGACATTTGAAAGCTGAGCCGAGTATTTGTCAATTGCTCCAATTACAGGCTCCAAAACTTCGCAAGAAGGCTCCATTTCCAGAACCTTTCCAGAACTTTTCCAGAACTTTTCCAGAACTTTTCGGAATTATCATTGGCTAAAAACTTCTGTGGAGAGTCTTAGGTCATATCCCCTAGCTTGAGAAGCCACGTAGTTCACTATTTAAACTCGTGTTCCCCTCTCGAATTGATTTGTTTTACAAATCAATGAAACATGGCGGATTCTCAGCTCATCGACCCAAGTGACAACCACGATATGGATATTGACCATCTCGAGGGCGTCATTCAATCTGATGGCTTGGATAGCCAGAATGATCACTTTGATGGACTTGATGGCTTCGATCATCAAAGCGACGTTTCCCATATTTCAGCTCCTTCCTCCACCGAAGACCAAAGTATGGAAACTTTGATGTCACTCAATGATATCGAACTTGAGGACGGAAGAACCGCCCTTACATTCAAGAAGTTTGGAGAATTACCCGAGGAACTTCAAATGAGTGTATGGAAATTCGCGGCACTTCATGTCCGACGCACCATCATGATGAGTTTTGGGCGAGATAGTTTCACGTTTGTCAACTGTCCCCCCACACCAGCAATTATGCACGCATGCCATCAAGCTCGCAAATACGGCTTGGATATCTACAAACCCGTCGATGTGCATGGAATCCCTCGAGATATTGAAATCCTCCCAGGCTATGAGAATTACATCACGTGTGTCGCTTTTTATTTCTACGTTAACCCCGTCAGCGATGATTTTGTCTTGAAATTTGGAGATGAGACCGTTCGTCCAAACCCCGTTTATTGTCCCATAGAGTCGAAATGGCCTAATAGACTTGGATGGGTGGCTGCTGAACAGAGTCTCGAGGAACGGATTCAGGCATTGGAGCGCGAACGTGTATGTATTACCAGCGCTCCGTATACCGTCTCGCTGGCTAATAATTATACAGAGACAAATACGTAACATACCTAATCGACCTCCAAGACCAGGCGAATCAGTTTTCCCCACTCCCGACATCCTCCCGCAATTCTTCACCAACATCCGATCCGTCGGCATCAATCTCAATCTTCCCTTCGCAGAGGACTTTAGCTTTTCCAATATGAGTCCCGAAGTTCTCCGATCCTGGGCTCGAAATGCTATCAAAACCACATTCGACCATTTGTTCACCCAGATCTTAGAGCAGTTCCCCAAGCTCGAATATGCTTTTGCGGTTGTGAGAGCGATTGGGCGTAGTAATCAGGAATTGAATGAGAGGTTTGAGCTGGGGAAGGAGAATTGGGGAACTGTGGGGATGACGAATGCGGAGGGTGTTATTATGGGGAAGGAAGAGTTTCAGCAGTTGGAGTTTGAGGGGAGGAGATGGTTTATGGAGAGGATTGATGGGGGTGGGGGGTTGAATGTGGTGGATTTTGATTTGTATGTTCAGAGGAATCTTTATTGGGAGATTTAGGAGTGGGCATTGGATGGGATGGGATGAGATGCGTTGTTTTTAGCTTGTTTGTGGGTTTGGAGTTTGTGGTTTGCTTGCTACTAGCTTCTATTTATTGATGGATGGATTCAGGCGAGGGGTCACTTCATCACTCCTTCACCTACGAATCTTCTACAAACACCACTACAGTACATACAAGCAGTGAAGGAAAGAAAAACACCCGTACCTTTCCTCGACTCAGAGAATGAAGGAGTTAGTTTATTTAACTTTCCTACTCGAATTCTTTGCTTGGCAATTTGAGCGCAAGGAAATACAGAGGAAAACATGGAGTTATATTTTCCCTGAAAACCAGCTGCCTGGTATTTGGTTTGGTTCGGTTGTGGTTGGGTTGGGCTTGGGATCGGGATTGAGATTGGGGCGGGAATTGGGATTTGGGATTTGGGATTTGGGAATTGGGATTGGGAATTGGGATTGGGAATTGGGATTGGGAATTGGGATTGGGAATTGGGATTGGGAATTGGGATTGGGAATTGGGATTGGGATTTGGGATTGGGATTTGGGATTGGGATGGGAATTGGGGTATTTGGACTATCAATAGGTGGTAGTGAATATAATATAATGGATATTGAAGCAAATGTAGGGTTTTGTGTAGATGGTTGGGTGAGGTGTGATATGATGTGAGGTATCAATGAATACTTGAGATATACTACTAATATTTCCCATGATTCTGCAGGATATCAAATGTTCGGCTAGGGCTTGTATTTGTATGGTAGATAAAAGGATAGTTGATGAAGTGGTCAGACATATTAGGAATCATGCTAAATTAGTAAGCAGATGGGCCAATATTTGTCAAAGCTAACACTATAAAACACTTGAGATGAGGAGGATTTTGGAAGATGATAAGTATATTGCTTTTGTTGGGAATCAATTACTTCGTATAAAACGAATCAGAATATTACTACACCTAGATCCAATGCCCCTTTCACCGTAGATACACAATCTCCCATTGAGGCCCCTACTGTCTCTTCTTCGAAACGGATCTGGTAACATGACCACTTACACTCCTTTGCTTCTTCTCCAATTCTTTCTTCTCCTGTTCCTCCTTCTCAAATTTCTCTACCTCATCTTGATCCTTACGTTCCGCATACCATTGACCCGCCTGCAAAACCAACACTCCCACCAAAACCAATGCCAAAATCGTATTACTGGCCGCCAAAACCCTCAAACTATCTTCTCTCCCAACTCCCACTTCTCCTTCTGGCGCACCCGCTTCGCCATATAATCCCAGCGTCACAATGCGCATGCCTTTAACAATATTGGTAATGTAAACCACGACGCCCACGACATAAAGAACGAGCGATGCGCCATCAAATAGGAGGTTAGCTTCAGAAGGCTTGAAGAGCTTGGTGAAGAGTCCGATGAATCCGACCGAGACGACAATGTGTAGGATGCGTGGGATGATTGGCGGGGAAGCATGCATGAATTTTAGATGCTCTTCAATGAAATTGTAATAGGCATCGGGAGTACTTTCAGTGGTCCAAAGGAGAGGATAGTCGTAGGGGAACGAGGAGAAAAGAATACCGAGGAAGAAACATACGGCTGTGATGGGTTAATTGGATTGAGATGGGAGCTGATACAGGAGTGAAAACTTACGACCGATGATCATGAAGGTCGCGAAAGAACTCGCGCCCCCTTGACCTCGAGGCTTGTCGTATGTCTTGAATATTGAGACTTTAGATGTATCCATTTTGCGCGTTGCGATTTGTGATGCAATTCTGCTGAGAGGTTTGAAGGGTTGAGGATTGGAAATGTATGGTTTCTCGAATTATTTGAAGTGTGCGAATGTTCCACTAACAATCTTATCTTGTTTAGGTGGGCTGGGCTGGACTAGAGACAATAGTGGGGTGATGAAATGGTACAAATGTTGAGGTTTGTAGATGATTTTCAAGATCAAATGAATGAATGAATGTATATGTATGAATATATGTATTCGTCAAATGTATGTCAAATGTATGCGAATGCGACGACGATAGATTGAATATAAGACTTATATAATATCAGAGGAAAAAAGAGATTATTGGCAGCTGAAGATAACACATGTACAAAGTGTACCTAATAAGTTTTATTAGTAAATTATTCGAGTACAAACGGTACAATGCACAGCAAGTTCAATCTCAAGTGGAGATCAGGATAAGAAGACGCTAAGAACTCTAAAGAAGATTGGGGATTTATGATTTACACATGTCAATGAATCATTTACAGATTTAGAGGGGTAAAAGTTTATGTAAAATTGTCCGGTAAATCCGGTCTATCTGTCTATCGGTCTACAGAAATTATCACAATTTACCATCAACAAGTGTGAACTACCTAAATAGCGTCAACAGTAGACTGAATTCTCTCTTTGTTTTTCTGAATTGCCTTGGTATGCTTAAACAAGGTAATCTGGAATAATGGGCAAATAACAGGGAAAATGAGATCTTTCCTAAGGCTCAAAAGAAGATTCCTCAATCTCCCTCCAACTTCACTTCACTTCACTTCTCTTCACTACACTCCATCATTCCATCTCTACAAGTAATTCAATTTTGGACAAGTGATTTCTCTTCATATTTCCATCTTCAAATATCTATCTACCTACCTAATCAAACATCTCAATTATGACAGGAATCTCTTTCTACATCTTCTCATTTCAAGCTCTCTTCATTCTATGTCTACTTGTTATCATTGTCCTCCTCATTCAAAACTATGTTGACGAAAAACGTCTCATTGCTACACCTTCCATTAGGAAAGACGAAGCTATTCTCACAGCATATGCAAGCATCAAAATCAACGCATCTGCAGACCAGGTTTTTGATGCAATAACCTCATTTGAAAGGTATGGAAGTGGATTTTCCCAATACAAATGGGACAATGGTCAGGATAAAATGCCCGTCGTGGGCGCGAGGGGACTTTATTCGGTGAGATATTTCCCATCGCAGGAGAGCTGCGCAAAACTAACTTCCGTCTAGTTTCGAGTCGAAGATATACAAGACCGTTGCGTACCTGTTGTCTTGACTTTGCTGGATCCTGTGCATAAGAAGATGGCGGCGAAGACTACTCAATACCCCGATTGGCTTCTTGGCACGGAGAGAGTCCAGGAAGTTGTGCCTATTAAAGGCAAGAAAAATATTTGTGAGTATAGAAATTGGATAACATTACAGGGGTTTGCGGCATATTATCCTTTGTTGACGGCGAAAGAAGAGCTTGAGGATGTTGCTAGGGATGCGGCTACGGAATTGAAGACGTTTGTTGAGACACGGAAGCACGAAGGTTGACATTGGAAACATATTTGATAATGAACCAAAGATCAGGAGAAGAACCAAGGCTTTCTCTTGAAGGCCAGGCGACGAGGGTACTCTCGTCAATACCTGGGGCTTTGCGAAAGACATTCGACATCATCGTATACCATCAATCATAACGAAATGGTATATTCGTGGGAGCATAGTGAGAACGCAATGGATTGAAAATTACTTGTATTTGCGAGTATTGTTATCCAGTTCTAGTCAAACTATACACATCCTCATTACATCTCAACATCGCCGAAATTAAACCATTCTCTCCTCTGTATGGTGAACGCCTGCCTTCTCATCTAGGCCACCTTCAGTCTCATCACCAATCTGAAGATCATGTTCCGCCGCAATGACTTTTGCCTTCTCGGTTGCAACTTGACCACCAACTATCGCATTGTCTCCATCGAAATGCTTCACGATCTCTTCCAAAGGAGTGTTACGTGTCTCGATGTAAAACTTCCAGATGACAAAGAACTCAAAAGTTAACCATACGCAGTAGAATATGTAATACTTCCAGTGGAGGTGATCCAAAGCAATCGGGTTAACATATTGGTTGAAGAACAAGGAGAGGTCGACCGCCAAGAACATAATTGTCAATCCCTAGAACTTCAATTAGCATAGCGAGCAGAGGGCGGAGGGGATTCATTACCTTTGCACGGATGTTGTATGGCAGAATCTCGACACCGTATCCAACCAGAAGCCCCGACCACGCACAGTTATAGAATACGTAATAGAGGAAAATCATGACGATAACGGCATGTGCAGAAGCTGAGCTTCCATGCATCGAAAACTGAGCCGAGCAAATGGTCCAAACAATAAAGACAGCAAGCATTCCCCCCGTGGATACCAAGAACAATAGACGTCGACCGAGTCTATCAACGAAGAAGCACATTGTTATAGCTACGATCATGTTGACAATTTGAAGGATAGCATTGATTAAAAGCTTGGTAGTCGAGCTGTGGATACCGACTTGTTCCAATACAATATTAATGTAGTAACTGAAAATATCATGTCAATTTTTATCCCCACATATCTGGACTGATGCAAACTCACCTGACAAGACCATTTCCTGACCATTGAGAGAAGAAACCGAGGGAGACGAGGATAATAAGACGATGTCTGTTTCCAGGAGTCTTCCACAGCTCGGCCCATGGGTTGCTCTCTACTTCTTTTTCGAGTGATAATGTTTGGCGAATTTCCTGGTATTCGAGCTGTACAACTTCATCATTCTGATCTCCGCAAGCGTGTACGTCTGCCAAAATCTTGAGTGCTAGCTCGTTTCTACCCTTCGCGATGAGCCATCTTGGTGATTCAGGTACGAACCTGACTTAAATTAGCTTTTACTCAGCCATTAAAAAGATAAGCAAAGACTCACCAGATGAAGGTCATTTGGAGTATGGAAGGGAAAGCCTGTACGACAGACGGAGCTCTCCATGACCAATTTCCTGCGATGTTATTCGTTCCTGAAGATGAGGTCAGCTGAAACTCAAAATTTTTCCTTTGTAGCTGTATTCCATACCGAATGTTAACCATGCTGCGACGAAGCTTCCAATGTACCATGTTGTATTATAAATGGTGGTGTAGATGGCTCGATGTTGTGGATGGACAAGTTCGGTGATGAGCAGTGGTGATGCACCATGTGCTATTGCAACTCCAAATCCGATCAAGAATCGAGCACCCACGAACATGCCAAATGAGAATCCCAAACTCTGGAGAAGTACACCAATGAGCATGAGTACGCAGCCGATCATTACACCTGTGCGTCTGCCCAGTATATCCGCAGCATATGGTACGAACGGAAGAGCAACGAGTGAGCCGACGGACATGATACAGTTGAGGAGTCCAAGTTGAGATGCTGTGGGATGGAAATCTAAGGCACATGTGTAAGCTTCATACTTTACACAGTTCGTTATAAAAACACTCACAATCTTCCCAGGCGGGAAGAGATTGAAGACCGTTCATCATGGAGCCATCGTATCCATTTGTCGCAGAGGTCAGAACGACGAACATCAAACAACAGTACAAGCCTCTCATTCCCTTTTGCTTATACCATGTTACTCGAGGAAACTCCTGGCCCGCGAGTTCGAAAGTGGGCTTCGTATGTTGGAAATCCATGTTGACTGCAGTAACAAAACCTGCAATGCCGCAAGATTACAGATCACACAAGTAATTATAGTGAGGTCGACGACTTCACTTGTGATTCAACTACACTCACGACCTGTGATTCTCCACAAGGGAAACATGGGATTATATACATTTCCCATCAAACTCCCTATATCTACTTTACCCTTCTTTATTAACCGGAAATCGCTCTGCACATTGTTCAAATCGGTCATACGGAACCACGGTCCGTATAGGTCTTCATCTACTATATTTACCTCGAACACTCTGTCGGTAAACGGTACTAACATCTTCGAACATCAGCTGTTAGAGGCCTCGCCTGTGCAAGTGGGATGGAGGCGAAGCCTAAAAGGGTAAGGACTGGGTACTAACCCTGGTCTGGGGACTCCTCACCAACAAATAAAAGCTTTCCAAGCTTTTCAATCCCCAGGTTTCTCCATATCGCCCCGCAGCTTGGTAGATATTTACATGCATTTTTGATTGTTTGCCATCTGTTTACCAGGGTGATATAGGCTATATCCACGAAAAATCGGGTGGCGCCGGGTAAAGTCGACCATGGGCCATGGTCGCTCTCACCGTCGCCATTCAGCAGCTAAAGCTCGTCGTATATCCCTTTGTGGTCAAGCGAATCGTTGATGCATTCAATCAGAACATTCGATGTGGATCTACGGGATAATTTTGAATGTTGAGACTTGATGGGATATCGACACGTTGACCTTCGCATCGTATGTCAGAGTTGCATCTAGGCTGGTCTAATAATGTAAAGTATCCTACTTATCCAGAGATAAATTTCTTGCTTGTTCAATGAAAAGGGGTAAAAACATCTTGGGTAGATGAGGTTTTAAAGGCCAACAAAATACATTGTTGTTTGATCTTTCGACCTACGTGGTACATTTGAAAGTACAGCTAGGTGCGAACTACAGTACATATGTACATATCTACCTGACGTGGAAGTTATTCATTTGACGAGTCCTATGTAAGGCACATTATGAAATGAACGGGCGGGCGACGGACGGTCTCTCGGTCTAATCAACCCTATTATGCTATGGCCTTCGTTTATGGCTCCACGATCAAGCTACTTCAATCGAGTGCGGCGCAGCGGAAATAGAGCGAGACGAAACCCGTTTTTGTCCGGTGTGGAATCTATCGATTTTTATGATTCCTATGTAAGGCATGTCTCGGAGAAGCGAACGGATGAACGATTCGATTAATCCTATTATGTCACGCCTTTCTTTCTTGAGTCCTCAAATTGGAAGCCACTGAGCTACTTCAGTCGAATGCAGCGCAATTTAAACATACAGTGAGGGAAATCCCGGGAGTTCTACTTTATGAAAGAAACTTTCACAAGCCAAAGGCTTGAGCTCTGTTGTCCTCCTTCGTAGGAGACAACGGTGTTTTGAGTTATACACGATCTTTGTTACCTCACGACGGATGGCCTGCTATACTTCCCGGCTCCGAGGCAAATCCATCGAAGGAATGAGTGATTCCTTCAGAGCCCGACCCGTGGATATGGAACCATTTTTGTGGCCTCATAGCGCCCACCCGATACACTTTGCACGGGATTAAAAGAGGGTCTCAGTAGACTTTGAAGGATCACGCGACCTGGTGATGTCCGCTTCGGTATCATGGATTGGGATTTCACATGATCCATCGAGCTTCGACTTGGTAGAGGTCTTCCTTCTGCTCACAAAAATAAATATGATAAGGGATTAGTAATCTACCCACATGTATCAGTCGCTCCACGTGCATTTCCTCGGAGCATTAATCATTGACTTTGCGACGAAGTGTCATCACCAGCGCCAATATGGTTGGACATCACCCGCATGTGAGTGGAGCATTGAAAGGTTGCCACGCCCAGTCAAAGGCGTTTCGAAGATTCTCTTGAGGTGATAATATCACAGCGACTGGATGGATAATAGCTCATGGTGATAGCACCAAAAAGAAATATTGCTTATCTGGAATCCTCAATGAGAATCCTATCACTTGTCATGGCGCCCTCAGATCACACTTGGTATCAACTATCGCATACTCAAAGGCATATTGATACATTCAGATCCCATTACTGTAAGTTGTTGGTTCTTGGAAACGGCAAAAATTGAAAGTTTGACTCATTGTTTTGATTCTACTAACTCGTAGACTTGATTGAGGCTAACTTTGGAGTCTTGAATTTAAGCTTTACAAAAAGTTTGCTTGATCTTTTATATAATCATGCAATATTCTGTCTGAGTGATACGCGGCAACAGAGGATTCGGGTCTGATTGATACCTTTTGCATCTGGATCGGGATTAAAATAGATAATTTTTCCGATTGCATGAACCAATCAAAGTATCCGAGGGGAAATAAAAAAAATCACATGGTTTATCTTATTTAAATCAACACATTATCATTCCAATAAAAACAAAAGTACCTGTGAAATTCCTCTTCTCCGTACTATCGCTTGATATAATACAAAGTAAGAATCGATGTAATCCTCTTCTATGTCCTTCTTGAGAAGTCAACGACTATAGATTTCACTAAATCCTGCGTCTCATCCCGAGTATCCCAGTCAACGGGTTGGCCCTATCTTAGTCATACTACAATGATATCTAACTACGAGGATTGGGCAATTCTCACGAAATACTGGTCCCTATCATTACTAAGAGTCGAGACATGATGATGCTTAATGATTAACGCTGGCCGCCTTGAGGCCATCTAATCATGTTGCGGATAGTCCCTTGACCACTACTTGACCAACGCGATGCAGATAGTGTACGATCTATCGACCCGTCGTATTGGTTTCTCTGCTATATATGCTACAAAGGAGCATTTTAAGCTTCAGATAAGGCATGTCAGAATCCCTGAGTACACGAGTTTGATCGCTCTAAAGAATGATAGGGACAGCGAGATAGCAATGGAGCATGGACTTTGAGTGGTAAACCTTGGCTACTTTGTTGTATAGAAGTCTTCGAGAAACTACACCGTGACATCTTCTCATTCGATAAAATAGCCCGTCCTTGTGGACTTAACCCGAACCGCGCGCTGCTCTATCGAGTTCCGGTCGTCAGATAGAAGCTTGAGTGATATGGAACCATTCATATTCATCTCTTGAGCCACTTCCCGAACAACTGTTGAGAAAGTCTCGTGGCTGGCGTCTCCATTTATCCTCGGCAGCCCCTCAGGCGCGCGGAAAGAGCCCAAATTGTAAGGCTATCAGTTGAAGAAAACTTTTCTGGTATGGATGATTCGACGATGCGATATTTTCATCAATTGAACATTGAAGGTTTTATCTAGATGCGGGCGCGGATTGTAACATGGAGGAAGTAGAGAAGCGGTAAGAACATATTACAAAATGGGAGCTAGAGTCTCACTGATGAAGTTATCTGCACATCAATTGCAATTTGATCTCTTCTCCTCAGCTATATCAACTTTCACCAAGACCTCATTCGTGAATTCATTCCGAGACCGGCCAACATATTGACTCTATTGGTCCCCTTCTCACCCCCCATACTTAGCCCCCCATTCTCACGTTGATGTTCGGTCCCGTTCTTCATCGATATCAAATAACAAGTAAAAAGCATTTTCACCCAATATCACTATCGCACACCTACTGGACAAAAGCGCCAATCATTGGATCAATTATTAAAACCATCCAGTGATATCGACACTGTGCCGAATTAAAGGGCATACTTTTGACGCCCGACACCGCCGTTCGTAACATCCGCTCTAAGTATAGCTTATAGCCTATACTCCGTACTTCACAAAGTGACCCCATCGAAGCGGAGCCAATCAAACCGAAGCAAACTCCAACCGCTCAAGTTCTCAGGTTTCCTTCTCCTGCAGTTCACCACAAACGCAAAACGCGAATCACGTCTTAGGATTGATACTTTGTCGGTTGATATTGGTGCGGGACACACAATTACTCGACGCCGTTCACAACATCTACATCTCGTCCTATCACGTTGTTGATTGCGTTGAAGATCCCCTTGTACGCATCTCACTGCCACCGTCATTTGCCTAGACAGCTCGTATGAGTAGTCGCGCATCACACAAGATACATACGTTTTATCAGATAACCATAGCATCCATCTACCATCCCTCCGTATACCAACTGTTTTCCTTGTTCAATCATTAGACCCTTCTTATCCACTTTGAAATTCTGGTCATTAGAAAACCTAGCTCGAACTCTTCCTCTCCCTACCTCAGACTCAGAGTCTCAGATCAACTTTATTATTAACCACCCAGTCACTCTACCCAAGACACTTTTTTTATTTTTTCGCTTCCAGAAACAATAACGACTCGCCGCTTTTATCCATCGGAAGTTTTTATTACTGTTGTCCAATTCCAGTATATTTCCCACGTTGGATCCCATACCTGGCACATTATTGGACTGAAGACTAAAATAAATAATTGACGGCAGCGCGGTAGTAAAAAGTTAGCTAGCTCGAGGCTCCACTACTCCTAATTCCCCTTGTCTTACCACGACGACCCACATCCTCTGCTACCCTGCCAGAACTCCACCAAGGCGGCCATCATCATCAATTACGCTCATTGTCAAAACGACCCCCAAGCGCCCTACTCTAATCTAGCACTGGCTGCTAAATTCGTCAATACAGACATACCCTGCTCCTCTCCGCGCTATTTTTCGTTACCTTACCTTCTTCACCTTCCTTACCTTGCTTCAGCTGCTGGGGAAACTTTGTTTCGATTTCACATTATAATACTTCCCCAAGTCCCAAAACGTCTCAACTTTTATCTACCTTCTTTACGGACCTCACCCTACCGTCGTCGCTGTTTGCAAACCCTTTTGTCTTCGTCGTCATTCTTTACAAGTAATGGAATCTCCAACCAAAACTTCTGCCCCGGCAGCCGCAAGCGCACCTATTCTTCCTCCTCCAAAAAGAACCATGTCTTCATCCAAACCGAAGCTTCCACAACTAAAGACTCCAATGTCTTCAACTTTTCCCTCGGAACTATCAGCTCTATCAAATTCCGCACGCAGCCCGCTTCCTGGCTATGCCGACTTCATGATCAAACAAGAAGATACTATCAAGACTCCAATTACCCCTCCTCTTGCTTATACCGATTTCCTCAAGACGATGAATAGTCCTATCGTTGCAGAGATTAAATGTTCGAGACCAACACCTACCTCTGCACCTTCATCGGATTCTTTGACTAGCAGTGAAAGTAGTGATTGTTCATGCAACTGCGATGCGCATAAATCACCAGCTAGCTCTGTTCCTCCTACGCCGTTCCTCTACCCAACATCTGCGCCATCTTCTGCAATACTGGGACGTCTTCGCATCCCAGCCTCACCAGCATCTTCATATGCTGACTCTCCTTTAAGCGCACGCTCTCCCTTTAGTGCACGAAGCGCACGTTCGCCATATGATTGGGACATGAGAGGCAAAGGAAGATACTTTGACATCAAACCACAAAAGCAAACACGGTCAAGCGTTCGCCAGGTTAGGGAGGTTGTTACGCGAACAGTCACATATACACCTCGAATGAGCCCCGCACCAAAGGGCAAGAGAAGGAAAGTCGACCACAATGTGGAGTAAAGGATATACTAATATCTTACCCCTCCTTTCGACATCATACCTATCACATTCCCTCATCAACACATTCCTTTAAAAATACATCTACATCACTACTCACTATAACATATTTCTTTTGTTATACTGTTGTTACTTACACATCAATACATTTTACGACTTTATGGCTTTATTTCTTGATTACGACAATAATGACACAGTCGTGTCTTATTTAGGGAGGAAAAATGTACGAGTTCGGCGCAAATAGCCTGGAGTCTCATCTGGAGTTCCGGAGTGAACATCATTTATAGCACGGCTTTGGGGATAGCAAGCGCACTTTGATTACAGTACGACTTGGCTATTGCATTTGGAGGTTTACTCGGACTTTACAAAGTACAGGAGTAGGAGCGGAGGATACGTTTTTTTATCGAGGAGGATGGGACTTATTGCTGGCTGTTGGCGTATAATTTTTATTTTTTGAACAGGCGTTTCACGGGCAAGTTCTGGCGGTGGATGCATGCATAGTTGCTCGAGTGCTTGATTTTTTTCAAGCAGGGGAGTCTTGGATATGGAGGATATGGATTGGATGGGATGGGATGAAGATGGAGATGAAGATGGAGATGGATGAAGCTATAGTGTACTGTTTTGTATAAGCTATACTATTAAATACAAAATCTATTACTATTATTATTATTATTACTATATCTATGTATAATCATCTGCGCACTTATACCACAACTATTATGAAAGCTAAATCTAAACCTAAACCTACTTACCGGTATATCAATCAAAATTTATTAATAATAACTAGGATAAAATCCGGGTCTCCCTCCTTATTTCAAAAAACCATCTACCGGCCACGGTACACATACCCGTCTTATCTTAATATAACTCCCGGTGTTCTTTCTTTTTTTACTTATACGTATTAATTATTAGTATTATTTATTATCTTATACTATTATTATATCATGACACTTTTAAGTCTTGGTTTTTAAGTTTTTGGTTTTTTTGGATTTGTTATGGTGGAGTCTTTTGGTACTGGGAGGTAGGTAGATGGATGATGGTAGTTGATATTGTGGTTGATATTGTGGTTAATATTGTGGTGGTTAAAAATTCATTTTGATGGGGTGGAGGAGGTGTAGATGTGATTAGATAGTTATTACCCACTAGAGGTTATGTGATTGATTTTCATATATATATCTTTTAGTTACCTACTTAACTAGACTAATAATCAATACAGCAACTAGCACATACATACACTCCCAAACCCCCGACCCGTTCTATAAACGGGACAGAACGAAGACACGCCACGGCTACCACGGGGGATCTTCCACCAGTTCCAGTTTCATGTCATGCCATGCCATGCGATGCTATGCGTGACTTCGGAACGTTAACTTCAGCTTCCTTTCTAGGTCATGAAGCTACCTACAGCACCTCGTGGCTAATTTGATATGAAACTTAGTTTACTCCACTTTATTTCACATCACTTCACTTCACTTTACTTTACTTCAATTCACTCTATGCGGCATGCAGTAAGTAAACAGATGAATGTACGGAGTATATGAAAATAGGTATGGAAGTGGAAATAATCCGAAGAAGAATCACATCACATCACATTACCGGTACTATGTATGTACTTCTACTTGTATCTGTGACTACTTGGATGGGTGATTGTGGATTCATAGTATAATAGTATAGTATAGTGTATAATATACTATTATATCACACTCTAACTATACTTATAGCTATATTTTGTTTATAGCATTTTACAAATTACGGAGTACTGGTTTTGGGTTATAGTAGTGTGTATTGCAATTGGTGTACTAAGCATTTGGGATGATGAGAATGAGATATCCATGTATAGGTATTATAAGGTGCATATCAACAGTTACGAGGTAAAGATCAAGCATAATCTTCCTACCTATAACATCAATCTATCTATTAATATTCTGAAAAGTAACACCTCATTCATCTGTACCATCGTGTAGCATGTAACATCGTGTACTCACCCTCACTCCAACAACATTCGTTAACATTGCATGTAAGATTATGTTTCTGGAATGGCCTTTACCAAAATTAGATAATCAAGCAGCATGCCATTGCAATAATTAGCATCCCGCTCGCGCACAACAACTGGTGAACCAAAAGCCCCAAAAAATACCAGCAACGAAAATAGAAACAAATTAAATCATTTTAAAAAAAAAAATATTAACAACACTCACAAAGCAGCACCAAACACACTAACGAAAGCAGAAAAACACCATCATCCACCCAGCTGACCTAGAACTTAGAACCAAAAAAGCCAAACCCCAGTCTCAGCGCATCCCATCGAAATAATTGGCCAGAACCATCTACAAAAGTAAATTGATTGGCTAAAGAAAGGGAAAAACTAACATGCATCTAAGCGCCGCCAGATTTCGGAGCTTTTTTCTTTTAATACTAGCAAGGATGAGGGTACGAGACAGACAGGGCTGGGTTTATAGAACTTGTGGATTGGATTTTTTTTAATGGTGCATGCATGCGTGTTTATTGGTGCTGAGGGAAAGTGGGATCGTTTTTTAAGCGCTGAGAATCTGAGATGTGTGGTGTGGGTGGAGTTTTTGGCGGGGGATTGGAGATTTGTGTTGGTGGAGGTGGGAGGTGATTGGTTGGGTTGGGGAGTTAGGGGATAGGGTGGAGAGGGGGATTGAGGATTATTGTACTGTACTGTACTGCTGCGATGGGAGGTGTGGGATTGATCATGATCATGATTCATTTGATGAGGTCTGTAAATATCACAAGGAAGGTCGTTCGATGCAAGACTCTACTGTTCCTCTCATCGCTTTCGTAGGAATATCGGGATGCTGCTACAGAGTCGGACTGACCGTCAGTCAGAAACTGCTAACCTAACTCCCTGCAGCTCCTTGAGATTGATTTCTGAGGCACAGTATTGAATCGGGAAGGAATGCCATGGCTTCATTTGACATCTAATATTGTTGACGGCTTCGAATCAATGCAAGACATGGATGCATATGACCATCAAAAGAAAAAACTTGGTAAGATACATCGGGAGCATTGGGGCGTAATTGCTTACTTTTCCTGAGAGAAGGAGAAGACATGACATTCTCTACGCCAGGATATCGCTCACGCCCTTTCAAATGATGAATAGCCTCCAATATGAGGTATCCTATTCCAGCATGCAAGATAACAAGACATTTACAATCTCTATTTACAAACTACTTAGCCAAACGTGGGGATACGATACTAAACTGTATCGAAAGCAAAAATCTATCGAATCAAGCCAGGATCATCGAGTCTCCACAGCCTTTTCTTCAAACACTTCCTTCACGTAAAGTATCACTGAAACGGACCATGGAAAGATTAGGTATGATGTCGGAAATCAACATCATCATCCATCCATCCATTCATTCATTTAATCTAATATTGGCTTACTCCGTATACCGGATCCACCAGCTAGTTCTCGTCGCACCGTCAACCGTTACCTTTTCACTGCCACTGCCGATGTTATAGCTAATCACATCACAAATTAAACACTAGAGCACTGCACCCGCCGCCCGGCTTCTCCGAAGCATAAATATACATATATTGCGGAAAATTGCGAGGTTCCTCGCTGTAAAACTCCCTCCAGGAAAGAATCCCGTGATTTACATCCATCGGAGAGTACGCACTACGCCGCAGCGGGTGGAGCTCTAATGAAAGAGGGAAATTTCAATAACATATTACCAACACATCCGGTAGTTGGTTTTCCATTCTCCTAACTTGATGAGGCTCGTTCCGAATACTTTCGGGTTGAGTCGGTCTGCTTTGTATTCGGTGATGCTGGAAAGGATGCGATAACTTAACATTGAAAATGGGTGTTGGCATACATACTGGCCGCTTATGATGCGGCCACTTTCTCCATTTCACTGCATATTTTGTTCCTTTTACGGCAGCAAGGAAGAGATTTTTCTGTTGGCACGAGAATTTTTTCTCCAAATAGTTGCTTTATTGAAGTTCATTCACCAAAAGAAACAGATGCTCGGTTTGCTACATAAACTTTCTAAGTTTCTAGCCAGAAATATGCGGTCCCGTCAAAAGAGGCTCTAATATTTGATACGGAGTACTTCAGCTTGGAATATACACGTGTATTTCGCCCAGGTCAACCTGGTCATGAAAATTTCCTGGGTCTTCCATCCCCCACTCTAGAAGCATAAACATCTGTGGGGGTCAGCATGCGCAGTACTGACTCTATCTCCCTCTATCATTACGGGATCTTACATACATTGATCCCTAGCAAATTAGCAAAGCTCGTTTGCGGCGGCTCAAATGATTACCAAAATCAAGATGTCATGGCATCGCTGTCCGACTCACTCCACTTCTAGCCTCATATCATGGTTCATTCATTTATTCGAACTTCGAAGGATTGAAGATGCAGATGCAGATGCAGAAAATATTTTTATGGATCTCCCAGCCTTGTACTCCTCCGTATCCAAGTCTTTCCTTCATTTTTAATACTCTAGTGACATTTGAATTGATTCAATTGATTCAATCCATTCGAAGGATTCAAAGATTCGGTTTCGAATTTCATCATTTGTGTTCTAGATTATGAGCCAAGAAGGTTTCAGTGTCTGATCGGCTCGGAATTATTACTCGGGTTTTTTTCCCGGGGAGGTGTGTTGAAGGGTTAATGTTTTGAGCCTCTTGAGTCTTGATATTGGAGTGGAGTGGACTCGTTTGCTAGGCAACAGGTGTGAGGATGTCCTCTTGGGAAGATATTCCGGGGCATTAGTTTGCTCCAGAAGTTTTGTTTCGTCGGGGGTGTGGCTGTTTCTTGGATAGTGGAATGGTCATGGGTTTTGACAGACGCGAGTTTGCTTCAGAAGTTTTGGTCCTCCGGGGACTTAATAGAATGTTTCCTAGATGATAGTCATGGGTTTTGACAGCCGCGATATTACTCTCTACAGATGGATATCTTGTTTGGACTCGGCTCTAGCTAGCTAGCTATAGCTGGCCACTTTGATTCAAGTGCTGTTATTTTATTCCAGAATATACGAGTAGAAGCTGCAAGTTTTGATCTGCGAAGTTGTGCTTGCCAAAGCAGCACTGGAAGGAAGTTTCCTTGCTTCGAAAAATGAGCAGTGAGCACTGCCTTAAGCGCATTGATAGGATTTTGGTATCTAGTGTATCTGCTCGCTGCCTGAATATGTTCTGCGAAAGAGAATGCGGGCTTAAAGATAGGGGAAGTTAGATCTGTGATGATGATATGCGAACATCATTCACATTTAGCAGAACATTCATTTCTTGTTACGAGCAAGTAATTCTGATACTACCAAAAATGAACATAGAGTTATGCTGCCTGTACATCGATATAATCGTGAACCTATAGTACATTGATAAACTTACCCTTCACACAGACCTACCTATAGAACATATTCAGCTAAGGATAGAAATAGCAAAAAGCCTGAAGAATTTACTTTATTGAAAGATCTCACACATAAAATAATTAGTTGTAATCTTATCTACCTATAGCTATCCCTATAATATTCAATATTCAATATACATTGTAATCCACCCCTCCGTCTTCTCAACATACCTCCATCAGTGCCTCCAATCTATACTCACAAGTAATCTAATACAAACTCTTCACTCCTCCTTCCATCCACTACCCCATTAATCCATTCACCCCCCCTCCCCACCAAATCCAAACATCACAAACACTACTCTAATTCATCAAACTTGAGGATTCAATAGCATTCCATCTCCAGTTCCGCTCTTTGTGTTGTTATTGTTGTTTTTGAAGTAGCCACGGGATTGTATGTGAAGAGGAGGAAGAGGAGGAAGAGGGGGAACTTTCTCACATTCTTGTGGAGCTAGTGAGTGGTATGACTTAACTTAGTGTTGGTGATGAGGTTAATTATAGAGGGTCAATTTTTCGGGGTTTTTCATTGTTCTTTTCTTCTTTCTCCTTTATGAATAGGGGGGGATATCATGAATGTAGTACGTGGCGCGTGGTGCAATTAGCTATGTGTTTGATTTATTCATTATTTACCTATTTGTGGGACATCCATTCTCTGTCTACCAATCTATTATTTTCCTTAAAGATTATAGACCACTATTGATCAATCTACTATCATTCCTGCTGCAGAAAACTCTCATAATCAATCACCAACTCCACCCCGCATAAACCCTCACTCTCCCCCTTCCCTTCCACACAAAACCCTCCCCCACAAACTCAAAACCCCTCCAAATGACTAGCACACCTCCTCCCAGGCACCCCCCTACTCCTCTCCACCAAACACGCCACCCCCGTTGAAATCAAATACGGCGCCGCAGTCAACGGATCCACAATTGTATGCGCGCCCAACGCCCCCCTAACAGCCTTCGTATACCCCCTCACCAACTCCGCAGCAAACTCATCCGATTCCTCCATCAATCCCTCCAAATGAAACAGCGCGCGTCCATAACACGTACTTGATTTCGTGATGGAATACGCGTAGGGTTTTACGCAGGCGGCTATACATAGTTTGCGGGCTTCGTGGGAACGAGGGAGTTGGAGTGCTTTTTGTATGTGCATGCGTGAGGGAAATTCGCCTCTGTTGGAGGAGTGGCGGAGGTGCGTTTTGAAGTGCGTGAGAATGGGGGTGAGCGGTGGGGTTTGGATTTGGAGGGTTCGGTGGTGGGTGAAGAAGTGGAGGTATAGGGTTTGTTTTTCAGAGGGGGTTGTGATGGTGTGGGGGAATGTGAAGGTGTTGGTCGAGAGGAATTGGATGATTAGTTGGAAGACTGTGAGGGATGTTTCTGGGAGGTGTAGTTCTTGAGGTAAGGGGAGGTTTTTGTTGATATTCTCATTACCGTTACCATTACCATTAAAAGCCTGATTGAAAAATGCTGAATGTGTACAAAGCAGAGCTTTAGGTAGAATGAGCGCTTGCTGCTGCTGCTGCTGTTGTTGTTGGTGATTTTTCAAGCCATCTCCAGTACCAAGAAAAATCTTAACAGTGGGACCACTGGAAAGATCGATAGTGCTAGGACCTCAAAGTTAGTTAATCCTATCTAGGTATCTATCCCATACCAATTACAAAAAGCGCATGGAGTTTGTAATGCATATAAGAACCTACAACAACCTATCAATACCTAGGTAAATATTAAAATCCCACATACCTCAAAAAGACATCTGCAGGAATATCTCTCAAAGCCTGTTCTTCTGAATTCGCAATTCTATTTCTCCTGTTGCGTCGATCCCATGGTTGACTTTCAGTCTCGTCGCTGTATTCATCGCTAGAGGTTTGATATTCGTCGTCGTCTTCCTCGAAATGAAACATCTCGTCTTCCATCATGACTACTTTTGGATTCTTGATATGATATGATATTGAGTCTCTTGAAAGGTTGTTTGATATTGTGGATATCAAAGTGCTCGAATGAAAGTTGAGTTTGAAATCTGGAAAGTCGTCGGGAAGGGTCTTGATATTGAGGTTGGTGACCAACAAGGTATTTTGATATTGTTGTTCTAAGATGGAAGGTAAATGTCGAGGAGGGGAAAATAAACTTCTTTCAAGGCTTTGATTTCACGCTAATCTTGTACAATAGCATTGAATAATTATTTGACCAACAAGGTTCTTTTTCATTTTTGGTTTGCCGTTGTACAAAAGTTACAAAGTTGCTATTTAATGCGTCTGATACGTCATATAGTTACCTATCTACTCTGCTTATCCCACGTCTTTATATCAAGTCCTTCCATTATTCATCGCAAGCCAATCATTAGCTTGAAGTGTGTTGAAGTGACAGAAGAGATTCCTATGTTATTATCTACATGGCACAATCATAATGTCATCAGTACATCCTCATCCATTTTCCCTTAGTAGTAAAATGTCTCGCCATCAAGAAGATCTCTCGACTCGGCGTACTTGGCTGGCACACGTTTCTCTGCTACTTCACCATATACACGCATGAGATCCGCCGCAAATCCATCCAACTCCTCGAGTTCCTTCTTGAAAACGAATGTCCGAGCTTGCTCGTTGGAGGGATTGACAGATTCAAGGTAGGCATGGATACATGATCGAGCGAACAACATTCGAAGTCCATGTCCAGTTGGGTAGTTGATAGCCTTACGAATATGTTTTGCCAAAAGGTTACGATGATCATCTACAAGTAATTGTTTGATATTATCCAATATCCTGTCTGAGATATCAAGGCTAAGCTTCTCTGCCAACTCGTGAAAATCTACAAGTGTAGTCTGCGAATATTGAGGGGTTAGCATTGCTCCATCCTGTTGAAGGTTTCATCCCGTTCCATTATTCCATCTTATGTAAATGTTCTCAGCCACCCGAATCATGCAAATAAATTCGAACATTGAAAGCTCATGGAGACTTACTATTTGCTCTGATCCTGATCCTGCCATGAAATTTGGGCACACAAAGGTACCAGTGTAGAGGAACTGCACAACGAAATCGAAGGCTAAGGTTGAGCAATCCATCTTGAGCATCTCCTGCGAAATTTGACCAATAGTTTCAACTTTGATGCCGGTTTCGAAGTATGGCGATGCTTGAATGAGTAATGCTCTGGGTATTCGGTAACTTTTGACCACTAATGAAGTACCGGCAGCAACAAGAACTTCAGGGCCGCGAAATAAATCGAGTCTATTTGTGAACTCATTGGCGGAAAGTTGAGCAGCGATGTTATGAGTTGTCTTGGCGCGTTTCTGAGGCGGCGCATCAAATGGTTTGTGTGATGCTAAGGTAAATTCAATATGTGCAAGGTAGAAACAAACTGGTTTCAAAATTAAAATCGTCTTGATGGTAAGTTAACATACCATTGGCAAACAGGCTCCCCAAACTTTGAGCTGCCGGATTACCAGCAGCAGCAACCTTGACCGAGCTAGATTTTAAATGGTTGAAAATTGTAGTAGATGAGCTAGAACCAAAGATGTTTGACCTCGCCGGCGTAGCATTTATATTCGGGCCACCCGTTTCTCTGGAGACACTAGGTGTAGAAGGAACCGATTTAGCAGAAGACAGCGGCGTTGAAGTATTCATTGCTGATGATACTACTGTTGCAGTTGTGCTGAAATCACATATTTTGGTTGAAGAATTCGAGATAGGATGGAGTTGTACACTATTCGACGCAGGAAGAGAAGACGTTCCGGCTGGCTCAGATTGATTGTCGTACATGACGGGAGCTTGATTCCATACTGTAGCTGTAGCTGGTGGAAAGTAACCACCCGAAGTGGAAGGAACCGATATGGTACCAAAAACTGGAGATCTTGAGTTATTCATTTTCTAGATCGTTTCCAGTAAAACTTAAGATGGTGAAAAGAAGAGAGATTCGATGGCTACCTTCTTTAAACGTAAGGAAAGTTCTTAGCGGAGTTTGAAAATGAAGTTACGACCTTGATTTCCTGAACGCGACACTTTATGGCTGGACTCAATTTGAAGTTTAAAGATGATATTAAGGTAGGCCGGTAGTAATCATATAAGCTTCCTGAAAACGTAAAGTTCCAATGCCGGCATTTAATTGGACAATGATACCTCTCACTTTTGAAATGTGAACATTTACAGAATAGATTATTTAGGAAATATCAAATACTGACTACCTAGTATGTTTTTGATTTGACACTAGAAAAGAAAGGAAAGAACCTCATCATCACATCACCACACAAGGCAAGAACATTAGATAAATTACCAAGTCTCTTTAATCTATGCTTACTACCTAGGTATACTCATCCACCAGCCTCCCTTTAAACGTGAACCGCACTTCATCATAATATCAGTACTCAACTTTCCCTTCCATCCAACACCAAGAAGACTCGTTTGTCCTACACCCATCCACCCAACTCGTGATCCGGAAAATAACACTTACAAGCGCATCTCCAACTAAAAGCCGCGAAAACAAAAACAATATAAAAGTAGAATCATTCCAGGTAGACCTCGTCAGCAATTCTATATATCGAAAGTTAACGGAGTAGTGAAGATACAGCAACAGGAATTCGCCTACGGAGTACACCTCCTTCCGAATCCCCACTACCTAGTACCTAATCCATAGACAAAATTTCAAAGAGCAATACCACCGGATATTATAAACCACTTCTTAGAGTATCAAAGAAGACTATTCATGCTGGTTTTATGTCTGCTGCCGACAGTGCTACTTGAGGGAGTACCTCTGTATCTCTGGTCCCCTGAAACGCCGCTCATGTCCACTTACTGTACACGCCTTCTATCGGAGAACTTTAGTTTGCGCGTACAGAGTTATAATTTATGAAGGATGGAGTGGGTTCATGTCGGGAAGGTCATCGGTTTACCTACTCACATCAAATCTTCCGACGCCTCTCCTGCTGTTTTCTTTCCATAGGTGCTTATCAGTCAACAATTTTTAACTGTTGCTCCTGTGGATTCACACCATGAGCTTGTGCACTTGTCCACAGCTACAAGATGCGCTTTTTGGCTCACTGTGATATCTTAATTATCAAATCCTTTAACAAATGAGATAATTTTTCACATTCTTCAAGTACCAGTACCAGACGCAATATACTAAGAAAGTTGTAAAACCAACGACTATTGAAATCTGAAATGAAACTAAGTAGTAACGCTGAATGAATGTAGACACCTCAACTTATCCTCAAATACTATGACTCCCCATCCCAACAACCAAAATCTCCAAATCCACCAGTAAACTGTAAAGCCCCATTCATTTTACCCAAATACCTCAACCCTCAAGTAACCAACCTACTTCGCTCCCACAATCGCCCTCTTAAACACACTGCCCGTCGCGAATTTCTTTCCCGTCAACGGGCAGTGCATCGACAATCGGGAAAAGCCTCCACTATCCGGCTTGCCCAACGCCATATCATTCAACAATGAAGCTACAAACCTCAAAACTCTCAATTCTAGACCATCAACTTCGTTGAATAAATCTTTGAATGTTTTTGCCGTCGACTTCACATTAGCAGTATCAGCAGTAAGCAGGTGCTTGGCATATGGCTCGACGAGGAAACTTGCTAGTAGCTCTCGGACAGATTCGTCGACTGGATTCGCAAAAGCATCTTTAAGCACTTCCTTAAATGTTGAGTTGCAAGTGAATGCATCTTCATCCTCGTCATCCTCTTTTTCCGTTGCGGCAATAAGTGCATTCTTAAGGTTTTGTTTTACCATTTCGAGAGAGCCGTCGAGTTTTAATGCTTTTACAATCTTAAAAAATTGAATGTACGATCGGACTTGGTCAAAGGATTTAGACGATTTGCTGATGATGACGTTGCCACTATACATCCACTGAAGTGCCATATTGAAAGTCTCGACGTCCCACTCATCGAGCGACATTGTCTTGACTTGTTCATCGCTATCACTCGTGACGGGTGGCGATTTGATTTTCTCCTCGATGACGTCTGAATAGTAGGATAGAAGTTCTTCGGACACAGTACGAGTCACCCCACTAGTTGTACTTTTCGAAGAGGCTAGAGAGACGACTAACCTATTCCCTCGGAAAAGTCCCGTTTTCCTGTAATAAAAAATAAGCAAGGTGATGCTAATATATGGATGAATCATTACTTGCCTATAAAATTCACAAGCTGGAACTTCAAAAGCTCCCTGAGATTTACTAAGTTTGATTGTTTCCTTGGCCACTGCATCGATGCTCGAAGGGGTCTTCATCTTGAAATTGTTTGATAGTAAATGGAACAATGAATAGTAGATTGAACCTAATTTAATGTTCAACCAATAGTCAGTTATGCTCAGAGGATCTTAAGTAACAGATTCGGGGACAAAAAAAATACTACACATACCGATGCCTTTATTTCCTTCGTAAGTTGGTATGAAAGTTGGACTTTGTTTCCCGCATATGATTTATCAGTTAACGAAGAAAATGATGATCCGTAGTTCTTAAGTATCGATTATTTACTAACATGCTCTTTGTAACAATTCTGATTCATAATATGAACTTATGGTACGATTGCTGGGATGGAGCCAAAGACATGGTGCGAGAATCATCTAGAGATGATAGCCCAGAGAAAGAGCAAGCATCATACACATGTCCAGTCAGGGCTCCTTCCATGTAAGATAAACTCCCAGTTGTACCACTGTAGATTGGTCGCAGCTCTCGATAATAAGCATAATACTCTCTTGTCACCAATTTTGGCAGTCAAACATTTATTCGAATAATCACAAGATATGGGTTCTGCTTCGAAACCTAGAAGCGCTCTAGTGAAGCTGAGTCCGGCGACAGGGCTCCATTGTAGAAAGATATTCGTGGTTCATTATTTAATATTATTTCCCTGTCCTTGCGGGTACCCCGAATAACACAACTCAAGCCAGCGAATGCTCGATGAGCTTCTTGTAACCCCTAACAGCTTCCTCGAGGTCAGAGATTTTCAAATGCTCGTGATCGGAATGAGCCACTAAAATATCTCCAGGTCCATAGAGATACCTCTTGTGGTCTCCTTTCAAGTTTGGAACATCAGTACCGTAGTTGACTGTGATGGTATCAAAACCTCCCACATCAGTGTCACAATGCACTGGTCCATACCCTTGAGTAAACTCAACCTTTAAATCCTGCCCAGTCTTCTCCACAACATCCAAAACTAGCTTTTGTATCTCCTGTGGCGTACCAGCAGCGATCCTGATAGCAATCTTCGCCATTGCGTCTTCCGCAATAACATTTGCCGCAACGCCTCCCTCAACCCTTCCGATATTCAGCGTGGTATTTCCATACTTCTCGCTCCACGGCAAGTCCATTCTTCCTAACTCATAAAGCGCCGGTATCAACATCGAATTGGCATTTCTTCCTAGTGAAGGATATCCTGAATGTCCAGCTTTGCCCTTCGCTGTAAGATGTATGCTCATAATACCCTTATGCCCAGCCGCCAATTTCAGTTCCGTAGGTTCGCCAAAAATGACCGTTTCCCATGAGAGACCCAGCTCATTGGCTTGCCCCATACCAGCTCCATATGTTTCCTCGCCCACCACAAACAAAAGCGCAACATCCCCTTCACCGATCTTGCCCGCCGAAATAAGGTCTTGATATGCAATAATCTGAGCCGCAATACTCGCCTTTGCATCTACACTTCCTCTACCCCATATTTCATCACCTCTTCGTTCGTATGGCCAATAAGGAGGCACGGTATCGATATGTGATGTTACTAATGTCCTCGTTCGTCTCTTGTCTCCAATGTATGCTAGCACATTCTGGCGCTTCTTATCCGAAGATGACGATTCGACGAAATCGACATCTTGTATTTCCACTGTAAGATTCTGCTTCTTTAGATAAGAAACTAGGAATGCGCCGGCATCATGTTCGTTTCCTGAAGTGGATTCAATTTCGACAAGGGATTTGTGAAGTTTGAGGAGGGATAATGAGCCTGAGAATGATTCGTCGATAATTGGGGTCTGCGAATCAAATGAATGAACTGCATTTACTAGGAGAATGAGAGGAGAGAGTGTGAGAAGCCTCATGATGAAGATAGTTGTATTTTTGATGAGGTTGCAACAGCTGTGGAAGGGAGCTCAAAGCTTCGGCGAATGACATTGCACAATTGAGCGCCAAAAGATGATTTACCGATGAGAAGCCGAATAATGTAGCACGTGTGGAGAGCAGGACTTTTGCCAAAGAAACATTCTGAAGATAAGGTTGAAGATAGTTACACATCAGTGAGCATGCCAACTCATAAGCCCAATCCTCTTGGCTTGATACATTTAAAAGATAAGAACTTATGTGGTATCATCATTAGAAACAGTACTACAATAATATACAAGGCCGCGATTATACCGCTATCTTAACTCCTTCAAAAGCATCTATTAGACTTTTTGGCGGTCCCTCATTCATCGCCATCTTTTCTCCAAATTCGGGGCTGTCTTCCCTTACTTTGAAACTGTATCCATGCACCCAGTATGTCTTCTGAGGGACTAATGCAGCTTTTCTTAGCTCTTCTATGTTCTTTTTGGCATCCATACTGATACACAAGGCGGAGTCGAGTTCTTTAATCCCAGGTTCCTTTAGCACTGCTAGAGCAGCAAGACCTAGATACGAGTGATAGATGTCTGGTATATCCCCTGGTGTTTTCCCAAATCCACCAATCATATGTTGTGTTTTCTCGAATAGAAACCTTCGAGATCCATCTCTGTTGATAACGTCGCGGTGCCCAAGCATGTTTAGAGAAGCTCCAACCCAAAAACAATAACAAGTATCAACCTTCTTATTGCACCGCCCATTGAAGCCAACGAATGTAGAGTCAACTTCCGGTACAAAATAATGGTCCGATGCCGCTTCTTTGTGATTATTTTTATCTCCTTTCTTTTCTCCATCATAAGATGTCTGCCTTAATGCTAGCCATCTAATAGTCTCCGGCAGGTTCGTGAGACCGGGTAAAGTGGGGTTTGAATTTGACAAGTCGGTAGATTGCGAGGAGGGGCATTTCGGCAGCCGATCGAGGAGAGATAAAGATGCTATGGCACAATAGGTATACCCAGCATGTGCCTCATGCTGAGCACTCTCTGAGATCCCCCCATCATATGTCTGCCCAGCTCTTAAATGCTCCACCAATTTTTCCACATCAATATCATCATCTCCCATCTCCTCATGCGCATCTTCGGTCAATATCCATCGAATTGCTGTAGCCACATAGCAGTACCTCATATCTCTCCCACCTTGTATTTTCCCATCTTCCGTAACAAATTCGCCAAAACTTCCATCTTCCCGCTGCAGCCTTTTCATCCATCGCAAACACTCTCTTCTCTTCACATCCACTAATCCACCCACAAAACCTAGACTCAAAATGGCAAAAAATGTCGCAGCTAAATTCGCAGGATCAACATCCCTTTTCCCATGCCCTACATCCGCATAATAAATATCGGGAAACCTATGATTAGTAGAACCACAAAAGCCTCCAAAAGGATGTTGACACCTTAGAATCCCAGCTCGTATAGACCTGCGTTGCGACTCTGGAAATGTAGATGCGCCAACATTAAGTAAATCGAGAGCGGAAAGTATGAAGAAGCCAAGAGTCATGCGCGTGGAATCGGTGCTGGTATAAGCAGTAGGTAATAGAGATTTAAAACATCTTTGCCAATACTTGATATGTTTGGCAACCTCCAACTGAGGCTCTCCCATCTCGACAGGCTTGTTAAAACGCAAAAAGGTTGTCTGTTATCATCTGATGCTTTGAGAAATCGCAACTCAAGAGATGGTGGACCTCGGAACATTTTCTAAATATCCCTGCTTCGGATCGGAAGAACTACAACGCCTATATGAATTAAAGTTTTTAAGGGTAGCATCTGGCCTTGGAGCTTTTACGAATGTTACCTATTGACCAAAAAATCGTCCAGCTCATCCAACCTTCACCCTTACACATACTATCCCCTTCCCCATTCAAATCGATCTTTGGAGAGCAAAATACTTTCAACATGGGGTTAATTTCAGGAGCAACAATCATTACCTCTCTCTCTCTTTTCCACATCACCCTCGCATTCTTTTTCATTACAAATCCAGTTGCGATTGCTGAGCAGTCGCTGGTTTTCATTATGGGTGAATCCATGGGAATGGTAAGTTTCACTTCCATCTCCGAAGTTCCGATGAATTGATATGCGCGACAAGCTCTGCGATTAAAATCTTCAAGAAATATATGCTAATATCCAACATGATAGCCCTACGAACGTTCCTTCGACCACCCGTCTGCACCCATATCGTTTCTCGGAATTGTATTCCTCTTCCTTGGTATCACCGACCTAGTTTCCGTATCTATGCCTGAAGATATCTCCCAATATCACTGGGGAACTCAAGGTTCGTCCCGTTATCCTCCTTCTTTTATCCACGCTCAAAAATCATATCTAACATGCCCTTCCGCAGCACCCATCCGATTTTCCATCTCCGCCGGCCTAGCCTTGTATTCCTGGCTCTTCTCCTCCGCCTCCCCTATGCTCACCTCACGTAGCTCTTACCGCAGTGGTGGCTGGGGCGAGGGTCTCAAGAACCGCGTCATTTTTACATGGGGTTTTATTGAAATGATGGCTTGGTTCTGGGTTTTCGTTACTTTGAGGGAGGAGCGACAACAAATTGCGATTAAGAAGGCTGAGAAAAAGGCTGCTGAAGAGGATAGGATGTGATGGTATTTGATGCGCTTTTTTCAACATGAAATCTGTGCTTATATGCAGCTGTATTGGACATAATTTAACGTGATATGAACATCAGTCTGAGAGGAATCTTTGATAAATGCGTGAACATTATGTAAGTAGGGGACTGAGAAAACTTGACCAACTACAGTCCGTCTACAAGTCATCTAAGAGGTAGATAGATCACTGCGTATCCGTAATTTTGACATGTATCTGCATCGCCGCGATATTTTCTTGCAAATCTTCCACACCAGCCCTAAACCTTCAACATCCCCAGTCCAGTCACCGACTCTCTCCAGCCCTCTACCACAAACCCAGCCCATTCTTCTATGAAATTCTCTCCTACCAAACTTCTCAACTGCTCCCCCGAATCTCCCACCTCCATAGTTTCCAACGCCCTATCAATCCACCCACTTTCATCCAATCCATTTTTAATACCCTTCGTCTTCTCAGCTACTGCTTCCATGACTAATTTTGCGCTTTCAACTAAAGCTTTATTCTGCTCCATCTGATATTTGTGAGCTTTGGGATCTTTCTGCGCAAGGAATTTCGTGGCATTGATGATGGTGGACGCGAGATCATAGGCTGTGTAGAGTGTATGGAGAGTGTCCCACAAAGCTGGAATTGCGTTTTGAGCTTCTTCGATGAAGGAGAGATGTTGTTTTATTTTTGCGCAAAGGGATTTATTGGAGGTTTCGAGTGAGGTTTGGAAATCTGCAGCGGATGATGCGGCGGGGTCGCAAGCTTTGGTTATGATGGAAGCGAGATGGGTGTATGCCTCGAGTGCTGAGGTTTCAGAGCGTGTCAAGAAGGATCCATCTGGGCTGGCTTTGATCAATCCTGCTTGTTTGTGCAACTCTGTTGATACTTGAGAAAGGATCTCTCTAAAAGATGAGAGGTCAATTGGAGTAGATGTGGATTCAGGACTTATTATGGAGATCAACTTCTCAACAAGCAGGTCTACACGGCTTCGGTTGCTCTGGGCAAAATTAATAGGTTGCAAGCGAAATTTTGGTACGAAAACTTACAGATGGACTTGGTGCAAACCGGGTCAACTTCTCAAGCCCCGTGCCTAAGGTAGATTCGTAGTCCGGAAATGAAGTATAGTCATTGGAATCCGAGAATTTATCCAGCATCTCCGGATTTTTCGCTAGCCACATGTTAGATATATTTCGATTGTTATCAATTGACGGGGCAAGCTTACGAAGAATGTCAAAAACGTCAGAAGGCGCGTCCTGCTTTAAGAGTCGCGATATCTTTGTGGTTTCTACAGCAGAAGATACTGCCGATAATGTGTTGGTAATAATGCTAGAAAACTCTTGGAACTGGAATATTGTGTTGAAACTTCCATGCTCAAACGCTTTCCAGGTATTATTAGAAACTTGGTGGCGGCAATTCGTGTACATCTTTCTTTGATTCCTGAGATGGTCCACGGGCTTCAGATTCTCAGATGAACCATCCGGAGCAGTGGGGAATGGATGTGGATGCAGGGAAGATATCCTATCAAGTATAATGTAACCTAGAGTATCGAGCTGTATCTGCTTCAAGCTCAGGTGCAGATATGCTTTCATAGCCTGTTGACCGCAGCCAAGAGAAGAGTAAATTCTGACCAAAATCAGTGCGAAGTCAGAGTTCGATTTAGACTTTGACCAGCCATATTCAAGGAATACTGCTGCTTGGAGAGCATACGCAATTTTCTTGCTATTGAGAGGTCCTTCGACATCGCTAGAGCCAGAGAGAGAGAGTTTCACCAGGCACATTGCCGCTAATGTGCAGAAATCATCGGCAGGGTGCCGATCTGTAGGGAGAAGGGATTTAGAGACTCGGTCATCGCTCATTGCAGAAGCGTAAACCGCAATGGAGTTTTTGGAGAGTTGTTGGAGACACACATCACAGTATACTTCGCAAGGACTGGAGCAGTACGTGCAAATAAATGACTGTTGACCAACTTTGTGGAGTGGGTTTGACCGACGTTCGTGTTCGGGGATACTACTCATTATAAGGTAATTCAATTTGTGAAGGTTAACACATCTTGTCATATCGTTTGCATTGTCGAACTATATTATAAATCAGAAAAGTGTTGGCGGATCAAGGTTTTAGGGTACACTTACTTCGTTTTTAGAAATTGACAGAGCTTTGAACTCAGGCTCCACATCATTTTTCTTCGTTTTCTTGCCGAACTGAAGTCCATTTCCGAAAATCTCGAGCAGTTTAATCCTTTCTTCGGTTTGCGACAGCTCCAAGTAAGGTCTGAGATCGCTGTAGGCTGTGGTAGCATCACCAAAGTCCTGCAAATACTTGACGATTGCAGTCACTCTAGGGTACTTTTCCAGGTCTTGTCCCGAATCATCACTAGCAAATGGGGTAGAAGAACTCTTAAAGGTAAAGTCAAGCCAGGCTAAAGATGCATTTCGTCTCCAAGTCTTGTCAATTCCAGATGTGGGATCCAGATGAGCTGCAATCTCGTTTGAAACACTGTCTAGAGCTCTGATTTTGTAAGTCTTTGTCCCATTTTTGACACCAAAGTACTTACGAGGGGTTCTGCAAAGCAAGGGCGGAGCGTAGATACGCTTGCCATACGGCCCAATCAGCCATTCTAGCCTCGATGATTTGTCCGCGTTCATCCTTCGTGCGTGCTCGTTTGAGAAGACTACCAGTTGTTTCAAAAAGTTGTTCCCAGTGCCCAGATGCTTCCATGAGCTGTAATTTATTTCTCCATAACTCCCAATCCCCTTTAGCGACTATTGACTCGGGTCCGAGAGAAGGCTCATTCAGATAATTTAACTGATCTTCTAATTGACCATGTACAGCAGTGATTCGCTGTAGAAGTAATAACTCCTGTGGTGTATGTATTGCGCGAGTCGGAAGAGACTTTGACTTCTAAAATCATAAATTTTGTCAACATCAGTAAAATTTTCGTGGCAGAAGTTTACATACATCTGCTTGTATTGTAGCGGTGGCAAGTTTACTAATCTGTCCAAAGGCCAAACGGCCCCATAGAGTTCTTTTTTCAATAGGCAGATCGGTCGACATCTGGTTACAAGTAAGCCGTCATGCTCTGGAACATGTTCCTGCCAAGTACCATTACTCACAGATCTTAAGAACAAGGATGAGATATTCCAGAAAACATATTGATGTTTACTAGGAAATGTTTTCTCAAGACTACTCGCAATCTAGCAAACATTTATTAGCATTCTCGTGGCGAAGAATGTGACCGCTTGAAATACCTGTTGAGCGTGTTCCCAATCGCGTTCCGACAAACAGGCCTTGAACGACTTCAGTGCGGAATCTTCCTGTTTGGGGTATGCTTTGACACACTGCCATCGCAACTCTCCAATAGTCCTTGCCCAAATTGATCCAGCCTCTGGAATGGCATTAACCAAAGCATCGTCATACAGATCAATGTCTTCCTGATCCGTAATAAAAACTTTCCTAGTGACTAAATCTTCGAGATGAGGGAGTACAACGTCTCTCTCCGATTGAACAGACGACCGCGACCTGATATAAATCTTGAATGCCTGGAGAGTTGCTTAGTTATATTTGTGAGGTGGAATAAGTATGGGTCACGTGAAGAGGAATGATCAAATTGTAACGACGAGGCCTTTAACCTGAAGTGATTCTCACCATTCACACGTACCTCTAAATGAGATGTCCTTTTTTTGGCCAGCCTCTTGTCAACTAATTTCAGAGCTTGCTTAAAATTGCCAGCCTCAATAGCATTCCAAATGGGGACATCTTGACGATCATTGAGTGACCTGTCAGCCATATCTCAAATGTTATAGGCCAACCAAGATATGTCAAGGGTAGTAGCTAAATAAAAATATCTTTAGAAGATGTGCAATTGATGAATTAGATATATGCAGATGCAGGTTGCAGTGGCTTGTCACGGATACAAGTTTAGAAACAAGCACAATCTTGTTACAAGTCAATCAATATGAACAAATAATTTTTTTGGTGGTTGCACCATTCGATTTCCATTAGCGAGAAAGAACAGAACAACCAAATTCCTAGCGCTTCAAACCATCTCAAAAATCACATTGGCAAACAGTAATGAAAAGTTATGATGAATAGTCTATACTATACTGCTTGTGTATTGAAAGTAGAGGATATTTTATATTGTCTCGTCTAATATCATGGCATTCTATGTTCAAAGGATGCTTATTAAATAAGCATTGATGCAGTATTATTTGAAATTTGAGAGTAGTAATATCTATTCAGATGCTTTTATAGAATAAGGTTACTTGCAATCAATAAAGAATGCATCAAACACGAGCACCCCCCTTTTTTAATCTCGAGAGCGGAGTGTCTTGGTGCTTCGAATCCTTGCCTCACACCTCCTCACACCTCCTCCTCATCCCCAATACATCCACCCCTACAGCCTTTTCAAAAACGACATATCACATATCACATACAAGACAAGCGTAATGTTTCCTTATGAAAACCACCCCGCTTTCCTCTTGGCTTCCTTTCGTTGCTCGATCTGGAAATAATATCAGTAAATGATTAGCTGACCTAAGAGAGAAAAGATTTCGATGTATACCCATTGCTTCTTGCAGTCTCGATATGCTCTTTCGAATAATCAGTACGTAATCCTTGTATGTATATAAGAAGTTTGTGAAAGCTTGTGACGACCCCAAGTTCCTTTCTCCCCAATTGTTCATTAGATATCAAGGATCCACATAAAGCTGAACTGTTACCGGTCTTCTACCTCCTTCCTCACTAAATCCTGGGGAAAGGCTTACTGGAAATAGTCCGTACACATATCTCTATCGCCTCCATTTCGAGCCAAACATTTCAAACTTCTCGAGGCAGCTTCTTGGCAAGGATCAAAGTATTCTCCGGGACGTTTGCTTGATTAGAAAATCAGTGTCTTGAATTCTTTCTTTTCCTCGCCACAGTCAGTTAACATGAATGAGATGGCCTATCAATACCTTTCAAATTTCTGACTTGTCTCTTGGTTCCATGGGTTATCTGTAGATTTATCTGATGACATAGTGTATTTTTGCTGTAGTGCAGATTGAGATGATATGGAGATGTTGGTGGTTGGAATCTTTTGTAAGTTTACCACTGGTCGCCCTTCTACGGAGTAAGTTCTCATACTCAGAAAAAGTCAAAGCTTCTTACTTCCAGAAGTCCCGACTGCCGATTCCCGATTTGCGATTTCCCCGTTGCTCAATGCCGATGCTGATACCCGATCAACCGAGACGGAGATCACATGTCAGCATCTGTGCTTTTCTTTCTTATCAATGAGCTGGGGTTTCTTATCGGCGCACATATCGGTAATTTTGGAAGCATTCCCATTGATCTCTCTATCTCTCTTAGCGACGTAACACAAAATATCATTGGCCACTTGGTGGAGCTCGTCTATCCCTAACCATTTCTTCCCTTCCGAACTGTCCGACTCTTGTTCTTACAACCTTACAACCTTCCTTCCTAAAACCTTCATTTTCGTCCCAACCTTATCAGGCCCTCGATATAACCCAGTAGTAAGATGCTTATTACACGTATGCTGCAGCAATTTCGACAGGAAGCCCAATATGCGACAAAATGAAAGAGATCTAATATCAACTCAATATCTTCCACACTCACTGAAAATGGATACATACTTGATCCGCCGTCAAGTCCCTACGCGACAGAGCTACAGTTACGTTAATTGGCTCAATTTACTAAGAACTTCAGCTCTTGGTAGAGGGCGTATGTACTTTACCAGGACTTCCTTTCAAAGGCCTTCTTTCACACAAACTATCCTCTCATTGCCAATGTTGTTATGGCGACCGTGTCAAATTCTTGTCAAGGGATGATGTTGATCACAAGACATTATCTTTTTGGAGGTTGAACGGCTCGGACCATTACCAACGGTAGATTATTGAGACGAAATTTTATACTACTTTGGTAGTAGCACAGATGCGAACTTATTCCAATTAAGAAGCTCATTATGTTCGTGTTCAGGATTGGTTACGAGGATGACTTTAAGTTTGGTACAGAGAAACAATAGAGATGTTACTCCTCCTCTTGCGACCTTATTACTGCAGCACTCCAGCGCGACGTTCACTTACGACCCCTCACTACGTCTCTTTTTTTCCCCCTTGTTAATGTTTCGGTCTTTTTGTCCTTTTGCCGGATGCTCTAAGAATGCTATATTCTTGATAGATGTCTACGTCTGCTAATGGCTCAATGCATCAAGCGAAGCATGCCAAACATAGCCGATAATGCTAATAAGCGTTTTTGTGTTCCATTTCGGGTCATCATTTCCAGTGGTCTGAGATCAACTCGTGTGATGCATTAGCCCTCCACGCCTATCGAATTCCTCCACTTTTGATTCTACGTGTCTCCACAATTGGTCGCCGCCCTTTAAACTTCGGTAATTTGTACTCCAATTATACGTCGTCAGCTGCAAAATCATATCACTGATGACGCTCGAGCATGGAACTAGTATACAATTCCCTCGTTCCTGTGGCTGATTTTAATGTTGAGTAGCTCACTGATTGGGCGTTGTGGCCAATCCAAAATTGGATCGCTACGTTATCTTGTGCCCATCTATCATTCGTGTTGTTTCCACTATCCATTTGCAGAAACACTTTCCATGCAAGTGTATCTTAGTTATGGTACCCTGCATTCATACCCCCCTTGAAGCAACGCTATGTTAAGTCGTCCTAGTAGAACATACAATTCTGCTATTCAGGCTAGACCTAGGTATGCTAATCGACCAGTCCGGACATTTGTCAACGATAAGGAGTACGCTGAAGTGACGATTGCTCCCAAGCTATCGTGAAATTATCTCCACATTCTCCGTCCAAAGCAATCTGGGAAAGGAAAACTCGCTGCCAAAAAAGGTGTGGAGGAGCAGAGCAAGGGCAGCCAGGACCGAAGCATCGAGGACGTGCAAAACTCACGGAGGATTGTTGGTAGTGTAAAGTGATGGTTGGTTGACAACCGTTGCGCCGAGAAATTACCACACAAACATGAATCGGAGTTCATTCGTGAGGCATTGAAACATTGCTCATAAATATAAAAGAACTGTCTCCCTGGAGCCGATACTCACAATAATCATCATAACATCTTTCATATATCATCTAGTTTTGTGCTATTATAACATCCATCAGCTCAGTAGCAAGTTCTTATCTATTTCCCCTCAAATATATTCAGCTAGTTAGTATATCCACATTCCTCCTTATTGTTCCAATGCGTTGTCTGCAATGCACGAATGCGTTTGCTTGCACCGACTCTTTCTTCACATCTTTCAAGATTGCTATCTAGACTTCAGACAAGCATTCACTGAATTGCGCTCAAAATCAATTGAGACTGAATCCGGAGCTTAAGACGTGGTGATCGAGCTGGCAATGCGTCAAACTCTGGTTAAATTCCTCGCTTCTCCTTATCCGTTCCGAGGGCCGCTCTCTACTTATGGGCTACATGACCCTTTAAGCCCACCAACTCTTTGTGTATTTTTATGTATTCGTCTGACAGTCAATAGTAGTAAATAACAGCCCTGGATCTCTGTACCTCCAATCTCCTTTCCAGTCTAAGAACTCTACACCACAAAACCACGCGACCTGAGTACCTCGACACAAAATCTTCAATAATCAATTCAGCCTTCCTCCGATACATCTATAAATCAACACAGCAAAAATGGCGACCATCGACGTGAGCTACCAACCAGGGACTCCTGAGCCAAACTTATTTCCCAAAATGGCCAACTATACTTCCTCTAAAACAACCCAAGACAGCCTCAAAAGATCGTTCGCCAAATACTTGGCTTCAGAGCACAGCACTCAAGCTGTTGGAAAACTATTCCACCCCGAGAGTCACATCCAATATGAAGAACCTAGCTATATCCATTCGATGGAAGAGATTGGATACTCTGCCACAAGTGGTGTATCTCCCATTGCTGTCTCCGAGCCTTTTCGTCTCTTTACCGAAGAGGCTGTCAACATTATGAGAGAAGAGATTTTCGACAAGGAAGTTCAAGAGAAATACAGCTACACTTCAGATATCGCCCCTAAACAGCTTCGTGGATACGCTCCTGAGTAAGTTTCAAATGTATTCCCTCATATTGGCATTGATCATTTGACTAACGTACCTTCTTCGACAGTCACGGAAAATTCATCTACGAGGCTTGGAAACACCCTGAGACTCTTGCAATTATCTCTAAAATCGCTGGTGTTGATCTTGTTCCGGTTATGGACTACGAGATTGGCCATATCAACTTGTCTGTTCCAGGAAAAAGAAAGGACCATGACAGCAGTGCTTTGATCAGCGAGGAAGATGAAAAGCCAATCGTTGGCTGGCACAGAGATAGTTATCCATTCGTTTGTGTTCTCATGATGAGCGACACAACAGGAATGGTAGGCGGCGAGACTGCTTTGAGAACTGGATATGGTGATATTAAGAAAGTCCGCGGTCCATCAAAGGTAAGATTTCCGTTACTCCAATTTAAGTATGTGTATTGATATTGTTCAGGGATGCGCTGTAGTATTACAAGGTCGCTATATTGATCATCAAGCTCTGCAAGCTTTTGGAGGACAAGAAAGAATCACCATGGTCACCTCATTCCGTCCACGATCCCCACGTGTCCGTGATGACACCGTCCTCACCACCGTCCGACCCATCTCCAACCTCTCCGATTTATATGGACAAACGGTCGAGTATCAATTAGAGAATGCCGAGGCCCGTATCAGAATCATGCTCAAGGAACTGCGCGATTCCATGAAAGCTGGTGCCACCAGCGCCAAAGCCATCAAAAAGTTCCTCGACTTCGAAATCGAACAACTCACCCATCTCAACGCAGAAATTGTCGATGAATCACTTGTGACGGCTGGAAAGCTGGAAGAAGTCTGCGCCGAAGCTGCGAATCCTAATAAGAAGCCCAGAGCCCAGTGAGTGGTTGGAAATAATGAAGGCTAGGCTATTAATGATCTTGATACGAATTCTCTTTGTTTATATTCCCTCTTTAGCGCCAATCATTCGGAATTGAAGAATAATCTTCTGGATTTTGGATTAAAGTCAAAAGAGCGTGCTACTTGCAGATTAAATACTTTCTCTTAATCTGTTGCCTGTTTGACAATTTTTGCCTTTGAAATTTTTTATATTTCATTCCTTCTTAGTATATAGTATTTTATGAAGTTTTACTAGCTTGCGTTTTGTTTTGATTTGATGGTGATTGATGTTTGCTTTGTGAATTTATTAGTAGGTAGGTATATAATGTTTGGTGAGATTGAAGATTAGTGGTGGGAGATTTCGTGCGGGGTGCTTATTCATTATTGGTCGGTTAGAGAGATGGGTGCCACGTATTTGCGTTCACGCGCGGAGAACCAATCTGGTGTTGATGTGAGGTTGGATTATGTATTTATACATTGGAGGAAGTGTACGGAACGGAGTAGTGTTTGGGGCCGGGGATATGGGGAGGAACAAAGAGGATGAAGTAATATGTAGATCTACTCTGTACTGTAGAGAGCTGGAGTTGGTATACGGTTGCTTGGTGATATTGTATTGTATAGTTGAATAGGTACTCGAGTACCTAGGTACTGGTACTTGGAGATTGATATCTAAACTGTTAATAGTTATTGCTCTAGATTTGGAATAGAGTATATTTTATTCCTTGTCGATTTGTGTAAAGTGTTACGAGGTTTGCCGTCTAGATCACGTGGAAGTGCTCTAGGCTCTCGAGGTGGTTTATAACTAGGCGTCAAGCAGGGACTTAAGTAATGACAATGATGCAACTCGTAACTAATAGTAGAGTATACTAAATGATTGATCTTGAGCACGAAGCTCTATACAAAGGAAATCCATCTTGATTATATAGACCTTCGTGGCATGCGTCCCAGTGCTCCCAGTTGTCCCAGTGATACTGGGACTACTGAGCCCACTGGGATCCTCATATCACATGATGTTTAGCACGTGATGTTCGTTATGTGAAGTCCGACGTAACATTTATTAACGAGAAAAGAAAAAGAGAGAGGGGGAGGGGAAAAGAGATTGAATTCCCGAAATCGGAAAGTATAAGATCGAAGAATCGTAACTTAGTCATAAAATTTCAGGCTATTCACTTTAATATTGAAGCTGTTCTATTATCTCGTTCCATAGTTTGAACAAGCCATAGTCCGAAAAATGTAAACATCACTGATCACAGAACAGTAATTTGCTGATTAAGTATCGTAGTAGGACCACTAGCCAGCATACCCCTGCTAGTACGGGTAAAGTTATGGGGCTAAATGATGCTCGCGCTAGCACACGTGATCACTATCCCCGTCTTTTCAGTACCTAGTAAGGCTAAGGTTATCTTTGCGGGATGCAATCAATTTGTGTGAACAGCATCGACTTTCATAATCCAGCATTGACTCTTCCACTACCACCTGCAGCCCAAGCTAGAAGGCACTTTGAGCGCCTTCGAAATAAGGTGCTTCTTTTCAAGAACTCAACGGATAAGCCAACCTATTTTCATTGCTGGCACATCTCCTCATCTCCCATCTCGAACGAGATTCCAAACCTGTTCCCGAACAAACCGTCCATACCGAAATTCATCATGGAACCCGCATCGTCTCCTACCACGGCCAGAGCTTGGTCAAACCATGGATCTCGCATGCGCGAGTCTACCGCTAGAAGTCTGGAGGCTACACCAGCTGCCACGAAAGTCCAAACTATCATGAACGTCGAAGATGAAGAGTCAGTTCAAAACGATACACAGGTTCGTCTGAAAGTTGTACATTCTATAGCACACGCTAATGCATTCTTTAGCTTACTCTAGGATTCAAAGATGACCTAATCTCCATGAGAAAATACCTAACGTGCTCCATCTGCGTTCAACTACTTTACGAACCATGGATCTTACAATGTGGTCATACATACTGTTATAATGTCAGTAGGCTTCAGGAACTTGAATATTTGAATAGGGCTGATGTGAAAATAGTGCTTATGCCAATGGTTCATTCCGAATAAGAGGAAGAAGACATGCCCAGAATGTCGCGCTCCGGTGAAGCAGATACCAGCTCCAGCCTTCCTTGTAAGAGAGTCTTGGGAACGTCATATCCGAAACTTATTTGTACTAATTAGCCCTAGATAAAAAATCTGGTCGAGATATTTATCAATAGAGGTCAATTAATGCCATATGACGAGACGGTAGAACAGCACAAGGTGAATAATGCCGAAGTAACTGAGATGGTAGAAAAAGATAAGAATAGCCCGGAAGGATTATTCGGAGGTTCATTTCCAAAAAGTCATGGGGAGTTATGGCGCGATGAAGCCGATGGGGTCATGCGATGTCCTTCCTGTGGGCATGAGCATGAGGGCGGTCCAACGTGCGATATCTGTGGTGCGGAGTTTGACGACATTTACGGTTTTAGTGATATGGATGATGACGGCGATCTTTCGGATATTGACGTTGGCTACGATGAAGATGTGGACCTGGAGATTGGAGCCGAATTTCAAATGGATGCCGACAATATTACCAACTTCGCCGCCATGCGCCATAATCCCCGCCACTATGCTTTTGGTGGTCCAGCTCACCAACATATTCTCAATCATTACCACGCTCATCATCTCACTATGGATGACACGGAGGACGACTCGGAAGGTATGACTAATTCCGATACCAGTGTTCAGGACAATAGTGAAGATGAAGATGCTGGGTCACTTGAAGATTTTATTGCACCAGAGGACGATGACAGCGAACCCATTCGCCACCAACGTCGGGTAAATAGAGTGGTTACTATAATATCAGATGAAGAAGGAGAAGAAGAAGATGATGAAGATGATGAATCCGAGGATGAAGGTGGTGCGATTACGAATCGTCGACGACGGCGACCTGGCTGGACCCGCTCTTCCGAAAACCCTTCTAGATCCATCTCAATTTCGGAGGATGGAAATGGTAGCAGTACAAATGGTTCGGAGTTTGGTGATGATGATGCTCATGAGACGCGCATGAGATTGAGAGCATCAGGTGGCTGGAGTCCACTGGATGAAGGAGATGATGAAGATAATAACGGTCCCCGTCATGATGATTACCGTGGTTATGCGACAGCCGAAGACGAAAGAGCTTCGGACGAGAGCGATTCGGAGACAATTGGTAACCCGAATTCCGATGCGGAAGACGATGATGATCGATCTCGGCAAGGGCTCTCGGAGACACCACGTTATGGAAACGCAGACTTTGAACAGTTCCCTGATGATTATGCTTCAAGCATTGATGGGGATGCCACACCAATCGATTACTCCAGAGACAGAGATGATGCATCAAACAATTACGGTAGCGAGAACGAGAATCGTTACGACTATGACACTGACGGGGACCATTCAACCAATATGGATCGGGATGGTGACACTGAAATGAGCGTCTCTCCTAGTGTATTATCACGTTCTAGTCGAGATGTGAGCGTGGAAAGTAACTATGGCGAAAATCTTGGTATTGCTAATGAAATGGCTGAGGTTGATGATGATTTATCAGACACCTCTAACGACTTTAGTTCACGTCGACAGCCAAGACGGAATCCCGTTGTTCAGCAATACGACCCAAGAATAAGCATGTTGTTTGCGGAACATCAAAATACTGTTAGGAACGCTCGGAACCCCGAGGATATGAGTCCTTGGGGAGATGATCTCAATAGAAATATCCGTGTGGAGCCGGCCTCTAGGAGTCGTCGCCGAGGTCAAAACCATTATCAAGCCATGTCGATAAGCAACAATGGCGCAAGAAACAGTCATCATCGCGCCATGCAACCGCATGGCTCCGACAGAGTAAGAACATCTCGAGGTTCTCCACCACGTCTCTTACCCGTCTCTAGCAGGAACAATCGCTTGCAGAGGCAGTATCCAATGTAGAAAGGTAGAACAGAATTATGTGGCGTTTTGGGACATACTTCTAGGCTTTCATCTTAGCGTGGCTGGGCTGGCTGGGTAGGAAAGGGAGTTTAGCGTTCAATACCATGACGGGAACAGCGAGAGATATGGATGGTCTGGCGTTAGTCGATGTGAAAAATAAGTCTCATGCATCTAATCTAATTGCTGACGTGAGCTGTATCTGTCTCTGTCACTACATACTGCATAGGCTACATATCAGGAAATTATACTAAAAAATTTGATGGTCAAATTCTTATGTGAGAAAAAAAAACTTTTGTCTTTGTGTGTGCGTGCGTGTGTATTTATATATGTGTATTCATCCGACCCGATTTATTCTCAAGAAGTGATTGATTGGTTGACGCGTAAATCGAAATTATAATCGAAATGATAATCAAAGTTATATTAAACTATATCAAACTACCTATAAGTTAAGTGAATGGGTGAGTGAGTAGTGAGTGAGTGGGTGGGTGAGAGAGACTTATTTTCTTTATGATATAAAGATAATTTTTATAAACAAAAGATGATGTAACGATACTGTACTGGAGGCAGCGGCTGCCTGAGGTTTCATCTGATTGGTAGTTGTAGGTTAAGGCTTTATCACTGGTATTCACTTGGAAGTGAATTCGTTACTAGATCAAGTAGAATGTAGGCAAATTAATTGATAACTAAGTTGAGCACGAAGCTCCTAAACTATGAAACTATTCTGACTATATACTCACCGTTTCCCTAAATGCTAGCAGAGCTATCACATCACGTGATATATTATTGGCCTCAGGACACTAATCCTGGGACGATTCTTATCCTGGGATAATATAGCTCCTAGGATAATTGTCCCGGGACAAATATTATCCTAGGACACTTTATCCTGGGACGCATAGCGTCCTAGGACACTAGTCCTATGCCTTCATGGTTGCCTAATCGTTTTGTCCTAGGATAGTTATTATCCTGGGACACATTTTATCCTAGGACACTTGTCCTAGGATTCCTTATCGATAAGGGAACCGCGGTAAACAACAGCCCAAACCTCCGTACTTGTTTTTATTGTATAAAATTTAATAATGTTACGTAGTAACAGTCAACCTGTCCATATGAGCTCAGACCCTGTGGAAAAGCAAACCGATTCACATACAAAATTGTATGGTAATCGGTTCGTAGATTCTCCCCACCTTCAGCAAGCACAGACATATGTTCTGATTGAAATCACGTGATGAATCTAAGGGATCTAGAGGATTTAGGGGATCTAGATAATTAAACTCTAGATCCAGTAGATCCAAGGGATCCAAAAGAATACAGTAGAACATGAAGTTCTATATAAGGGATAGGGCTTCATTTGTAGAGCTTCGTGCTCAAGAACAATCATTTAGTATACTCTACTATTAGTTACGAATAGCATATCATTATTGTCATTACTTAAGTCCCTGCTTGACGCCTAGTTATAAACCACCTCGAGAGCCTAGAGCACTTCCACGTGATCTAGACGGCTACCCTCGTAACAAATAATTATATAACATATATAAAATATATTACTTCTATATAATATTTTTATACAAGAGTTTTTTTATATATATACGAGGGAAAAGAAATAAAAGAAAAAAAAAAATTTCTTTTAATTTCTTTTCCTGGTCTCCAAACCTCATTGCCTCACCCCTCTTTCCGCATCCATACAATCCCTCCGCTTTTCCCCATCATATAATATCTCCTCCTCTCCTCTTTCCCCCCCTCATACTCATACTCATATCCTGCCCTTCCCTCCCCTCCTCTCCCCTCTCAACTATACATAAAAATTGGTATCAAAAGCTTGCTACTTGAAAAAAAAAATCGAAAAAGAATCGAACACAAATCGAAATAAAAAAAGAAGACAAAAGAAAGAAATGCGAAAGCGTGTAGAGACATTGTGAAGTAATAAACACAAGAAGTATTTAAAATAAATGAGAATAATAAAGTAAGTAAGTATGTGAGTATGTGAAGAAGAGAAGAAGAAAAAAAGTGCGGGAAAACAATTAAAACAACGCTTCTATGTAATAAATCGACCAATGCATTCCATCCGTCCGTCCATCCATCCATCCATATGCGCTATCTGTTGCTCGCCATCTATGATTTAAGATAGGCGAGGGAAATTAACTTTAAAAACAAATTGTACAAGAGAATTATGTACACTATCTGTACATGCATATCACATCGCATCAAATCACGCTCCAACCCATCCATCCCCAAAAGACAATACACCCTTAACCCCTTAACCAAAAACATTCTTGCTCCAATCTTCTTCTATACAGCTCCATTAGTAGGCGTCTTCTCTCTATCCGACTCCTCAATTGTATCATCGAGTCTTAACATATCACCCGGGGTAAAGACTATTTCTTCTGTTTCAGCCGGGCCGACTACGGGAGTAAAGACATCAACTTCTTCGATTTCCTCTTCATCTTCTTCCTGGATAATTTCACCGCTTCTTCTGCCTGCTAAACTGGCGCTTCGGCTATGCGAGCCTGTTCTTGCGTGTCCGTGGCCGTGTCCATTGCTTGATGCGATGGGTGAGCTAGTGTTAAGTGCAGGCCCTTTGAATATATTCTTTTTCCGTTTCGCGAAAACAAGGGGGGCACCGAATGCACTATTATTACCACCCCATGAAACACCTTCGTTGAAACTCGACAGCGGAGTTTGTCGAACGACGCGAATGTTGGAAGGGAATGAGCCAAGGGTTGGAGTTGCGGGGAGGACTTTGACGGAGTGGTGAGGGCTACGAGTAGGTAGCGATATCTTTGAGGCAGATCCATTAGACGAAGTCGATGAAGCCTTTGAATGTGTGTGTTGATGCATTATGCTACGTACAGACGAAACGGAAGATGATGTGGATTTCCTTCCCCGCAAACCACTACTAGGCCGACGTTGGAAAGTTGATCGAGGAGTCACGGGAGAGGGAGATAACGAATGCCGTTTGGTGCTTGGCGTCGCATGCATTCTTGCAAGAGGCGGCTGACCGCCTAGTTGTGGTAGCGGGGCACGTGTCACCGTAGGCGACTTTGAAGTGACTGGTCGCGGACTAGGGTCTTTTGGACTGGTTGAGTCGTCAGCAGCCTTCTCGCGGAGATCTGGTGTTGAGCGACTAGCTTTTGTCTTCTTTCCAGGTGACCTGGCACGCCTGGCAGAGTCCAGAAGCCAGTGCTTCCAATTTTGCAGTTGATTGATGAAAGCATGCTGGTGCTTGCGGCGTTCCTGGGGAGGTTTGGCAATGCCATTAGTACTGGGGTGCAGAAAATCATGATTAGAAGTAACCAGCTGCAATGTGCTTCCACGTGACCGGGCACTCCGCAGAGTGCCTTCTTTTGGAGGGGGAATTGGGCGCCGGTGTCGAGATGAGCTTGCAGAGCGTGTAGTGTCTTTTTCAAGTGGCGGAGGAGGCGTTTGAACATCGGGTGAGGAGAATTGAGAGTGTTCGGGTAATCCAGGTAAATCGGTCAGGATCAGATCCGGATAATGGGCACTTCGCCTTTCCTTCCTCCCTCTACTCCTAGGTGGATCGCTAATCCTTAGTGGTTGCCCTTCTTCATCGACTCCTGTTAAAATAGGCGTCATTTTTTCCAAACGGCTACTCGCAGCACTCAGTCTTCTTGACGATCGGACCTCTGCCTCTCGTTCCTTGCGTTTTCGTTCCTTCCGAATCTGCTTTCTTTCTTCCTTTTCGAGTAGAAGAGCCCACCAACCTGCTAGAGCATCGCATCTCTGAGCTAGTACATTTTCAATAACCTGGTCGATATCTACACCAGCACTTCGCATCCGTTCCAAGGTCTCTTTTTCTAATGTCGTGGTGAAAGGTGCCGCTCTCTGTAGTTTCAAAATGGCTTGCTGTTGTGGCGCATGCTCAGCGAGAAAAGGATGAGTGAGAATATCAGATAAGGCAGGTCGTATCAAAGGCCTCTTTGACAATAGAATGCCCAACAAATTTCGCGCGTCGGCTGTGAGATGATCCGGCCATTTCGGTTCTGTGGTCAAAATCCTGGTCCTTGTTACAGTATCGTCGTCGTCGTCGAATGGTAGCTCGCCGCATAGCAAAGCGTATAGAATGACGCCTAAACTCCAAACATCAACCTTTTCCCCGGCATACTTTTCTCCCTTCAACATTTCTGGAGCACTGTAACATATTGTGCCACAAAAAGTTTGCAGATAACTCGCCTTGCCCTCATATTCACGAGTGAATCCAAAATCCACAAGTTTAACATTTTCGTGTTTGTCCAGAAGGATATTCTCCAATTTTAAATCTCGGTGGACGCAGGATGAATTGTGAACGTATGCAACGGCACCGACTAATTGAGTGAAGATCTTTTGAACCTTTTCGACCGGTAGTGGCCCATTCTTCAGTAGATAATTATATAATTCGTCGCCTACACCATCATTAGCCTAACCTCCTTCTGCCTATGCATGCCACTTACCAGGACAGTACTCTAGCACAAGCCATACCAAGTTTTCGGTGACAATTACTTCGTACAAGCGAGCGATGTGAGGATGTAGGAATTGTCGGTGATGATGTATTTCTCGAGCCAGATTCGAATCATCCTTTTTGGCAGACTTGAGTACAACCTAGATCAAAGCGGCAGATTAGCTGATGTTCTGCGAATTTAAGTGCCATCTTTGGCACATACTTTAGAGCTATGTAACAGTTTGTGCGAAGCCAAATAGACCTTCCCGAATGACCCTTTCCCAATCAGCCTCCCTAAAGTGTAATTGCCTACTGAACGAAGGTCTTTCGACGAGAACTCTCTGCAAGCGCCATTGTCAGTGTTTGTTTCATCTGGTTTGCACAAGCAGGTACGTACTCCAATAACTCATGATATGAATTGGCAAGCTGTGACTCGAATGTATTAGCCCCTCACATCCATTTCCAGAAGACCATCCTTGCGCCGACCCGGCGACCCAAAAGCCCATTAATGCCTACCTTAGCTTTCCGGCCCTGCGATTCAGCCTTAAGCCTTGCCGCCTGCATACCAGTCACCTTTCACCACTCCGTCTGCTGTGTATACAAGAGGCCCTGAGTTGGGACATCCAAACTCTACAAGTCACGGCGCCGTGTCGTGTTGGCGGATGGAAGCTTATTTGTCGATAAATAAGCGTCCTTGGAGAGGGTCGAAAAGGCTTATTAGAAATCTTTAGTCATTGGCTGCTGCGTAATAAGTTGATATTGGTGCACGATAGATAAGGTATGGCAAAGAATCATGATACAGAGACAAAATAGATGACAAGGAGATGCTTCAACAGGGGCATGTTTTTTTTCTGGTCCGGGCAGCGGGCTTTTCGGAAGCGGTAGTCGTATGTTACTCTTTCAGATGGACGGACTCGAAACCTCCTTTTAAAATATATGTTTGGGAAATGCGGATGATCAATTATACTTCTTTATGCAGCACGAGACAAATAAAAGGTCGAGTTGGTTGTTGATGATGATGATGATTTACTTTTTTCCAAGGTTATTTAGCCAAATCGCCAACGAAAAGGGAGTAAGTACTACTATTAGGAACCTAGTAGGTATGAAGGTACAGCTGTACAGATACCGTTTGTTGCTTTCTTTCCTTTCTCTATTGCTTTATCTCTGGTATGATGTATCTCACCAACATCACCTCGATCCAACCACCATGGTATTTGCAATTACCAAGAATTGGTCGTCAAATGATATCAAATGATGAGTAAAATTTCCTCAAACTCCAAGATACAGGGTTCATTACACAGGTACCAAGTATTCCGTACATATCGCACAGTAGATATATACTAGGTAGGTAATAACTCATCTTACTCTGCATTACAGAAAGTATGATGTTTGACGTGATACTCAGGAATCCCTGCATGGGATCCTGCATAAATACCTAGGTCCCATTAAAACGAATGTGGTCCACAAAAACATGGCAGAGCGTGCAGATGTACCGCGAAGTCATGAAGTCTTATCTACAGAGTACGTTCTATCAACATACTCGACTGGCCGCTCCATATGGATTATGCAACGATAAGAGATAAGAGGCAGAAAATCAATTCAATCACACGATTAACTGCAAAGTTCACCGCTGCTACTTATAACTGTACCAAAGCCATCAAGATTGCCGCCAAACATGAAGACTTTCAAAGGGGATTCCTTTGAATTCCCTAATGTTTTTGAAGGCCAAAGGGTTTAGACGCCTACAGTATTTGCATTGCTATGGGATATCGGAAGGGATTCTGGTATGAATATTGCTCATCTACTTTAGAAATTACTCCAATGTCTTCAAAATACATGGAACAGTCGGACAGGAAGAAGAAATGATATACGTAGTAGTTTTTCTAACCGAATTTCAAACCCTCAGATGCTCGCCTATTTGGGGTTATACACATGTATTTCCCATGGACAAAATGTTCCAATTAAGCTCTGATATTTCGTGAATACTAAAGAATCGCCCTCGATTCACATGATCTCAAATGATAACATATGATGCATTCATTGATGCCAAAACGATGCTTTTCCCTGTATATCCCCCCCCCCCCCGCGAACACCACCACAACGCCCAGCAAATGCATTCCCATGTCGTAAGCCTAGATCTTGCAGTCCAGCTTTAAAATCTCTCCTTCATTCTACTCGCCACGGTTCTCAAGTTACCATAAACCTTTCCAGGTGGACTTCCCAAAATCAGACTGACAATTGCCTCTCTGGCAATATGAATATTCTTGAAGCCTCCCAAAATATGGATTTTGCTATCTGCAAGTACCACTCGTGTCCGACTCGCGTTCTCGATAGCAAATTTGGTTTTTCCGTCCTTGCCTGCGATACGGCCAATGGCTCTTCCCAAGTGCTCGCCCTGTAAAGTCTTTACATCCTTGATCTCAAAGGTCTGGATGTAAAGGTCGTCAAGTCGCAATAATGCAATAGCATCATCGACGTCGAAACCTAGCGAGAACGCCTTTACGAAATCTTCACCCTTCTGCAAGGACCCGGTATCGGTAGTGTGTTTAGAGGTACGGAGTTCGACAGCTTTGTTTTTGATGTTCATGCGGACTTGAAGTTTAAGATGTTCGACAAGAGGAGGGTAGATCTTGGACCAGGAGGCTTTGAGGGGGGTCATACGGTGTGGAGGAATTGGAACTTTGCGGGTTTCTACTCGAGTTGCTGGGTCCTATTTTTCTTATTAGAATCATCACACGCGCATCTTCTGGGGATTATAGATTCTGAGTCGTACGATATTCTTAGCTGGTGCAAATCGAGGTCGTCCTTCTTCATCAATGTGCATCTCGTTGTCATCGGCGGCTGGAGGCAAGATGGTATCCAATTCCGCCGAGGTGACTTCTGGTGCATCTAATAGAAACTCATCGTCTTGGTCTGAACTGATATTAGCTACTATCCCGATGATTGCAGTGACAAGGTCATGAATTGAATTACTTTGATTTGGCAATGGTACACTAGTAGCTTCAGCGAGCTCCTCTGGTTTCCTCAACAAAGCTGTTGGTGCAGGCATTTTCTATTGTCAAAGTGTATACTAGGTATGTAGAACTCAATAATAATCTCGGGAAAATATTTGTTGCACAGTTGAAAATTTGAGGGTCTGGTTTTTTGAGGTTTGATTTTAATGTTCGCAGTCGGCCGATCAAATTGGAAAAAAATATTTGGTGGGGAAACGGATGCGATAGAATTTACTGATAAGATCACTAGCGTCTTCATTAGCGCCAAAAATTCCAAAAATGCGCATTCGGAAAAAGCCCATCATCATCTAATTCTCTCGCGTGCCTTCATTTTCATTTTCACTCCAAAGATATTAAAGAAGAACAACGACTTCAACAGTCTTGCAATCTTTCAGGATGAACTGGAGGTTATGTCGATGAACATAAAACCTAGGTTATGGTCCCAATTTTGGGATCATGCAATTTCATTCGCTGCAACAAAGACGTGCAAAGAACCTATACGACCTTTCATATCTAACTCGGTTTTTTCAAGTACTACTCATCGTGCTTTTTCGCAGTCCAAAATCAGAACGTTGTATGATCCACCTCTAAAGTCTCAAGTTCGAAAGAATTTTGCTTATGGCGGGGTCTTCTTCCTTGATTTGAGCTCAGGTACATCTGCAGCACCCCCGATAGCATCATGTACGAGTACAGTGGAGAAGACCTTATACTCAGCATCATCATTACCACGACGAGCACCCTTGACATCGTCTTTCCAATACACATGGCGACGTGAGATCCATTCGAGTACTCGGCGAAGGGAGAGAGGTTATGCGAGAAGAAATAAAAGTTCTGCATCAAATCTATCAAATGGTCGGGGGACGCCTCAAGAGACCCACAAACCCTCACAAACTGCCCCGCCATCGAAGGAGACGATCACGGATGCCAATGCTGCACACTCTGCCTCTAGCAAGTACAATCTTCCTCACATGCCAAAGATGCCGCATCGGCCGACGAGAGAAGAACTACTCGCTGCAGCAACGGGATTTTGGTCTCGGCTGAAGGTTCGATTCAAGTGGTTTACAATTAGAGGTGGACGACCCTGGAATGTAGATGATTGGAGTGCTTTTGTTTCATGGTTTGTCTTGGGGAATATTGCCTGGATTTTCATCGGGACTACAACTTTCTTCTCTCTCATTATCCTATCTATAAATACTGTTGTCGCTCAAGGTAAGAACTATAGAGCACATGAGAGTCGCCACGATAACTAACATATATTAGAAACATTGGCAAGGTGGGTTGGTGATTATCTCACTCATTCGGCAGGTATTAAGGTCGTTTTCGAATCTGCTATCGTCCCCCGATGGAAAGATGGAGTGATTACATTCCGGAATGTGTTTGTCTCAAGGAGACCGGGACAAGGGAAAACCAAATTTAGCAAAGGTTCATCTTTGAATGCAGCAGCAGCAGCGGCCTCTCAACGGCAGGTCGAAGTAGAGAGCAAGAAAGAGGAAGAGGAGGATACAAACTACACCCAATTTGACGTCACTCTTGACACAGTCAATGTCACTTTATCATTTGTCAAATGGTGGAACGGTAAGGGTCTTCTCAGGGATGTAGAGATCAAGGGGGTTCGAGGTGTAATTGACAGAACTTCGGTACACTGGGGCGACGAATACGTTGATCCAAAATCATTTCGACATGAGCATAACCCTGGTGATTTCGAGATCGACTCTTTCAAGTTGGAGGATCTCTTGGTTACCATACATCAGCCAAACGGCTTCCGACCCTTCTCTGTGAGCATTTTCTCATGCGACCTTCCTCAGCTGCGGAAACAATGGTTATTTTATGATTTTCTATCAGCAAGCAATGTGTCTGGAGCTTTTGATGGGTCTCTTTTCACAATTCACCCTCGACAAATCCACGGATTTGCTGGCTCGCACGTTCTCGAATCTTCCGGAAATGGCGCGTCGAACCCTTGGAAAAAGCAAAGCCGTCTCCGCATAGACGGCCTCAAAATTGACCATTTAAATCGAGGTGTGGAAGGGCCATTTGGTTGGATTCACGAAGGAAATGTTGACATTGTTGCCGACGTCATGCTTCCAGCTGAAGCTGATGAGAGCATCGCCAAGGTGATGTCCGATTTTTACGATCGCATGGAAGAAGCTGTAACTTCCAATCGATATTTTCATATCCTCGAGAATAACACAAGGACCGAGGAAGCAGGAACACCCGATGAGCTCGACGCTTTGGCGGAGAAATCCTCTCACGACGATGACAAACGCTACATTGTCATGGATCTCCGCATCCATCTCAATGACGTGAAGGCAGCCGTGCCCTTGTTTACTCGTGACCTCTCCTACGTTAATCAAGCCCTTATTCGTCCCATCGTCGCCTATATTAACGCGAAGAAGACCTTCATTCCCATAAATTGTCGAATTGTGAAACGTGCTAGTGATTTCGATGGTAGCTGGACCATCTTCGATAGCGGACTAATGGATGATATGTCCGCAGAGACATATGAAGCATTTGCGAAAGATGTGGTAGATAGTCAGGCACGTATGCGCCGATTAAAAAAGGTGGGGTTCTGGTCGATCTCTATGGCAATTCAAGCAATATTCATGGGCATGGCGGGAAATGTTGCTTAAATCCATGGGTAGAAGGGCTCATGACTGGTTTGAACTCACAAGTTCATTGCAAGGACATAACGAATCTCCTATTACCAGGTGGCATAATGACCTTTATATAAAATCGGGTGGGAATGTGAACTACATGGCTTGGCTTTTTGGGTTTGGTACAGGTGGAACGGCGTTTAGATATCCCCAAAAATGGATTAGCAGGCAGGAGAACAGGAGTTTAGGATTTGAGACGTGCTCGCATATGCGAATCACTATAGATCAACGAGTTACAATCGGAAATAGATACATCTTGCCTTGGAAGTCAATCATCGCTTCCATCTTGATTCAATTGAGAAACTATTTAGATTCTGCCATCAAAGACTTTGGCTCATTGACATCGTTCTTCACGTGCCTGTGACTACTATAATGCCTAGACTTTTAACTACCTTGCAGTTCTGGAAAATATGAAGCCTAGAACTAGACAATAATAGATTCCAAACTCGCGAACCCCTGTACGTAAGCGAAAACTGGGGATTAGATAGCGAAATAAATAATTGTGTCTACCAGTCGTCTTGAAGATATGTATTCCATGATATTGATGTGAATAATGCGGGACAGCTGGTAGCTCAATGACTAGTTTCTGGATAGTTGTTGGTTGGAGCATATTCAACCACCGGCAATAGGCTTCTCAAATGTGTACAGATATGAGGGAGTTTTTCGTTTCGTTTGGATATGGTTCTATGCTTTTACTGGATGATCTTTTTTTAGAATGATAAGGATTTTGAAGCAATTGCGGATTTAGAAGAATTTCAAATCAAGCCAATATACAGACAGATTCATGATCTACCGAGCGGAGAGAGAACAGCACCAAGAAGATGCTAATGCAAAGTTGTACTTGGACCAATCATCGCTCTGCTTTGCCTCAAAGCTCCATATTTCCATATCTATTTGACAAGTCAAAGTGTGATGGTCCTCGACATCTTAATGCAAAGCATCCAATCAAATTGTTCCTGAGTATCACGCAATTTAAACCTGCCATCACAGAATAGAACCTGCAGCAATATGTTACAGAGCCGATCTAAAATTATCACTAATACTCCCCCGCATTCTTATCTGGAAACCCACTCTTTGGATGATGTTATTTAACAATTCAGGTTCACTACAATCCAAGTAATGGGGTAGCCCGCAAGGGCAAATTACAATGTACTCCCAATTATAGCCTCAGATCAGATTATTGACATACGACTGCTATATCCCGTCATGTATCACCTTTATTTCGCCATATATGCCGTCCTTGCCGGTAGTAGAGAAATAGAAATATTGCAACATATCAGTCAAAATTGATAGTGACCCCGCAGATCTAAAAGTCGACTACATAGACTGAACGAACCCCTCTGTAAAAGTATCATGATCTCTAGTTCGCTGTGCTTAAGGACCTCGACTTTAATACTGCATAATCCTCATCAAGAACCAAAAAACGATACAAAGTCTACAAGCAATAAATCATGGCTCCTTCCGCTACAGAAGCCCAATCAGCAACAGTCCCCATCCTTACCAAAGGCGACGACAACGTCAAGGCAAACCTTGCTCCTCAAGAAAAGTGGCTGAAAAGCACCGGCGCCCTAGATCAGTTTGAGTCTTTTGATGTCACTCCTGTTATTGGCCGCGAGTATCCAAATGTCAATTTGGTAGAATGGTTACAAGCTCCCAATGCGGATGAGCTCCTGCGTGAGCTTGCTCTAACCAGTGAGTTCTCCAAAAAAAAAAAAGAAATCTAACTGTGTAGCGAGTGAGCGAATACTGACAACAGCTTAGTATCTCAGCGTGGTGTGGTATTTTTCCGCGCACAAGACAATCTTACTCCAGATTTACAAAAAGAACTCGTCCAGCGCATCGGTCTTCTTTCAGGAAAACCATCCACATCAGGTCTTCACATTCATCCTTTGCTCAACCCTGAAAGAGAGGGATATCGTGTGACAGACCCAGAAATTAGTACCATCGACTCTGTTCTCAACAAAAAACTCTACAGCAACACGAAATTTGACCGAGCCAATGGCCTTTCAAATTCGTCCAAATGGCACGCAGACATATCTTTTGAACCAAAGCCAGCGGATTATTCCAGTTTAAAGCTAGAGGTACTCCCAAAAACAGGAGGCGACACATTGTGGGCAAGTGGGTATGAGATTTATGACCGTATCTCAGAACCTTATCAGAAATTCCTCGAAACTCTGACAGTGACATTCCAACAACCTGGGTTCATTGAAGCTGCAGCAAATGGTGGATTTGAGTTGTACGACAAGCCAAGAGGAGCTCCAGAAAATATAGGAAAGGAGTTGAAAGCCGTACATCCAGTAGTGAGAACTAACCCAGTGACTGGATGGAAATCGGTTTTCCCAGTTGGAGGTCATGTTAGCCACATCAACGACGTTACTCGATGGGAGAGTCAAGCATTATTGGAATGGTTTAAGCGATTGTTGGTGGACAACCATGATTTGCAGGTACGGTTCAAGTGGAAGAACCAGAATGATCTTGGTAAGTTTTGCTGCAATTACTGGGTTATCTGAACTAACACTGATAAAAATAGCTATCTGGGATAATCGTTCAACTTTCCACACAGCTACGGATGATCTTGAAGGACAGGGTGAGAGATATGGTGTCAGAGCTGTTAGCGTTGGGGAAAAACCTTTCTTTGACCCTGAAAGCAAGTCCAGAAGAGATGCCTTGGGCATTTAATGTAAATAGTTGCAGAATACCACATTGAGAATTGAAATGAAATGATTGATACAACTTAACATAACTTGCATTTTGACGGATCCGAAATGCATGTTGCCCGTTTGTGATTTCGTCTTGGTGTGCATAAATATCGGTGAATGAGTCATTTGCCGTCTAATCGCCCATATCCGTAAAAGCATACAAGATCGAGCTCATAGCTCGAGACGAATGCCATAATTGGGATATCACAACAACAAGCAACGAAATTGATTAGACTGGTATCAAAAGGAGAAAGAGATCATGGCGGGAATATTGACCAAAGCGTTTGCATTCACGTGATTTGAGGTAAGATGTTTCCCCACCACATCCACGCTTCAAGACTTCATCACAATCAAAATTGGAACACTCACAGAAGAGTCAAACCCGATTGAAATTGCTGTTCACTGTTCAATATTGGCAGAAGGCAGCGAAAGCCAAGCACTGGTAGCACCTTAGTTCACGTCACGGCAGAACTTTCATGCATTCACCACTACTATTTTTTCCTTGGATTTTTCCTGAAGTTGAAATCGATCGCTAAATGATTACGAAAGCCAGGGGATAGATGACAACATATGTACATATGTTTCTACAGGCATTTGCGTGCCATACGCACACCCAACCATTGTTTGTTATATTGAATCTCCAACTTTGCAGCTTTTGGTGCAGTCGGACTATCACCTATGGACCTTAAGAAGGTACTGATAAGAGTTTCGTGCTTGTAGCCAATGCCGGAACCTTGAACTACTTCAATCGATAAACGGGTAAAATATGGGGTAATTGTTGATGGCGACAAGTGCGCTAGAGATTCTGTCATTGATTTAGTGATTATGAATTCATTTTCCCGGGGCTCTATGACTACTATGGAGCACATTCCCGCATCTGGCCTCTCGTGGCGGTGGATAATTATTCAACGTCTAGGCGACATGCCTTTACAGTGAAAAATAAATGCTTTGAGCTTGATTTATGCGCCGTCTGAAAGCACGCCATGGGCTTATCTGGTGCCAAAGATGCGGAACCTTGTGGGTTTATCTCTTTTCTCTTGAGGAAATATTCCAGCGGCCTGGAAGGTAGGTCTCAACCCAAGACTATGGATAATAGTGTTATGTCGTTTTCGCCACGAGGATTTAGCTGCGATTTCACCCCGGGATATCTATATTGTGTGATTTCCTGTGGATCTCTCCCAATAAGTGTCTACTCTGGGCAGTCCCGCACACTGCATTATCCTATTCCCTCAGTCTCTCGTGCCAATCATAATGCAGATGATATCGCAGATGAGCTATGCCCAGGTCACCACATTATTTAAATATCCAGCTTTCTACTTCTCGATACAAATCACACGAGAAAGCAAGCTCGAAATCACTTGCGATCCAAGATGTCCAAGGTTGTCCCAGACAGGTCAGAACCTAGGAGCAATCCCTCCCAAAAACCAGATGAAACGCTTCAGTATGAAGAAGTAACGACTTTTGGGGACTCACTTCCAACAAAAAATGCAACATTCGTTTCTGCTACCTCTGACTCGGATGAAGATGGATCAGCTTTTGCCAAAAATCCTTTCCTAGACCCGGATGTGGCAGACCACTGGACTAGAATCTACGAAAAATCACAGTACGAATGCCGACATGTTTTTGATCCTAACTTCTCTTGGACCGAGGAGGAAGAGCGGCGATTAGTTCGAAGGCTGGACTGGCGAGTTTGTCTCTGGGCTGTAGGTTTGAGTTTCTGAAAACTGTGGGACCATTGTTGACATCATTCCAGTGCGTCATGTTTTTCGGTTTACAAGTCGACCGTGGAAACTTAGTACAGGCTGTTGCGGATAATTTGTTGAATGACTTAAATTTGACTACAGATGGTACGTTGACAAAAATGCTCCTCTCAATGAGGAAGTGCCCAGACTAATATTTGTTAGAGTACAATTTGGGTAATAACATCTTTCTCTTCTCGTTCTTATTGGCCGAGCTGCCTTCGCAATTGGTTTCAAAGAAGATTGGGCCTGATAGATGGATTCCGATGCAAATATCTCTCTGGTCGATAGTTGCGATGTCTCAATGTGCGATACAGGGCAAGTCTGGATTCTATGCTACACGTAGTATGCTGGGTCTTCTTGAGGTAGGTTCAATCGCCTCACTTTTGAGCCTGGTACATCAGTACTCATCAATTATCAGGGCGGGTTCATCCCAGATATCGTATTGTGGTTATCATACTTCTATACATCCAAGGAGCTTCCTGTTCGACTCAGCTTCTTCTGGACTACACTTTCCGGGACCACTATCATTACATCGATTCTTGCCTATGCTTTACTACACATGAGAGGTGTATCGGGGTGGGCAGGGTGGCGTTGGCTTTTCCTGATTGAGGGGTTGATTACTTTGCTAGTTGGCCTTTCTTCATTCTTCATGATGCCGGCATCAGCAGTGCAAACGAAAACATGGTTCCGACCAAAAGGCTGGTTTAATGATCGTGAAATCTCAATCGTCGTCAACCGAGTCCTCCGAGATGACCCCTCAAAAGGCGATATGCACAACCGACAAGCTATTACACCAAAGAGACTTTGGAACGCAGCGAAGGACTACGATCTTTGGCCGTTGTACGCTATTGGAGTAATCGCATATATTCCTCAGCAGCCACCTTCGTCATACATTTCCCTCACCTTGAGGAATCTGGGATTTAGCACGTTTAATACTAGCTTATTGACAATTCCTTATTCAGTCTTTCATATCATTACCTTACTTCTCCTCACCCAGCTATCCGAACGCACCAACGAAAGAACTCTAGTCTCCATGATACAGCCACTCTGGACCCTCCCTTGCATTATCGCACTTCGCTTCTGGCCTGGTTCAGGAGTACAAGCTTGGAATACCTATGCACTAGTCACCGTGCTCCTCTCCTATCCCTACTGCCACGCCATTCTCGTAGCATGGACATCCAAAAACTCTAACAACGTCGGCACTCGTTCCGTCTCCTCTGCTCTCTACAACATGGCAGTACAACTTGGAAATATTTGTGGAAACTTCATCTATAGAACAGATGATAAACCGCTATACCATCGTGGAAACACACAATTGATTATTATTAATATTGTAGCTATTGTCGTGTTTCTACTCACAAAAGTGTATTATGTGATGAGGAATAAGCAGAGAGATAGGGTCTGGAATGCTATGACGGCTGAGGAACAGCAGGATTATAAGAGGAATGCGATGGTGACAGGGAGTAGGAGGCTGGACTTTAGATTTGCACATTAAACGGAGACTGTATCTAAGGTTACAGACAATTAATTGCGTCCTTTCGATATTGGATATTTATACTAAAGCTTAATTCGCGAAACATTTTAACTTCCCTCGACACTTTGATACATACACAGCATCACTTTGAACTTATCTCGTGTTGCTTTCGACTTTGTATACTGCAATGGGACTCGTCTCTGCACTCAATTGTTCTATTCTTGTCCTGCCTTGTAAGTACCACTCTTGGGTACCTTCCAGGTCATATTTATGGAAGAGTACAGGAACAAGAAAACTTTAAACTTCCATCAAGCGCTTACAGCATGTGAATGAATCGATGCTAATTCTGCGCTTCTAAAAAGCAACAGACTTTGGGAAAACGCATCCGCATGAGATTATGAACAAGGCAAAAAATATACATAAGCCTAAAACATTATTTCCTAGTACCCTATTGAAATTCAACAAAAAGGAAGAATCATGCAAGAATGGTATATACGCAGAAAAAATTCCACACCCACAACCATAGACTCAGATGCGCGAACAAACAGAAAAGCAGCGCTCCATACACACAAGTCGAAAGGAAGGAGGGCTTTGTACAAAGCAAACGCTCGCTAACTCAAATCATACATAAATCATAACTCGTCAATCATAGCTCAGCAACACTCATTAAATCTTCCACTCCATCGTAAGGATCATCATCTGTATCCCCCACAACACGCTTCACTATATCCCCCGCGTTTCGCTTGTCTTCTTCATTTGTGTTGTCGTATCCTCCCGCAACACTGACAGCATACTGCACCTCTTCAAAGCCCATCGGAATCCCTTTCCACAGGGCTAATTGTCTAGCTGTTCTGACTGCATGTCCGATTTCATGTCCATTAAGCTTGTATTTAGCAAGCATTGATAGATTTGCTCGAAGCTCGGATATATTTATCGTAGAGGGGTTGAATAGGGATTCTAGTGACTCGAGCTGCTTGATATGAGACTCCCATATTTTAGCTCGTTGGGCAAAAGTTAGCGGAGTATAGCGGAGGAAAAGTTGAATGCGAGATTTGAAAGCCTCGTCCATGGTGGTGATGGGCGAGCTCGTTAAGATGATGATTCCGTTGTAAGACTCGAGTATCCGTAAAAATACAGAAATTAATGCGTTGCGTTGAAGATCTCCCAAAGTCCTTTTCTCGAGAAACATTTCAGCGTCTTCAAGGAGTATGACGCATTTCCAAACTCTTCCTAGAAAGAAGATTCGTTCGAGGGATTTTTCTAGGGCTTCTGGTGTGGTTCCTATCTCGCTACACGAAGTTACGTAGAGTGGTTTCTCAACTACTTCTGACACACTTTCTGCTGTCAGGGTTTTACCGGTCCCAGAAGAGCTATAAGTTAATTGTTAGTCTTTTTTCCTCAACAGAAAAGTCCGAGTTCGTGAATCATTTACCCGTGTAATAGTATGATTGAACCATTTCCTTTCCTGCCGATAAGGCCTGGGCTCTGCTCGTCTTTGATTTGGTTCGCGACTAAAGATGTGATGAGGATTTTCGTATCGTTATCTCTAGCCAATGTCTCAAACGGATCTTTGTTCCATTTAACCGCGTACATGCGACCAACTTCGAGATCGACTAACGCAACAAATTAGCAAAGAAACAGTGATAATTGCGTATATTTTAACAAACCCCATTTCTTTTCTTGCATGTTGAATCCAATAATCGTACTAGGCAGAAGAAGTGTGAAAACGCCTTCTGGTGGTATATCAGATGCCATCACCAAAGGACCCAAATCATCCCGATTGGGTGGTTTGGCCCCTGCAGACTTGGGGTGTAATTTCTTGTATGTTTCGATATCAATCATATACCTAGATTGCCCCTGTGAAAAAAAGATGATATTAGCCAGCTGAAAAATGTAAAGTTGATCATCGGGCCTGCCTACAATGTTCTCTTCCGATTCATCTTCATCACTATAGTATATGTAGCAGGCCTTGCGGAATTTCCAGAACATTTCTCCCTGTTTCCTAAGTGATGTCCCAATCGTGGGGTCGGCGTAGCGCATCGGATAAGTGCTCAGAGCGGTGATTTTGACCACTTCTTCTGACGTTTTGAAATCATCAATTGTAATTAATTCAACGTTCTCTTGAAAGAAGCCATCAAATGTCCAGGAAGATACGAGCAAGGAGGTTGTCAACGTAGCTGACTCTCCAGTTCCTTTAGGACTCCCTCCTACCGGTAAATGAAGCCATGATTTAGTTAAATACGCCTTCTTCTTTTCTTCATCATCTTTGTCGGCGCGCAATATGACGGTGTCAGGGCTCTGTTTTCATGCTGTCAGTTAAATTTCAAATCTCAACATAGCCACGGGACTCAGAAATCCCTTACATAAAGATAGCACAAGTATCTGCGCGAGATTTTCCCCTGGCTTAGGAGTGAATCAACTATAGCATATTCGGGCCCGAAGCTTTCATTGACGTATTCGACAAAAGAATTTACACGAGTCAAAAGCTCAGGTTTAAGCTGGCGTCTGCGCTCTTCCAAAGGAGCTCTCTGGTGGTAAAACCATGGATATGGTGCCTTGAACTCGGTGCCAACGTTAAATGAAGGGTAGTATGAATTTTCCTGGATATTCTGCCTAGTAAGTCTTTTGAGACCAGCGGATAGCTCGCTGCCGATCAAGCACACAGACTCGCCTACGAGAAATTCCGCAAGTTCATTCTCGCCGTTTGAACTAGGTTGTTCCGAGCATGCAGACTTCGGTTTCGTCGGATTCGATGTGTTTATTTTATCGAGCTTAGGTCTGCAACAGGCATAGTCTTTGTATACAATAAACGACAGGTTCGTATATTCTCGGGTATGCAGAGCAATGTTTCTTACAATTATACTACCATGAATATGTTCACCTGTTGGACTGTCTTTGACAAGCCAAGGAGTATCCAAAAACATGTAGCTTTGCTCTTTTTGATGACATCTGACTCGATAGATCGTATGATAAGGCAATGCCAGTTTTTCTTGATTGGCATCACGGCTATCTGACAGAAGTTTGCTCCTAGTCATTTCTAGCATTTTGAACAGATCTTCGTCATGACTATCATGTGGTGCATTGAACAGCTGGCAAAGCTGCGATTTCCAGTCGACAAAATTACTTTGGCGATGAAGAGTTGTCGATGATATGGATCCGTGTATTTCTGATGATTTGCTTAGTAAGTAAAGTTAAATATGACTAGTAGATTACTCACGAGGTCTACGACCGTCCATAGATTGTTCGAACTGATGCTCAGAGCTGTATCCACCTGCATGGCCACGCGTAGAATTTCCATGAGATTCTGGAGTGAAGTTCGATTGGTTAGGAATTGTGGTTGCTAAAAGAAATAAGTATCAATTTTATAATCGGAGTGCCAAACGGGAGAGGTCAAGGACATACGAGGACTAAATTCCCCTTGAGAACTTTGATCATAACCGTAGTTGGAGGGGGTCATATCATGCTCGTGGTGTGGACCATAAGTTTCGTGCCCATGGTTTCCGTGATGGCCCTGTGGAAGAGGTGTAAGTTGCCCGGCTGGCGCATGACCGAAAGCTTTAGGACTATTGCGGGCATTATTTTGTTGCGCATAAGACATTTGACGCCGGCTATTGCCTGATACACTATCAGGAGTCGGGTAGTTCTTTTGCGGAAGCCTATTATTATGGCTCCAGAGCTCGGGGCCGCTCGGGTGTGAAGATTCATGCCCATGCTCTACATTTTGTTGACTAGCTTCTTGCCGCGACTGTGGAGGATAAGATACAGGATGAAGCCGTGACGGTTGCGATCCAGACTCCGCCAATTGTAGAGCCTGTGAGTCTTGTAGGTTCTGTACAATATTGGCGTTGTTTCGAGCAGGTTTAGGTGCCGCCCATTGAGTAGGTGGTGCCGCCTGGGGTGACTGAGATTTTTGATGGGGGGAAGAAGAAATCTGGTTATGTCTGTATCTATCTGAGAGCTGACCTGTGGATGTGTGAGCTATCTGCAAATTCGTATCTTGGGTATTGAAATGTCTGTACTCACTGTTTACGGATGGTTGAGTGTCGGAATTGGCCGTATTATTTTCAAACCCTGATCGTTCAGATGTTTGTTTCTTGCCCGGTGTCCGATTCCTCTCTGCATATTGCCTGAGATTTGTTGCGTAGGCAGGTGCTCGCGGGTTATTTGCTTGATAAGGCATATGTGAAGTAGAAAATATAGGCCCGGGACGAAAATCGGAGATTGGGGCTGTCGGAATAGGTGGCGGCGGAGAAGGGGTTATTTGCGTATTGTCAAGGTGACGTATCGATGGAGAGGGGGTTCGAGGGGGATCTTCGGCCTGTGGAGAACCGGAACGATTTCTAGGGCGAGAGTGGTGCCAGGAGTCATGCCCATCCGTTATTTGACGTGTTTGTGGCAAAGATGGTGCGTTACGATGCAGTAGAGCAGCGTAATTAGTATGCTCGATTATGGGACTTCCAGAGTTCCCCGGGGGCTTTAAAATCATCATTAGTCTATGCACCACATAAGCTACAAAAGTAGGGACCAAGGAAGCTTCCATTCAGTTAGACTCACTAAGTATAAATTGTAGTTGTACTTTTCTGCTAATGTGATAAGTAGCTTTTGTTCATCATCTTCACTTTCTGTACTTATATTTTGTGGCCCGAACTGTGAAACGTTATTGACCATGACATTCTCATCTGCCTCGTCTGCGACAGTCGCTTGTGCTCGACGATTGCGAATATATTCTTGAGCCTCGCGCTGTCTATCCATGGCTTTTCCCGATGGACTCGAACCTCGTTGGGAAATATCGTTCTGTGTTGCAGATTCTCGATCCATTTCTGAGTAATGCTCTGAACTTCTCGCCTTATCAGAGACAGCCACATCTGCGTTCTCCATGTATGGATAATCAATCCCACAGCCTTGTTTCTTAGTAGCAAAACAAGTATCCACATGAGAGGGTTCAATCTTTTGTATAACTGTTCTGCAGAAGTTTACTGTGGACTGAAGGAACGGCACGAATTAGATTGATTGCTCGAGGATCACCTGCAGGTTAATGGTGTCACTTTTAGAATGCGACTGGCAATACAAATAAAAGGCACTCCCTTTCACAATTGAAGAAGGAAACTTCAGAACGAAAAGAAGAGAGGAAAAATGACGAGGCTGTCAAATCGAATCTGACGCATCTTCAAACCCATGCGTGCAGATTGCTGCCCTATGCATTGACTTGGTCGGGTCGGGCCCCACACATTACCCAATAAGGTCGATGCCAACGCACTGAACAGAGAGAATGCCATCGGATATTTATACAGGCTATTTGAGAGAGCACATCACTGCCAGGTTTAGATGAAGTATGTACTGTGAAGCATGCTTAAAAAGCGGTCAAAAGGCATCGGAGTTGGTGGTAGCAGAAATTCTAAGACCCAGCGAGGTCTAAAAGGTGGGTACTGCAATTTTCAACAACTGGTGTCAAAACCATCTCGTCGTAAACAACTTCACCTAAAATATAAATAGCATTGAAAATGGACGATGGCTTGACTTTTTTATTCACGGATAAAAGTGTATTTGACATCTCTTGAGTCTTAGGATCGGTTGTGATGGGCTTCAACAGCCATATGCAAACAACCACTGATATCGTAAAGCGTGAGATGACAACAAACGCAATGCGACATTCTTTCAAGCCAATATCTTGGGCCACTTGGCGTTGAAGAAATCTGAAGAGAAGGTTTTCATCTACCTGTATTGGTAGATATATTGTAGAGCTTTTCAGATGGATATACTACAGTATAAGTGAACAATATTGCAAGAGATCTGATGACTCGGAATGGTTCATCAGAATCATGATTGACCTCAAAGCCGTTTGTGGTGGGGTTAATGCGGCTAGTGACAATAACTAGTTGTGGCTGTGATTCTGAATGGGTTCAATCATTTGATATTGGACTTGCTTGAAACATAAGTTCTATGTTTCCCTACCCTGCTTTGTGATAGCTGAAAATGGCAAGTTATCTCCAATTCATTGGTGACTGCCGTATAATCTGTGTAGAAGATCAATGTCGCAATCACGTGACAAGATATCACCGGATGAAATGTCACGTGGATTATTCCAAAGCGGACTACCAGTCCAGTTTTTCGAAGGGCAGTGTTTCGTGGATTAGATATAATAAGGTTTATTAGATACAGGTATTATCATAGGCTATCTGTTATCACATATAAAAATTGAAGCCAGGAAAGAAATTTGAGCAAGAGCTATTATTGTATGTATGTAGACTTGATAGACGTCTAGAACGAACAAAATTACAAAATTGATATCAAAATGATCAGAAAGACCAAGAGAATTCAAGAACGTAAAATATATTCCGGTACGGGGAATTGAACCCCGGTCTCCCGCGACTTGATTAAAGCTATAAGGCTTCGAATGAGAGGCGGAAATGCTAGCCACTACACCATGCCGGATATCTGACTGTTTTTCGATGGAGAAATGGAGATTTTTTAACATTATAAAGGACTTAAAAATTTTAAGCAAACTTTTGAGCCAATCATTCATACACCGACCAATGCGGAGCAAGTTCTTGGAAGAATCTATATTTAGTCTTTGTGTAGCGAGGACAAGCTGCATCTTGGCCGAAAGGTCACGTGTACATGGTGGGGTGTTGCAATGGCTAAAAGGTGATAGATGCCAACGACATATGTGCCTCATTGTTGCAAATTAAATCGAGTTCAGCATCGAATCTATATTCGAGTTATCTAAAGCTCAGCAAGAGATAATCACTTTACTTTTCACTTTCAATAAAGGTTTAAGATAATTCATAGTCTTAATTAACGAAGTACAGACATCGCATAACGATTTTTGGTTCTTTTCTATCCAATAGCGAGAAGATGTAATGTGAAAAAAGATTAGGACGCCATGATTCAAAGGGTCGTACAAGTGCTCAACTCAGTACCTAGCGTTTTAGTGCGCTTGACTCATAGGATCATCTGTTTTAGAGTGCCTTCATGCTATTCTCAAATTGCTACAGCCTCATCTCCATGCTCAGCTTACACAGGGGTTATCGAAAAAGGGCGCAACCATTGATCACATACTGAGCAACATATAACCTCTCTCCCTTTCCGTGTACTTTTTCTCTCACTTTCTAGCAGTTCCCACTGCAGCTTTACAATATACGGTTCTCGTTGGTCGGCCTTTTCTCACGCACCTACAAGCATCCGTTCGCCTATTGGCTACATCCACAAACGCCACAGATATGCAGTGCTCATAGGACCTGCGCACCTCCGACGAAGCCCCATGTAGTGAAGCACCCTATTTTGGTAACATTGGTATTGCCCAGTTTCCAATCGAATTCCATGCATGGGCCATGGCAAACCAGTGGTCGGCACCAACGTTTGACCAACCTCCGCAGCTCCCTATGTGTGAGGGTTTACTCGATGGCACCGACTTAATGTCTGCTGCCTTCCAATCTTGGCAGCGCCCTTTCAGCGCAATGAGCGCAGGTGTTCCAGCCAACCAAGTAAGTCAATTATCCAGATCTCAGCCAGTCTATGTACCCTGAAATGTTGCATGGAGAAGGCGGGGAACTTGGGTGAGTTTTTTTTCTCTCTCGCTGATGGTTTGGTTAAGTTTAGCGAACCTCGTTTTCGCCTGCAATCATGACATTATTGTGGATCAATCGACTACAGCTGCAGGCCCATCGCTTTCGAGCCATACAAACATAACCGCCATTCCAAACAATCAGCCTCCTCCCCTTTCATCCGCTCATCCAATCACTAGCCGCTATCACTGCTCCTATCCTACCTGCACCAAGGACTTCAAGCGCCCAGGAGATCGCCTTAGACACATCTCATCAGTCCATCAACGCGGTCAGGCAAGTCAGGGAAGAATCTCTGTCCTATTGTTGGATGTCGTCGAAGCTATGGGAAAGGCCTTTATCGCCCTGGCAAAGTCAATGATCATTTAAAAAAGATTCATGGTCTTGTTAGAGTTGCTCCAACTGGTTGGCTCTGTTGCTAGTGATTCTTCTTCCGACGGTGCTGCACGTGCATCAGCCGCCGCGAGTGGGACTGTTGCTTTGACTAGAAATGGGAATTGAGGAGGGTTTTATTTTGACACAGATAAACGCAATGTTGCCATTTCATAGGATTTGGATAGTTTGATAAAACTCTGATGGTTTCTTTTGTTGGCGATGCTTTATGTTGGATTAGAGGTTTCAACCTCAGAGATATTTAGTAGTGAGAAATGATATAGGATCGAACTTGGGGTTTCTTTTGTTCGCACTTTCTTTAAACCTGGATTAATGGCGTCTAGCAACGGTAGATATTTTCTTATTCTAAATTTAAATCATTGCGCTTTACAACCCATTTCAATAATAGTATTCTTGTTCTCAGTTCAACTCTTTTCTTCAGACTCTTCACGACTTTGCAGTCCCAGCTGCTTTATCACAATCCCAAGATGTGTACTCGTGATGAAAATGACAAACTTGTCGATGGCAACGACAAGGGTGACGCAATAGCTCAGGAAGTAACAACACTGAGGAGGAAGATGAAGATCTAAATCCTGGAGATGGAGTAATGTGGTTTGGAATATGATAATGAATGAAATATGCTGGCTTGTTTACTTTTCGTGTAAAATGGATCATGGACAAGTATCTAGAGAACCCCGATTGTGCTTCGAAAAATGCGTGTGTCCAATCTATATACTATATAAACCAAGACTAATGATATTCCATTAAATCAAAGGCTTCAAAGCACTAGCTTTACACGATCGAAAGCAAATTTGGACCCAAAGTAATGAGTTGAAAACCCCTCCCGGCAACACTATTGTGTGGTACGGCACGCATAAAGGCATTGCTTTCGACAAATTGCTATGTGATGCTTTCTATCATGATTTTTATCATGGATTTCAAGTAGACATGGATTCTGCGAGGGAGCGGTGACATTCACTCAGACTTTTTATGTTGCACGTCTGAAATCTGTCCAAGAGAAAAAGTGATCATCAATCCCCAAAATTGGAAAACTGAAACCGGAAATAAGACTTACATCAACTAGGAATAATAAGACCCACACCACTTCTCGGCTCTTATTTCCGCCTAATCGATATGCTCCGTAATTATTTCTGCCACTAAAGCGGTGAAATGTTTTGTGTTACAATTCCTAACCCCTCCAAGTACACAACCAAGTACCTAGGTAACGAACAGATGCAGTGATCAATTGAGAACAGATACGGACAGGCAAAATATTATAATATGTCTCCGGAATATTTCACCACACAAATGCTCAAATGTCAATGTCGCTCATGTTTCCTCGTTTGCCCCGAAACGTAGCAGCTGGACCTTTCCTGCATGCTCGCAGTTTCCAACATCACATCCGGTTCTCAAGCAGAATGGCCTCCAAAGGGCGTAGCTATGACGATGCGATAGCACTGTTGGATACTTTGCAGTCCAATCGAACAATTGTTTCCTCCATTTCGAAGACCTCGGAAGATATGAACATGTATGCTATACCAGAAATGCTAGAATGGACCCGCAAGGCGGGGTACGAGACTGGAGATTTCTCAAAGCGCGGATTAAAATGTATACACGTAGCTGGAACAAAAGGGAAAGGTAGTGTGTGTGCTATGATAGGTAACATTCTGCGACAGTATCGGCGCAAAGAAAATGACGTTGGAGTTGTACCAGGGGACGCGAAAAGGAAGGGTCTAGGGAAGATTGGGCTTTATACCTCACCACATCTAATGACAGTGCGTGAACGAATAAGGATAGATGGTTCACCAATATCAGAACGTCTATTTGCTCGCTATTTCTTTGAGCTCTGGGATCGATTCTCCGATGCTTCTGCCGCATCTACTGCCCCGCATTCGAATCCTACGTCCTCGGAGACCAAGCCAGGATATTTTCGATATCTCACTATTATGGCACTTCATACATTTATGGAGGAAGGTGTGGAAACCGCCATCATAGAATGTGGTATTGGAGGAGAATATGATAGCACGAATATACTGCCTGCTGAAGCAGTTACTACCACCGCGATCACGAAACTCGGTATCGACCATGTTGGAGTGCTGGGAGACACAATTGATAAGATAGCTTGGCACAAGGCTGGAATTATGAAGAAGAACATTTCGTGTTTCACCTCCCCACAACTCCAAACAGCACAGTCTGTTCTAGAAAACCGCGCCAAGGAAATTGGTGTCAAATTGGAGGTCGTGAATAGACATTCCGGCTTTGACAATGGAAGCATTGAATTAGGCACAGAGGGGAATTTCCAGAAGGATAACGCCAGTCTGGCAATGGCTGTTGCAGCTTCACATTTACAAGATCTATGTATTAAAGATGTGCCTACCCCTTCTGAATTATTCACTCCTGAACAACCCATCCCAGGTCAAATTTTGGAAGGGCTAAAGACAGTCAGATGGGCTGGTAGATGTGAAGTTGTGGTCACTGGTAATATTAAATGGTTCATCGATGGTGCGCACACAGTGGACAGTATCAAGGAGACTGGCCGTTGGTACGCTTCGAAACTCAATCAAGCCGCCGCGCAAGGGGTTTCCCCCACGAAAAGCATACTAATTTTCAATCAACAAGACCGTGATCCTGAAATGCTTATTCGGACATTACTGGAAAACATTCACATTTCTTTCAGAGCTTTTGACTTCGCTGCGTTTTGCACCAATATACCTTTCAAGAGCGAAGGAGAGGATAGTGGCATCATTGATCTTAGCCAACAGAAGTCGGCGTCTAAATTTTACTCAGGCCTGGATCGTAGTCCAATGTGTATGGAGTATGCGAGTATCCAAGAAGCGGTAGAGCTTGTGCATATGGTATCCGAAGATGAGGAACGTCTCTTCGTTCTGGTAACTGGAAGTCTGCATCTCGTCGGTGGTCTCATGAAAGTTCTTGAATATCAAGGTAAGAAAGAGGGAGAAGTGCAGAAGCTCCCTCAATAGTGGAACAGTGCTGGAGTTTGTTCGATACCCGTTAGTGATATAGAAAATACAGGAACTGCGCTTATGGTGGGATTGTGTGGTTCTTACATGTTTCAATTTAAAGAGATGTCGTTGATATATTCATCGAAGTACCTGGTATAGTGTTCGATGTGGATTTGAATACTGGAACGTATCGTATGGTCAGGAGGGAAAAGAGAACTATTTGCAGTTTTGAAGAGCGTATACCCGAAAAATAAGAATATTTTTAATTATTATATTGGTTGAACAATAATATCATACACATACAATCGTGAACCTCAGAATATTTCGTGACCCATACCTTGCATGTTGAGATACATGCGCGTCTCTTGCCACCACCCTTCTTCATGTTACTGCCTTTAATCCTCTACAGTGCATCCCTCTTTTCCAAATTACCCAATGCTCTGCCAACCAAATGCAAACTTCCAGTAATTAAAGCCTGAGGATGCGCATCATCTGTGGACAAACTCCGCACATATTCAAGCGCATCGTCTACACTTGGAAGAACCTGAACATCGGTATCAGGGTTTGAATCTAACGAGCGCCATTTTTCGGCAAAGGCTTTCTGCATCGTAAGCTCAGATATCGATTTGGGATCGTAGGAAAGATTGACGAAATCTGGTGGAATCAGTAGATGTTCGGTTGGTGTTGGTGATGCGCTATTACCTGTTTTGGATGCATTTTCTTTCTGAATTGAGGTTGTGCAAAATATGACGTGGTCGAATTTAATGGATTCTTTAGTTGCGCTATGGAGACCCTCGAGTAACCCTATAGCTTCACGATGGCCTTGTTGGTTGAAAATCAAAACTCGAGGGCCATTTCTAGAGCTGATTAGAAACGTGGGCTTAAGGTGGGTCAAAACTTACTTTTCAGCTACCTTATCACTAAACCATTTTGCTGCGACCACAATACTATCAGCGGTATGTGCGCCGTCTAAGTACCAGGTGATGTTTCCATCGACCTTTGTTTCGCATCTTCCTCGCCAGACAACTCGCTCTAAAGCTTCTACGACACTTATTGGTAGGAAATGCTCCCATGTGTCGAGCTCGGGATTCAATTTCTTCAGAACTGTTTCGGCTAAACATATGGCAAGACTTGCGTTTCCTCTCTGAAAATCTGCTTCAGGTGTTATTTTCACTTGTATTAGTCTTGGGTCTAAATCGACTATCTTGAAAGACTCTACTCGTTTCTCTCGAGCCCTATTTTCTAATACTTTCATTGCTTCTGGCTTTTGTTGCACTGTAAATGATGGGACTCCCGCCTTCTGAATTCCAGCTTTGTGCCATGCAATTTTGTCAAGCGTTTCTCCTAGTGTAAACACATGGTCAATTCCTAGCGACGTGATACCCGTCACCGCCGGTTGATCCACGATATTCGTTGAATCATACTCGCCACCAACTCCAACCTCATAAATTGCAGCATCAACGCCCTCTTGGAGGAAAACGTGATAAGACATCAAAGTTAGATACCTAAAATAAACAGGCTTCTCGAACGGTTCGCTCGAAGAAGCTGCTGCTGCTTCCAGACGATCCCAAACCTCAAAGAAGTATTTTGCAAATAGAGGAGCGGATACGGGTGCTGAATTGATCCGGATTCTTTCGCGGACAGCGATAAGATGGGGTGATGTGAAAAGTCCAACCTTTTTCGGGAAACCATGTGACGTTCTATAACTATTCAATGCCGAGTCTACGTAAGCGCACGTAGACCCTTTCCCTTTGGTGCCAGCAACGTGAACGACATTCAAGCGCCTGAGATCATCTTGCTGGACGTGAGTCAGCGACGAAAAGGCAAGGAGAGAGATTAAAAAATACGGTGTATCCAATCCGAGTCAGATGCTGTCTCATTTCCTGATTTACTCCTTCATCGAGTTTGATTCCAGCCTCCCATCTCTTCTTGAGGACTTCGTATGGTGTTTGAAGTGTATTCAAGGCATTGATTGCATCCTAAATGATGGTGAGAAGAATTCATGATCAGGTGTATAGCAATGTTTGACAAAACGAACATCGTAGGTCCTTTCTGCCATTGTGGCAATAAACTTTCGTGAATCAGGAACGCTTTTATTGAAACGGCAATTGATAGAGATACTTTTTAGAGGTCGCAAAGACGATCTATGAAATGAAGACCACATTACCTGTCATATAAAAGTTCATGTCTGCAGTTTGAAGACAAAGATTCTTCGAATGGAAACATGTATCTTGCTTTGTCATCCACCGATAACCTTAATCGGTAAGATACTAAAGCGGCGCATAGTCTTCAACAAAACTTTGACATTCTCCCATCCCATCCCATTATCATGTCTGATCGTCGCATTTAAGACAAACGTATTGCTTTATCAGAGATCTTCTGTAACAAGCAAAAGATTGACAATCTTGCATAAGGAAGCATGGCTATCAACGCGTATCCTGTTCCTCTGCTCCTTGCATTGCAATTCCCATGATGGGAAAAGCTCTCTGCAGGAGCAATTTTTAGCCTAGATTAAGTGCAGCGCAAAAGTGGGGTTGGGATGGTGATTGGGGTGGTGGTGTGCTTGCAAGGGCAAAGTAGATGTGCATATACAATGCAACTTATCGTCGCAACTACTTTGCAGGATATCTGCTCATTGTATATGAAATATGGCGCGAAGTATATCACAGAAGAATGACGATGAGCTACAGAGGATCTCCATCGAAAATGTTGTGCTTGAAAAGGGTATACTGGAGGAGACGGTAATTGAACCAGCAGTTGTGAAGGTCGAGACGCGATTTTCGGAAAAGGAGGTGACAATACGACAAGTAGCCCCTATGGTTATCGTTTTAACTGGTGCGACATTTCTTGTTGTAAGTGCCAACACCATGAATCTTGGGTAGATGTCTGATATATCCTCCTCAGACAATCGCTGCCCAGGCAGTCATCATCATCTTACCTGAAATCTCTCGGGATCTTGACATTCCTCAAGATCGGCAGCAATGGGTGCTATCTTCTTATGCATTGACGTCTGGCTCATTCCTACTTCTTTGGGGAAAACTGGGAGATGTTTATGGGAGGAAGTTATTGTTTATTCTGGGTGCAGCTTTTACAGCCGCTACTTGTATTGCGACGGCTTTTTCTCCTGTTGAGGTTTGTTTATACATAATGCGGGCTTTGCACGGACTCGCCTCTGCTGTCACTATCCCTACAGCTATTGGTATAATAGGACATACCATTCCACCTGGACGAGTGAAAAACTACAGCTTCGCATTCTACTCTGGAGGCGCCCCGATGGGTCAAGTTCTTGGAAATCTCATGGTATGTATCCCTTTCTTTTCCAATATTCACTTGTGATTCTGATTCTTTATCCAGGGCGGAATCATCTCTCAATGGGCGAGTTGGAAAGTCGTATTCTTCGTGATAGCTGGTGCTTCTATTACTATTGCCGTAAGCGCGATATTTGTGGTCCCAAAGGAAGCAGCTAGAGGCAACGAGGAAGATACAGTGCGTGCCTCAGGTGTCGATTGGATTGGTGCTTTTCTATTTACTGCGGGTCTACTTTTATTACTCGTAGGCTTGTCAGAAGGAGGGTCGTCTGGGTGGCAGGCGGCCTCGGTCATTGCCATCATAGTTATATCTGGGTGTTTACTGATAGGATTTGTTCTGTGGGAACACTATCGCGAGACAAAGACAGCTAAAGAACCATTGATGAGAGTGTCGACGTTTCACCATAAGCAGTTCTCCATTGCCATGGTCATTATAACTTTATTCTCGGCTGGCTTTACCAATTTCTGCCTCTATACTACTTACTAGTATGTCTTCATCTGACTCCCCAATATCGTGGGCTAATTTGTATATAGCTACCAAGATTTTCGACTTCTCGATCCCTTACAGACCGCTCTTCGGTATATTCCATTAGGTGTGGTTGGTAGTATGTTAACCGGACCTTACTTCGAGAAATATTTCTGACAGTTCTGTAGTTCTTACAACTTTTGGATCTGGGTACTTACTCGCTCGAATCAATGGTAATTACATTCTCAGTTTTGGGCTCGGCTCAGCGATGATTGCAAATCTTCTGTTTGCCGTTCCAATACCTCCTAGTACATCATACTTCGCTTTTGGTTTACCAGCAATGGCACTTGCGGCATTCGGTGCTGATACAGTCTACCCATGTCTCGGTCTCTTTACAACTCAGTCACTTCCTCGAAAGGATCAATCGGTAGCAGGAGCCATGTTTCAAACTATGGCGGCCATCGGACGAGCCATGCCCCTGCCTATCACGTCGGCAATCCAGGAGTCTGTTCAATCAAAAGAGTTAAAGGAAGGAAAGGTTCAGATGCAAGCATTTTTGGCAGGACTAAGGTCTGTGGAATGGTTCTGCGTGGGCTGTACGGCAGCATCTTTAGCTATGACTGTCATTGGACTCAGAAATATCGGAAAGATTGGAATGTTAAAGAAGCTAGGTGTTGCCAAGGAGACGAAGGAAGAAGTTTAGTAGAATTTGCAAAATAACGGTCTAATGCCATTATTTATTCGTTAGGTAATGGTCACTAAATACTCAACTCTAGACGCTGATCGTCATAGTATCCGTGAAAGGTATGATTCGAAATTCTCATCATAAATTTTGAAACATTAAAACAATATATAAATCCGTAACGAGAAATGATTATCATACTGCTAGAATCTAGTAACAGTTCTAGAAGAAACTTAAAAATGGCGGAGAGCCCCGGTACTAAGACTTCTATTTGGCTGCTTTGTCACCTTCAAGTTTCTGAAAGAAAGCTTGCCCAGAGTATAAGACTAAGCCTGAGATCTTAATTAGTATTGTACCAGAGATACTTCTCCTTAAAGTTTAGCTCTGAAGCAGATAGTAAAAGATTTTAACCTCTGTACTCCTTTGATTGTAAGAATAAAGAATACTAAATTATTTAAAGTAAATTCGATTACTTAGTCTTCATTATGTTACGAGGTTTGCCGTCTAGATCACGTGGAAGCGCTCTAGGCTCTCGAAGTGGCTTATAACTAGGCGTCAAGCAGGGACTTAAGTAATGACAATAATGATATGCAATTCGTAACTAATAGTAGAGTATACTAAATGATTGATCTTGAGCACGAAGCTCTATACAAAGGAAATCCATCTTGATTATATAGACCTTCTTGTTCTGGCTCTAGAGGCTCTAACTAGATCTTTTAGAGCCGGTCACATGATGGATCTGATCCCGTGATTAGTCATGTGATGCGGAAATATGTTACCCGTCGTAACACATTATAATAATTTTATTATATATTCTTTAATTATAATTATATAAAATATACAATATAAAAGAATTATAATTTAGTAAATATAATATAATATAAACTATTATAATAGATAAGATCTGATTATAAATATATATTATACAAAAAAAACTGTAATAATAATATATGAATAAGCTTTTGTTGGATGATTTGACTTTAGTATTTTGCCGAAGATAGAATCGGATCCGAAGTCTTACCGATACAGTTCTCTAATCGATTTTATAGAAATCAAAACATTGTATAATACTTATTAAACTTAATAAAAGCTTTAGAATATATTTGAAGCTATTTGCATTCCTAAATTCTTTGTTATAGCGACCTTTGTTCTTTCTTGAGGTGTATAAAGTGGTTGTCTCAGATCTCAAAAAGCTACCTTCCCCATAAAGAATGACAAACAAGGCCTTGTGCGACAAATTACCTCGTTCGGTGGCACCACCTCCTGGATCCGACCTCGAGGATCCCTCCAGGGAGAAGACTGCGGTTCCTACTACCTTATCGGTTCCTTGTGCTTGAATGCCATATTCACCACGAAAAACCGACGAGCGAAGCTTCATTGCCCCCTAGCACGCCTCACCGTCCGCCGAGATTATAAGAAAGGGGTTCACAAAAACCAGCGACAATTAAACTTGGAAGCAGAACATGAAAAAACACTACAGAGAGGAGAACACATAGAGAAGCTATGAGATACATTAGGAAATAAGGGCAGGATCTATGACAGCGCCCATGACAGATCTGTCGGGGCCGGCAAAAAGTGAAGGCACTGGAAATATGAAACGTCTTTGCAACCGCGCAAGGAATGTCGAAAGAATCTCTGCGATGGTTTCTGGATTTTGACTCTCGCCTCCTTGAGCGCGTAACTCACTGCAACTCCGGGGTCGATTTGTTCTCAATCGCAAAGCATGGTGCGACCATGGGATGGAATCTCGAGACCATCTCTAACTCCATCAGATCTTCCTGCGCTATCAGAGCCATTGCTATGTGCCCAGGCTAGACATTAGAATAGCACGGATATCGGTTTTGAGTGGAGAAAAGATTGACCGAACAGACCGCTGTAACAGCAAAATTAGAATTTGTCAAATGGTGTTGACTCTGGATTGTATCTGATGTTGAGTATGAAATCTGTGATTAAGCTCGCAAGATAGATTTTGTACTTTTCATAGAGACTTGGTGGTTAAGAAAGCCAGGTCAAGGTTGAGGGTTCCACTGGCTGTGATGAAGAGGGGCGGAGTACTTGGTACAATGGCTTTAATTCCTGTTGGGCATGCCAATGCAATTGCATCCATCAGTGAACAAATGGATGATTATGATCGCTGTGTATGCACCGAAGTCAAAGAATTTCTCCGGGTTGGCACCATTTCTTGGAAACAGAGAACCCAGGCTTTTGTGAGGCCGCTAGTCGGGTATGGTGGGCAAATTCTCGTTAAAAGGGTGGCCAGATTGCCAGGGGCTTTTAGCTTCTGGTTCTGATTTGCGAGCTATTCCTTGGCGATACCAGGCATTGGTATATCCCTTAAGGCTCGATGTTTTGTGGAGATATCCAGGCACATCTGCCTTGCTAGTAGCTTGTTCCCCGACGATGCTAGCTCGATTACCCATGATTTGGGCTACCCTAGCAGCTTCGTCTTCCTCATCATCTTCTGGGATGACAATAACATCCTCATGCTTGTCATCAGGCAAAAGATTTATGTTTGGTAGTGTCAGATTCTCTGTGCTGGTGACGGATCTAGCTTCTACCCTGCCTTCGGGATTAGCGTTGTCATTCGAGATGCTGGCTTCTTTTCCTTGATCAGGGGTACCGGGGTTGTGGTGTTCTGTATCGAGTGTAGTGGTTTTATGCGCGTCGCCTTCGTGCCAATCATATTTGTGCCATGCATCTTCTTCAATGGCGACAACGCTGGGGTCAAACCCAACTTCCAGTTCGAGTTCGAGTTCCTCATCGAAACAACCTTCTCCGTCGAGCCCATTGTATTGGCTTTGAGGCTGGAATCGTTGTTCGGACAAAAATTGTTGTCCTGACTCGAGTCGCGGCTCAAGCTGGCGTTGTCTCTTAAATGATCCGACGTGTACCGTTTCTTCTTCAAGAAGCTCTTCTTTCCTCTTCGATGGTGCAGTGGACGTCGTTTGGCTCAAGTCTCGATATTCGTGCCTGTCTTTCTGAATTGGAGGGCATACATGATTTGCTCTCTTGTCTTGTTCCTCGAAGACGGCAGCGGCAGATCTCTCTTCCTGTCTGTATTGCCATCCTCCTTGTCTTAAAAGTTTGCCATTCATGTTGCTAGATTGACCTAGAGGACTCGGTTGAAAGCCCGTGTGCATGGTGCTTGTGCAAATCTCATGGCTGGATGGTCGCATGGATGCCGACATAGGTCTACCATGCTGTGGCATGGTTTGTAAATCGAAGCTCTCATACTCCGAAAGAGCTGGTCTTGGCTTTGATCCACCAAATCTGTCATCAATGAGGGCTGGGTATTTGATGAAGTTGTAGGCCATCTGCGAGTCGAAACTTTTAAGACTGCCATTTGTACGGCTCAATCTCTGCTTCGCATCATGCTCAACCTCGTCCTCGGATCGAAGAAGCTCCCGCCTGTGGATGAGATACTCAGATGAACCAGCCATGGAGTCATATATTCTGCGATAATAAGCCTCGTTTCCCATGGCATGTCCCATCGTATAAGCATTACTGGCAGCACCTCCTCTGGTACCTTCGCCACCAGCTTCACCGACAGCTTCACCGATAACTTGAGGGACATGGACAAACTTAGGCATGCTTTGAATGTACCCATTAGCCGGGTTCAACGCTGAACCTCGGTGCTGGCTTGAGTCTCCATTGATAGTTTTGCTTGTCTCGAGGCTGATCAGGCCGTTTTCCAACTTGCGCAAATACTCATCCTTATTTCCCGGCCTTTTGTACTCGGCCCACATCTTGCCGGCATATTTGTGGGTGCTTTTCCATGTTTTTTTCGTTGCTTCACTCGCGTGCTTGGCTTCTAGACTGTTTTTTTCTTCACTAATTTTTTACGTTTTTTGGAGTCGAGTTATTCAACTTAGCCAGAAGCATTCTGTCACCTGGCCATATCGGGTTTCTCTTCGCACGCACTGCTTCTATCCGACCTATGGCGTCCTTGCTGCGACGTATGGCTCGTGGCTGCCCAAGTGCTTTCTGTTTGAGTTCCTTCACGTGGCTGAATTTGCTATTAGCTATCGCTCTTAATTAAAAAGACTGTAAGAAGTGAGGCAAATCTCACCGGCCTACTGTTTGCGCGTCAACGCCATCGATCATTAACAGCCTATTTTTAGGCGATGGTCCTCTCATTGACTCCGTCGTACCAAGTTCTTCGTTGCATTTATGTGCAATTTGTTTGCTCGTTTCCCGGATATCTCCTTGGACGTTATAACTTTCAAAGTATTTGTTGGGCCACTCCACGTGTTTCTCGGTTTTTGGCATTTTGACTGTATAGCTGATTTCTTAGCAGTTGTTCAAAAAGGTGATTTGATTCGCAGGTAATAGGCATTCTGCATACAGATTTGATTGTTCAGCGAAGCCCAGTTCGTTGCTATCGACTGTCTGTGCTGAGATGTCTTTCCTGAGTTTCGTTTTGCTATCGATATAGCTTAGCACTTCTTTCAAAATCAGATCCAATTATACTTCGCGCGGTTACTGGTGGTACAGTTACTAACCTTGTTATATGTTTGTTTAATTTTGAAGTATGCTTGTTTGCGTTGAGAGAAGTGTCTGCGATGTCGATGTAGATAATTTCGTGTAGCGTTTTCACGGTCTGGTTGTGTACAACGTCAAACGCTACCCTGGTGATTTTTTTTCGATCAACTTCGGTACGGATTTGCTTCTACCTCTGACTGATGCGGAAAAGCTTTTGTGGCAATTCTGGTTCAGAGTTAATCTAAAAGTGGTATCAATATGGCATGTCTGTAGATTTATTCACAAGAGTTTGTGTGAGTAGATACGTACTGAAGAGGCTCTTGGAGGATAGACAGCAATTAGAATGATATAACCATGGATGGCCGTCGCTTACCGAATATCTAACGCCTCTGCTTTGTTGAGAGAACAAAGCGTTGGCATGACGAACTATGTTGTTACGCTGCTCTGGTCTTCGCGGATTGGCTGCAATAAACCTCGTTTTGAAATAGGAATAAGGTTGGGACAAGGCTATTCCTCATTGTAGCCCCGAGTTTGTGCCTGCTCAGATAGGGCCGTATAGAGCGGTCAGGTAGAGATTCAAAGGATCTCTTCTTTCGTATTGGCCTGGTCTGCGTTTTATGCCTAAAAGAAGGACTTACTGGTGTCCCAACATCCATAAATTTTCCTTCACAGTTAATATTGCAGCCATGAGAACCGGCTGCTAGCTGATTACTCAATGGTATTACCTCCATTTCTACCATTCTCGTTGACAGCACATAATCATGAGGCTAGCCCTCCAAAGAAGTGCTCTGCCACCACAATTCGGAGATGTTCCCTTCGGGTTCAAGGCTCATGCATTGCAGATATATAAATGTACAGTTGGAAGTCAATAATGAATTGCGGAGGTTAGATTTATTAGTTTGTTATGTTTCTTAACAAAACCTTGAAATTTTTTGTGAATTATGTGAAATTTGCAGATTAGATACAGCAAAGGGATCATGGTAGTTTCTACAAGATCCGCAATGTCCTTGTTGTTGCACAAGAATTTGAACTTGAGATAATGTGCGCCGAGTCTCTTCGAATCTAGCACAATCCTCAAGACAGAGAAATCCTTTCCTATTCCACCTACCCTCCCCTTTACATGCTACATAAGGAATTCCATACAGCTATATCATTCCATCCATGCCAACTGTACTTTTCCAGTTTCAAATTTGTAGTCATTGCCGGCCCAGTTCCGTGTGTTACTAAGGGTACCCCCCAAGCACCTCTAAGTACGCAGGAAAGACTTGAAGTCGAAGCCCCCAGCCATAGGAATGGAGCCACGAAACGCACTCTCTTCCATTGAGAGGAGTAAGTTGTCGGAGTTGTCGACGTCCTGTGCGTTCACAGAATACTCCAGTGTTGAAGGTACCTGATCCTGCAACTCCAACTCCTGGACCCCGTTCTGTTCGTAGGGAGAATCTTTTGGTGCTGGGAGGTATTGAGCTGGTAGTTCAGCCTCCCAGATTCCGTCTTGGCTACTGGCGTTGTGTGCTGTAGGACTTTGAACTTTTCCTTCCACAGCCGAGTTGTCTTCCTTCTGTGCATCTTGTGTAAACTGCTGTTGTGGAACGTAAGTGTGGGGATCTTGATTTGCAGCTGCATGTGCCTCCCCAGATTTTCTCTCGTTATCACTAAAAAGAAGAGGGTCAAGAAGACTAGGATCGATGTCCGGGGTTGAAATAGTAGCGGGTGAGATAGCGGGAGTCTGCAGCATCGGAAAGTCAGTAATTGTCCCTCAAAAGAAGTTCTCAGAGAAAGAGTGAGAAATTCAGGGGATACATCAAGAATTGGGTGGTGCAGAGGATAGAAGATTTATTTAGCGTTAAATGCTGAAGGAAGGGCACAAAATGAAAGAAATGATTCAACTTACCGTCTCTCTTGCTCCATTTGTCTTTCCATCATAATTTTTGCCATAGCCATTATGTCTGGTGGGAGATTGATTGGGTGACCATCTGTTCATGTCACCATTGTTGAAGGACATTCCTGTATTGGATGCCGCCATGAATGTATGTTCTTGGTAAACACCTTCAGCTATGTTTGTCAATTGAGCCAGAAACTCTGGAGATGGTTTAGGCTTCATTCGTCCCTTGGTCCTGGACACCTGTCTCATGCTTTTATGTTGCTTCTTCGGACGTTCAATCTTTTCCACTTCGCCCTTAGCTGGTGTGAACTTTCTCTTGCCAGCTGAAGCAATAGCTTGAGACATTAAGACATGACAAGGTCGCTTCATAGAATGTTTATCACTGTCCGTTTCGTTTTCGACAGGAGCTGGCTTTCTCTTTCTAGATGGAGTGGCAGTTTGGCTCAAGCTCTTATTGGGCAGTTGCTCTGCCTGACTTGCTAGAACCTGGGAACAGGGAGGCGCATACTGCTCCTGCCCTTGACCTTGAGGTCCTCGAGAAGTCTGATAGTTTTGGGGCGCTGGTTGGCCAGTTGGAATGCTGGACCATCCAGACATGCCACCAATATGATGGTATGATGCAGGCTTGTTTATTCCATTGAGTAATCCAGGTTGTGGGTGTCTCAAAATAGGATTCAGGATATTAGCTCCTGGCTGAGCGATTTGTTGGTCGGCTTGTTGGTTTCCATTAGCAGGATAGCTCTGTCCTGCTGTCAAGCCATTGTTTCCCAGGTTCATAAACTGAGCCAGTGGCATGGAATACATCTGGCTTTGTGCCTGAGTATACATAGGCATCTTCTGGGATCCGTGTTGTGCTTGCTGATTCACCTGGTTGGGCTGAGGTACCTGCATTCTCTGGAAGCCATTCTGCCCGTGAGAATTCATCTGATAGTGCTGTGGCGCCGGTGCATTCTGGAATTCAGTTTGTCCATGCCGGTTCATGAGGTTATGTGGTAGTGCCTCCATGGCCTGAAAGCTACCTTGACCATTTTCATAGTTAAACCGAAATCCAATATTTGATCCAGATGCCATGAGGCCGAGGCCTAGCTGGCTGTTCACATTGTTCATAGCGCCATTTACGGGTGCATTATTTCCCATTTGTCGAGTAAGATCTGCGCCGGTCACGGGGCATATCGAACCGTTTAACAGTTTTTGGACGTATCCTTCGCGATCCTCATCATATGCTTTCCACATCCGGATCGCATGTCTGCTATTCTTCGACTTTGGATGTGTGCGTCCTCTGCCGGTCATCTTCAGCACCTTAGCTTTATGTTCGAACCAATTCTTGACCTTCCTGTAGCTCAAACCCGTCTTCCACATTAATATCATCTTTATTCCTGGAGGTGGATAATGATCAAGTGCATACGCGGCTTCCAGGATCTGCGTCTGTTCCGGAGTATTTCGTTTTGCGCGAGCTTGGTTTGCGGCGCGCTTTCGACATTCGCTCATGTGTCTGTGTGCATGTTAGCTTAGTAGCTGATGCTAGCAGCGTCAAAAGGATTAAATCATACCTTCCCACTATTTGGGAGTCAACACCATCAATGCCTTGAGTCGTGGGAGGTAAATGTGCCTTATTGCAGTCGTCTGAAATCTCTTGAGTGGTCTTCATCAAGTCATTAGGGTCGACGAGCCTGTTGTAGTAGTCGTTGAGAAATTGAACATGCTGTGTGTCTTTAGGCATTTTGCCTCAACTTCTGTGAATGGTCAGCTAGGATTCGAGGACTAATTGTTCTAATTCTGAGTACAGGGAGGGTCTCCATGGCCATCCTTCTAATTCGTGAAAATCTTGAAAAGCAGGTGAGATATAAATTGAAACTTGTTATGAGAGGAGGGCAGGAAAATCGCCAGAAATTGAGTAGAATTGGTGGAAGTATTTAGGACATTAGAGGAGCAACAGTATTCAAGGGACAGGAGTAAGATGTATTGCACGGCAGAATGGCGAGAAATTCAGGAGCGGGGTATATCTTACCGAATGTATGTACAAAATGAGTTGGTTTGTTTCGTAAATTGATTGGGAATTACTGCCCGGTATTTCGCTGCATCAAAATGTTAGCTCTTCATTCATTGAGCGGACTTGATGATCTCAAAAGAGGATATGGGTAGAGTACGAGAATATTATTAACCTTTGGTATCTTGCTGACGATTTTTTTGATTTGTTTTCTCACAGAAGAGCGTCGGTATTCTCGTCGCTTGAACAGTGATTGGTATTCACCGAAATTTGTTCTCGATACTGGAGGAAGAATACACAATTTATTGTGAATCTATCGCCTATGCTTCTGAAAAGTAGACGAGTGGGACGTAAAGATATTCGTATGGGAATTAGTTGTGCAAGGTAGTCAGTTGTCTGGAAAGTTAATTGACAAGAATACTAGCCAAGCAAAAAGGTTGCTACTTGAGAAATATTGTTTTATAAGGTTCCCAAATATCCAAACAGTATTGTGTGATAATGTTTTGTTCCAGAGAGCGCGCATTCAGGAGCATTTATGTTACGAGATCTCGAGGTCAATATCACTAGCGTCATTTATTACTGCTAGTGCGACCGTTGGAACATTGAGATGAAGAAAAAGAAGGAAAAAGTTGTTCAATACGGCAATTTTGGCCGTACTTTCCCAAGGTCAAGAAAGTCAGTGACATGATACGTTTACTTACATATGGTACATGACTTTCAACAACATGGACCTTGGCAAATCCTCGACGAGCAGTTGGAGGTACCGCTCTCTTTAGCTATTAGTGATGTTGTTGATACTCAACTTCAGTATGATTCCAGACAGTGCTTCTATTTATTCTCTAGTGAACGCGGCGTGCCTTGTCTTTTTGAGCATAGGTATTCCTCTAGTTATATGCTTGATCTCCTTTCATGTTTGCTATTATTCTCGCCAGCTTATGCGAAACACGAATACGTAGATACATCCATCTCTTATCGACTAGGGAATATATTTACCCCTTCATAAAAAAGGCGAAAGCTCGATGCGGATTGATGTTTTATTGATAGGAGCACACTCCGCACACTCCGCACACTCTACTTCAATCGAGGGAATAATACGAGCATACACTTGCACCCTGTAATTCGATTATCCGGAATATATACAAGTCAGGGAATTTGAAATGGACGAAAGACAATGTAGGAATCGAGATTGTATGCCATAAATATAGATTAGATTGCGAAAGTAGAAGAATAGTCCAGCTCGAATGTGACAAAGGAGGGGACAGCTTGAATTCAAATTGGACAGCTTGAATTCAAATTGGACAGCTTGAATTCAAATTGGACAGCTTGAATTCAAATTGGACAGCTTGAATTCAAATTGGACAGCTTGAATTCAAATTGGACAGCTTGAATTCAAATTGGACAGCTTGAATTCAAATTGGACAGCTTGAATTCAAATTGGACAGCTTGAATTCAAATTGGACAGCTTGAATTCAAATTGGACAGCTTGAATTCAAATTGGACAGCTTGAATTCAAATTGGACAGCTTGAATTCAAATTGGACAGCGAGCAGTAAAGAAATTTTGTGGAAATAAAAGCCATGGTTCTCATGGATAGGTATTCGGTTGTATACATTTACTCTATTCACAGCTTATTCTAATTTGGCAGGTTCTCATTATCGTTCGCATTGTCCCTCTACTGTATTGTCAAAACGCTTGAGATGTGCGGGTAGTCAAAGCAATACAAAGAGAGTTATGGCAGACACAGAAAGAGTTAGAAAGGGAAGGTGGAACTACAGAGAAGGACAAAAAGAAACAGAAAAATATTCGCACGCGTGCAGTGAGCAGAAGAAACAACTTATAGATGGCGTAATCACAATGATTGACAACCTCATTTTCTGGTACTCTATGAGTGCTTAAGTCACTCTATCTGACGTTGTTCGCATTATAAGGGTATCTCACTCAACAGCCCACCGCGATGATAACACACAGTTGCTGTTCATCTCAGGCTTAGGCGCCTGCGTTGATGGTCCTGCGTGATAATCGAAATGGTCAGAAAATCATCTTTTTCCCATCCAATCCTTCATTGAACGATACTCCTATCTAACGGGCGCTTAGGTTCAAGATAGCATTTTGGCAGTGTTCATCTATGGAGAAATTCTTGGCATATTTTCTGGCTACAGCCGGATGGGAAGTTAGCTGAACGATGCAAGTATGGATCTCAAAGCAACAATACGACTGTCTCGCTAAGTCATAGCCGCGGGTCTCGTAATGTGAGAATAGGAAAGCAGTATGCCAAATGAAGATTTGCGACATAGCATACGAGGGTGGGAGATGAGAAACGCAGAATCTGAAAGCAAAAAGCTAGGATCTGGTATGCGCAGCGTGATAAAAATGGACGCAGACAGGACTGATGGGATAGTGATGTCTAGGTATAAGCAAAAGAACGAAGCCACCCGGTTTTGTCGCATGTAAGGTATTCAGGACGTCTGATTGCCAATGTGTACAAATTCAACAGGCGAAACAGCAATATCATGAAAGAATATATCACAATCTGTAACTACCGAACAATTATAGACGCAGGATGCAAGCGTGGGTGTGGATAGGAAGATCCATACTGAAGTGGCAATCACCAACACAACGTCTATTTGATACCGCTTACGAGGATAAAGAGATTAGGTTCGCAAAGAAGTGGTGGAAACAATTTGATAAGTTAGAGATGTGCAATTTGAAGAAAGATGAAGGCATGTAGGAGAGTTGGGTGAGTATATGGACAGATGACTATCGTCTATTTTGTTCCAAACCCGAAACAATCTCCAACTCTTGTTGTAATGTATGAATGTATGCCAATAGTCTGTTTTTTTTTGGTATATGCATATAGTTCTATCCTCCATTATCTTTAAGGTTATATTGAATATCTAATCCTGTTGACGTTCAAGTATTATCCTCACATCTCTTGATGATTGAATGATTTTCCTGTCACTAGAAGTAATGCTGTATGATGGGAGGTTTCATCATCATATTGTTCTGGAAAATTTGATCAAGTGGACCAATATCTCCGGACTAAGATTCGAGCGAGAAAATGTCGATGGCGCCACGAGAGCACTACCGGCGTATTGAAGAGTATTTGAACAGGAAGGTTGCAACGCCACAGAAAATACCAAGGGATGACGAATACCTGACTTTGGTGTCTCTTGTTATCTTTCATGCTTTCCCTTATATAAGATCGACTTATTATCATATCATATCGTCACGATAAAGTGTCCTCCAAGCACCTATAAACTTACCTTTCCAGATGCTTTCGGGTCTAGCCTCAGAGCTTCAACCAAAACACGTGGATCCGATCGATGTTTTGCTCGTAGCGATCACTGCGGATAAAACCACAACCGCATGCCCCGATCAGATTCTATAATCGATGACCATTAATTAATTCCGTTTCCCTGCACGAGGACCATGGCGAATACATCACAGATTTACCTAAGCTTTGGTATTCGAGTGTCGAATATGGAAAGAAAAATCCAGAATATATTTGAAAGAGGAAAATTGGGAGATAAATAATCGATCCTGAGGTTTTTTTGGGAGCGGGGTTGGAGGGGGGTGTTTTCCCCTCACGGGCTCCTCATTGGCCATAAATTCTCCGTTAGAATACTTAGCGAAGTAAAAGGGGTATATGATGTTCGATCTAATACAAATCGTTCGTAGTATCTTCAACAACTCCACGGCCTCTACCTGATACCCTCAAGCCTAAATATGGAATCTTATGCCATCATCGCAGACGTAATAACAATAGCTGATCTAAGGCTTCGAAGAAAATGCGACATTTTAATAAAGCATTGAAGGTGTTAGCCGTCAGTAAAACTCTGTGGTGTCAACCGTTGCGAGCTCACCATGTGAGGCATTGTCACAGTTTCAGGGCTTTGTTTGTAATTAATATCGTGTAATCATGTCTATACTTATATATCTTTGGCAGTCTGTAGCAACACAATTCCGCGGATTTGTAGAGTTCGAAGCTGGATAATGGGGGTGGAGACGGATGCATGTTTGATATTGAAGATTTATCATCTCCCGATAAAAACACAAATCGTAGATGCAATGCCGTTCAAGGATTGAATACACTTTATGAATTATTGAAATTTTATAGAAAGATCTTAATACTGAATATAAAATTATTGTGTGTAATTACCTATGCGCCACAGGAGCACACCATTCCCAACCCGTGCCTGTGGGATTATTTGCGACTACTTACCCGATTAATTGAGAGATCAGAATACAACGCGGGAGTAATATGCATCCGAGCTGACAATTTTTGTAAGATATGTTGAACTAATTTACTTGAATATGTTCATATCGTAAGGTTAAATGTGTCACAAAACTCTTTGGTGTTCTACCTGCTGCCATTGATCAATTTGATTTGATTTAGTTTTATAATCCTTCTAGGCTGCTAAGGCTCTTGGCCCATACGACTTACTTCCAGCTAGCCCTTTCCCTACAAGAACAAGCCTCCTCGCCTTTGATTCTCAATCCCACGCAAACCAGCCAAAAACAATTGCAAATTATGGAATAGGGGGATCCAAAGCTATACCCATTGTCTAACGAAACGAATGAAGCCCATTTGGCGAACTCATTGTAAGAAGAGACCCTCCGACACAGGAGCCGACTTCATCTGGTCTACTTGGATTTCTTGAATGAGTTCATTCCCAGGGTAATCGTCAATATCCAAGTCGAGAAATCCTGCAGATGCCCATTTCCTAGCCGAGAGGAAAAATGATTTACCATTTATCTTTTGATCGGATAGGATACGCAGCAGGCACTTTCCTGCGTCCTCTGGTTCGGCGAATTGCACTCCAGACTTGGCTACGTGCGCGAAAGCATCTTCTGATAATATCTTGGTTTTGACATACCTAACTTAATTAGTAAAGAAGAGAAACCATAATTGCCAAGGAGTGTTGGTACCAGGGAGAGATCACATTAACCCTGCTACCGTAGTAAAAGGCTGTTCTCCTCAAAGAATGCATGATACCTCGCATAGCCCATTTAGTACTGGGATACACAGGGCCTCTGGGACAGTCCAGGAACGCTGCTCCGGAACCTATCAATACGAGGCATGTATCCTCTTGTTGCGGTGATGGAGTCTCTCCATTTTGTTTAATGAAGTAATGAAGCGCCAGTTTGGTAGTGTATAATGCCCCCTTCAAGTTAACATCAACAGTAGTCAAATCTGGCTTCGTGGGCTCCTGATCTTTACCTGTTCAAATATCATTAGTCTAGAGACTATGGAACATCACAATAACCTACCAGCAAAGGTGAAAATTTCGTCATTAAGACAAATCCCTGCATTGGCGACAACATAGTCCACTTTTCCGGTAAACGACGCCGCTTCAGTAAACAATTTAAGCTGATCCTCCCATTTCGTAACGTCGCATTTCACAAATTTTGCACTTCAAAAGTGTGAGAATCGTCGCCAAATGACAGATGATTAGAGAATCTTACTGTCCGAGTTCTAATGCCAACTTGGAGCCTGTTTCAGTATCCATGTCTCCAATGCATACGTTGACTCTTTTTGATAGTGTTAATACTGGATCTACTATTAGATTTTAGATTACATACCCAGCTGTAGCGAGTGCCCTAACATAAGCCTGACCTATTCCATTTGCACCTATTTGCTTGTTAGAATAATAACCAGTTTGAGCGCATGTCACTTACCACCAGTCACAATTGCTGTCCTTCCCTTTAGGTTGTCTAAATTAATTTTCTTCTCACAGTCAACTGGGGCAGAGCATGTATATTCTCCCATTTTTGATATAGTAGGGGAAATCCTGATTTTGTTTATATTGATATTTCGTGAAGTATTCAAAGACAGAAAAAAAGAGAATAACTGGACAAGAAACTTCGACAGGAACTATAGGGGTCAGTGTAAAATTATATACTCTTCGCTACTGCTTTTCGCGATGACGTCCACAACCACTTGACAACCTTGTAAATGAAAAGAACCTGTAGCTTGCTTATGCACTAGTTTAAACTTACATTAGCGAGGAAATTAGGCTCGGCCGAAACTTGGGAGAGTTGCTTGCCATCCCCGCTCATTCCTTCCCTACAATTTGGTGATTTCCTAAAGAGACTTAGCACCAGCTAGTAGCTTTTTAGTGCCCCTTAGCTTACGGAGGACAGCCGTGGCATTATAGATTATACCAACATATAACGTTCTCTATTATCTATTATGGAGTACGATACTTTTTCCATTTCGTTTTCTAGGGCCATGTAGGAATAAGCAGGGTGGTTCACGGCTGATTAGACTTCAAGCAGGGGTTTGATCAATGATCGCAACGTCGCAATTCCCGTAACTATCTAACTAAGTACAATGATTTTCTTGAGCACAAAGCTCTACGCATAAAGAAGATCCCATTCCTGTACATAAACCTTCATATTAATAAATACAGAACAATCTTAGACTAAATCAATTTTATAAAAGAAATTAGCCCCACAATAGATCTACAACTGATTCCCAAGCCCCTCATTTCCTCATAGAAAACATATGGGAACAACGATTGGGGATTCTTCGGGTGATTTGTATCAAGCTTCAGGAAAGCGAATCATGACCTTGGTCTCCAAATGCTCGTCGAAGCGACGGAAGTATTCTGGAGCCTGTTCAATGTTGATTTCTGAGCTAACAATGAAGCTTGGTCGCGCGCGACCACTCGAAATTAGCTCAATGAGATTAGGAGCAACCGCTTCAATATCAACAGGTCCACTTCGCATACTCAATCCCTTGCTGAAGAAGTCGGACATAGGAAAGTCGATGGTGTGTGACAAAGTGTCCGCGAGAGGGGTTCCAGTTGAAGTGTTCGACGCGCCGAATATGCCAATCTGCCCAATGCCTCCCTGTTGGCCGGTTACAGCGATCATATTCATGATGACTTCGTTTTCGCGTGGATTGCCTTGTTGGTCGACTGCCTCAAATCCGATACAGTCAAGACTTCTTCTTACGCCCTGCGGCTCGTAACGGAGAATTTGTTCCACGGGGTCGGAGTTGTTGAAATTGATAGGAATCGCCCCGATGGATTCAGCAATCTTAAGTCGCTCAGGTACATGATCCACAGAGTATACTCGCGATGCACCGCGGAGAATGGCTGTGTAAGCAGCAAGAAGTCCAACAGGCCCGGCGCCGAAGACTGCCACAGTGTCTCCCGGTTGAAACCCAGAATAGTCGATAGCTCCCCAAGCGGTTCCCCAGATATCTCCTACGAGGAGATAATCGTTGTCTAGATTCGTACCATTACTTGGTGGAATTGCCATAAGGTTACCGTCTGCCCAAGGAACTCGAGCGTACTCAGCTGTGATTTTACATCAGTAAACCAGGAAAATCTTACAAACTGGAGATGATTGCATGCTTACCTTGAAGACCGTCTGACATGCCATAATCCGAACCTAGGCCATATGCTAGATGGGATTGACCACCAATGTGACCATCTTGAACACCATCTGGTATGATTACTCTGTCACCGACTGAAAAACCCGTCACCGCACTGCCTATTTCAGAAATCACTCCAATAGCTTCGTGGCCGATTGTATAAGGAACATTGCTGCTGCCGTACACTCCATGGTACACGTGAAGGTCAGTACCGCAGATCGCTGCGGTAGTGATTCGGACGAGTGCATCAGTTGGGCTTTGAACAGTTGGCATAGGTAAGTTCGTAACATTCATCTGGAAAGGCACACCTGCCCAGATGACAGCACGCATTGTGGCATTGATAGACATGGTGGAAGGGTAATGGTTGTGATAGAGAAGAGTGAATGAGTGATGATGAAATGAGAGTGCCAGATCACCCAATCTCTTTATACTCGCGAGAAGACATGTTTGTATAGACACAGGTCTATTATTCTCGAGTGTGATATCCTCATTGACAGAGCCTCATTGTCGGCCTAACCCGGCGATATCAAAAGCGAAAGGTAGTGACATATCAAGACGCCCTGTGTGACCCAAGTTAATTCCCCTAGTTCGAAGAAGGCCAAACAGATGTGAATTCTCCACCTTAACTTTACAAATTAGTTATTAATCTTTCTAGTCCAGAACACCAATCGGCCGAATTATCACTGTTAGCGTCAGGTATTCTGGAAGCCAAATTTCAACTGACCTACCGAGGACAAATGCCGATGCATTGTAGGCCATAGCGGTCTGTAATTGTGAATCTGGTAGCGATGCTCGTTGCGTTGCTTCATAGGGAGAGGGGAAGCTTCGTTTCCTAGCCCCCTGCGGGATAAGCAAGCTGCATATCGCTTAACCTTAAATAGTTCAAGGTTTCTATTGGAAGGATGTGCTCAGCCTTGGCAACGGGTTGGCACAATGCATGTTCCCTGGCATTGCAGGATAAGCAAGCTGCATATCGCTTAAGTAGCGTTGAAGAATGATTGGTACGTACCATGTAGCACATCCGCAATATCAGAACAATTATAGGAATAAGGCTGGTAACTAAACCAAAGTCCAAAAAGTGTTTTGCATTTTCCGTTTGAACTGCCGAAGACGAAGGCTACCTAGAGCCTTCGAACGCCATCTATATCATCGTCGATTTCACCCCTGCTTCAGCCTCGAACAACTATCCTGCGGTAAACTATCCCTGAATCAAACATGATATCGAAATTATTCTGATGCGCTATTTGACTGAATGTTAGATTGTCCACGCCTCTAATTTGTCGGTTATCTAAAAACTAATTCCCCAAGGATAGACCGTGATAGTGCCATTGACCGTCAATTGATAGCAAAGATGATTTGGTGGGGTGGCAATATTATAATTCGCGTCTTCCCTCGACGGCGAACATAACCTCTTTGTGGCAACTTATGATACTTTGCCGATGAGGAAAATGTCAAGAGATACGAAATGCACCAGAACGGCCCGCAGATAAGACGACTGTGGCGCTTGTTCGAATGCCGAGAAGCTAGATACTTGCGTCTTTTATTCGGGAATACCTTTGCCAGGTTTATATTTGCTTGATTGGACTACGATGCGATATCACTCTTCAATCAGAGGGATCCCAACTATTATGATGGCCAATCTTTAAAGAAACTTCGATTCACTGCGCTCCAAAAAACGGTTGTGCATCATCCGTGGATAGGCGTCGCCTCGTTCCGATTCCAACACTGCGAGATATCTCCTAGGCAGAAACGAGTCGTTCGATGACGAAACTCTTTGTTATGACTTCGTAGAGATCTGTTATGCTTCAAGTGAGAAGAGTAGTCTGATAATTTGGGACGATCCATGAAACTCGAAGAGTTGGGAGCTCACTGAATACTTTGCGAGGCAATGTATATGAATATTGAGGAGAATGCTGAGAATTCAGACAGTCGAAAATTACTTGGGACAGGAACGTGAGAGTAGAAACTGTTCTTTGGTACCTCGTTCGCGGAGTTAGAGCCAATCCCCTACACCCCACGTCCCCCGATTTTTATGCTAGATCATCTTACAGTTTTAATGCGTTGGATCAAATGAATTAGTGGATCTTTGTCTACAATTTTAGAGTAGCAACCGTTGATTTTGTCTACAGTTATGGATATGGTTTATACTCCTGCAGTGGCTTTAACGCTTTTCGGACTCCCTTTCTAGGTAAAGTCTTGAATTCCCTGCATTTGTCTTTCCAATGCAATATATAGGTCCAATCGATTATCCTGACATATAGCTAGTGTCATCTGAAGTGTTTTCTACATATCTGTTCAGCTCCCTATTATCTCGTGGAGTTCATGGGTGTTAAATGTTAATGTGTTCTCGGTATGCGCATGATTGGCTTAGCGTTTGCAACTAGAAATTATATGTTTTGAAACCAACACGTTATCAGACTTTTTCGCCATTCATATTTTAATCATTTGAGAGGTTATGCCAGAAAGAAAAAGCCAAAGTAATATGGACTTTCTGAAGCTCGTAGGGTTGCATGGCTGCATTTGTATCCATGACGAGGACAGGAAATGAACGTTTATGACCTAGTGGTTGTTTGTAGCGATGAAAGAATTCGGATCTACCGTTCATTAAGATTGAACCATCTTACTTGAAGGCCGAATAGAGCCATTGGGGGCATAGGGAAAACTCAATAGGACAATCACCACATGTCGCCTCGTAAACTATTCAGGTGGATCGATGTCCTTAGACAAATAGAGTTTATTAACCCCCAGCGGCGGCCACGCAAGCTTGTCTTAAGTACGAAGCCTGGACTTTAAAGGCTTTAGTTCTATCTTCCTGACACTAGTTCAGTTTTTGCGAATGTTTTTATCTTGTGTTGATCCTTCCACTCGGGACTTATTCTAGGTAATTCATAATTGGACAGGGCTGGGCATTTGTACACTACCTAGGATATTTAATCTCTACAGGGTATTTATTTTGTCTGATAAAATATAGTAGAGTGATTATCCTGTAAACCCCAAGGGTACAGTTTTATCCCTGTGTATGTATCATATAATCGTTTTATATAATCATCGCAAGTCTAATTATTCCAAATCATAATAGGAAATCAGAATAATTAGGTGTATATTTCGGATCCACTGATTCCATATTATCTGATTTTAAAATATTTAAATTGATATTCTGAAATGATTATATACCTTTATACAAAATCTAAATCTTATATGGATTTCATGCAACATTCAACAGGGATGTTTGTATCTTCCGAGACTTTGTAGGCTATTTACCCTACCCTGTAGGGGTATAGCGAGATGGACATCCAGTGGATCCCATTCGGGGTATACCTTACCCTTTTTCCAACGCTGGAATTGGAAGAGGCTGGTTTGTCAGTAAATCCTCAAAGCAGGAGAGGTGGAATACGCAGCGTTGGACTACAAGGCTATGCGTTGCTACTGGCAGGAGTAAGGTATTACCACAACCGGAATATCACCGACGGAGTGTATGTCAGCATATCATCATGTCTAATACGGCTTGATTTTGACACTTATCACTGAGATTATGGTAGCCAATGTGATACGAAAGTTCATCGAAATATATCTTTCTTTTGGAAAATGTAATTTAGTTCAATTATGTTCTCTATAGTTCAATGTCAATGGATCACAAAGTCAGATAAGCAAGTTTTGTTCTCGAATAGATGCTAAGCACGACGTTGACAGATTTTGCGAGAAACATCACCACCAAACCTCTTAGTGTGCACTCTGCTAGCAGTGTACATGGCCAGGTAATATAGTGCTGTAGCAAATAGGGGCTTATTGCATGGGCCTTCCATGCACCTTGCAAGATTACAGATATGGCAAAATAGACCACACCTTTGTCCGGACCCTATGTAAGTGCCGAACTGCCAAGTCATCGTTGAAGGGTTGCAATAAGGGCCGGCTGATTAGCTAAAAGCATAATCCGAATGGAGCCGCCGCATATGGACAACAGATTAGAATTCTCCAGATATGCGAGTGCGTCAATAAACTCTCGTTTTACAGTACTAGACCACATCTATTTGCTGGGTGGGTGTAACGATACTATACTGGAGGCAGCGGCTGCCTAAGGTTCGTCGGTTGGTAGTTATGGGTTAAGGCTTTATCACTGGTATTCACTTGAAAGTGAATTCGTTACTAGATCAAGTAGAATGTAGGTAAACTATTTGATAACTAAGTTGAGCACGAAGCTCCTAGGGCTCCTTATCACGTGATTTCTGATGGTGCGTGCGCATACGATCTTCAGGTGACCAAGATCACATACTAATTCGATGAAATCTGATCGTGTTTGCACAAGGCCTAAGCTCTCCTAATTAATCAGTTTGCTACCATCGTAACACCATCAAACCTAATGGTGAATCGTGACAGTGGGGTTGTTACACCAAAAGTCAATTACTTCAGTGAATTATTAAAATTTTATTTAATAATAAAATATTGTTCAAAATTAATGAATTAAATATTTTGATTTAAATTAATAATTAAAATTTTGAAATTTATTTTATTTATTTTATTTTATTATATAATCAGAATAGAAAGCTGAAAAAATAAATTTCGTTTGATTTTTGCGGAGAAAATCAAGAAAAATGTGACCAAAAGGGTGTTTATAGACCAGCAATTGTATTTAACTTAGAATCTACAGGTGAAGAGCACCTGTAGATGGGGATAGCTACTCTATACACACACAAATGAATGGCCTAGCTGCAATGGCTAGGCAAAAAGAAGTCATATTTATCCCTCCAATGATCTTACTTTACCGATAACCATTGATACATAGTATTTGTCCGAATCTGATCCTCAGACCACCTAAATCGTATACTAATCCCGAGTAATCGTATCATGTGTGGACATGGTTAATGTACCTGAGGTTTCTTATATAATAAGGGTGGGAGGAAAGCAGGGGTTTCCGTCACACTAATATAAGTGGAGGGGTACTGTAACTCGAGAATGGCATGCCTTTATTGCTAACTAATCTATCATCGTCTTGTAAGATTCCTTAAATTCCCAGGACTTCAACCCATAAAAGAATGACAAAAAATTTCATAACGCACTAGCGAAATTATGATTCCAGCAATATAATACCGGTATCGACCACTAGTCTCCCTAGAGTCCCGGCGGATCAAGTCACCGAGTTTTGAACTTTCAAATATTAGTGAGTAAGAGAGATGGTGCATTAAGCCCTGCCATTAGAGGTATTTAGCTTGTCAAGAAACTAATTATCGCTCGATAATCTTTCCTAATATGATTTTAGTGTAGTTTTTGAATGGTCAGAATAGCTTTGTTTGAACCTAGTGGAGATTTTTGATTCTATTCACACTTATGCTAAAAAACTTTTAGAAGCGGATGTAAGAAATGGAATTTTTTAGTTAACTAGTGTATTTTTATGAAAAGGAAGTTAGCTATTTTCAAAAAAGAGAAAGTGTATGATTATCCTAGTTATTTCTATAAAGACAAACCCTTTTTCCCATATTAAAAATAACTAGCCCAACTGACAAGCTGAATGCCTCTATTTTGATAGCCATTGTTTTCATGAGATTGTCTTGTCAGCTGCTGTGGCTTTAGTCAGCACCGATGAATGAGAATCCACGTTTCTCGCTTTCGAGTTCTCCTCTTCTTGTTTCCACTTGGAAGGTTTTATAGATATAAGGCTTTTGTCAAGTATCATTGTTGATATTCTCAGGAGAAAAGAAATTGACATTGAACAGATGACATTTCTATTAATAGCAAACATTCATTATCTTTTCTTGCTCCATAATAGTGTGCTGACTTTGGCAGATGAGATTAATAACAATCTTCTTCCTGCAATCCCTACCCATAGGTCACCATGACTCCAGAAGTTCTGCCATCCGCCTGCCCTGGAGTTCTGGCCACCAGTTTTTTCTTCCAAATAATACGTAAACGCGCCGTGATAAAAGAATGTTAAGATCTCACTTTACCTGGTGCACCATCGTTGATATCCATCCAGTTCTTCTATCTGTGGTCCAAATTGGTGTGGGCATCTTAAGGTAAGTATACTTCGGCTAGTGATAGCTGTATCTAATCCATTTGAGTCGTGCTCGCTCAACCTGATACCAAGCATGTTATATATTTCAACCCAGACAGTACCGCGCTCCAACACAAACTCCCAATAAGTGCAAAGAGCTCGAACTACGATCCCAATAGCAGAAGAGTCCAAACATTCATGTACCATCAACTTCAATCTACAATTTCTGGCATCGTTACTCGCAAGAAAGCACTTTTTTCATTGAAATTTCCCATTATAGGTGAGGAATTTATATGCCCCTTCATATCGCACTCGCTACTTTCACATATCTCTTCAAAAGCCCTAGATACTTTCAAACTTCCTGAAGATTTATGATGAAGCACGACATACTTGAATGGAATCTCACTCACTCAATGGTTTATTTCCTTGGCAACAATTGCTTCTTCTCTTTTCTCGCTACATGCTGGGTAGCAACAAATTCCTCATATCTCGGTGTGGAAGGTTCTTCACTCTCGCTTTCTATGCTTTTCCATCTGTATATATTGAGACTCATAAATAATGACATTGAACGAGTGAGTATCTTCAAACGTAACTCCATCCATATCATTTTCGCATCCCACAGATATCTTATATTACGCGGCAAGCGTAACAACAGCAGCAGAACCATATCAATAAGAGTATAACAGGAATATTAACCATCCCAGCACCGCACCTAGCGTCGAAGTAGTCTTATTACCAGAATTGACTAAAAGCTAGAACGGATATGAATTTGGTTGTTGTCAAAAGATCTCACTATGGGTTGAATATACTAATGTATAGTGTAATTTGGTTGTATACATCATGCTAGTCGTGAAAGTGGAAGTAGCATAGCTCAAATAGCTCAAGTGCAAGTATCTGATATGACTAATTGATTGAGAATATAATCATCATGGACTTTGCATCATGAGATCGCTGTGAACTTTACATAGGGCTGGCTGGCTGGCGATTATAGCTCCGGGTGTTGTGATATTAGGATTGATTAGTCTGTGAAGGTTATGAGTGCGTTGTAGCGAACCGAACTTAAGAGAGAGTAAGCCGTTGATACTTAGTATTAACATTATGGGTTACTTCAGGGACCAAACACAACGATCAAACGCTAGTGGTAAGATGACGGGTTTCTAGCGACGGAAACTAAGCTTAGGTTTTCATCATTGGTTTTCGGGTTGAAGAAGAGGCGGGTGTGTTTGAGAGAATGTACTTTGTTTGGTAAAGTGCATCATTTTGCTAATGAGATGTTCATCTACAGAGTATTGTTGACTCTGTAGGACGATATCTCAAGGCCAACAAGTTGGGTGCAGCGATTTAGCTTTAAGCGGAGGGTTGATTATTGAAAGTATATGATGTCGTCAACACCAACAACCGAGTGATATTTTTGAAGATATTGATATTCTCAGCATTCTCATGATTACTTAATCCATTCTTATTCCATACATAACAAGCACTTGATTCCGAGCAGTAGATATAACAAGTCATGGACTTATGTTGACCTACATTCGATACCTAGGTACTTCTTGCTTACCATCCTCTGTTCTCTCCTGGCAAAAGAATCATCCACTAGAAAAAGACTTTGAGGGACCGTACATCGGACCCGGATATCGCAAATATCCCGCACCCCATCCAAACGCATCAACGGCGCAATGATAGACCTACTAAAGTAGACCCGGGAAATCAGCACCAAGCTCCGAAACAAGATAAGACTTCAAAAGTATCTGAGAGTTCAAGACCACCAATCAAAGTTATTAATCTAACGCCCTGCGAGACCTCCCTTTTGTAACATGCATCAAAGAACCAAAACTCCCGCAAAAGATTGATTGTTTGTAAGCAATGAAGTTGTCATATCACGTGAAATGTCGTGCTTTTTGTTAACGATGACACAAGTGAAATAATGGGCAGGGGTTAACGAAGCTAGCCCGATTACCGAGCCGATGATTTGAGGATCGAGTTGTTGATATCGAGAGAATTGATCTCAGACAAATTTAGGATCGAAGGCTTGGATTAAGTAAGGAACTATGAGATGGAATTTGGAAACAAGTTATACTAAAAACCTAAAATCATTTCGATATTAAAATGGGAAAATAATCGTAAAAATTTGCCACCTTAAAATCACAATCCGCCAAAAACTTTAAAATCAACATATCTAGAAATAAACACACCAAAAAAGGACCCAAGATTCAGGAACCCAAGAGAAACAAAAGAGCATTCTCTTGCATTGTAAAGTGGCTCAGCGCTCAGTAAAACAGAACAAGCAAAAAAAAAAAAAAACCGATTAGAATCGAATCCTTACTAGCGTCTATCACGCCATATCAAATTCTCAATACAAGGCAAATAAGGCAAACACTTCCCTCCCAAATTCTCCATGACAGCACTCACTTCTGCACCTACTTTTGCCCACGGAGTTATGGCACGGTAATGCGATGATGAAGGAGTCCGTCTTTGTAATAATGAATGTCGTGCTTTTGTCTGATGGTCCACTTTTCTGTTGTAATTGCTGAGGAAAGAGATATACCAGTAGAGTATATACTAGGTACTCAAACCTCTCTTCACTTCCACTTCCACTTCAACTTCTTATTGCATTGTGTGATCCAAAGTCTCTTCTTTATAATATACGCAACCTATTATCATCCCAAATCACATCTCTTTATCATATTTTCTTGCAGCTTGTGAAATTCAATACGATCACATCATTCAGGAGAGAATTGTGCCATTTCTTATTGCCTTTTTGACACCACCTTCCTCTTTGAATCTTCATCTTCGTCAATTTTATACTTCAACCCTCGTCTTCCGAAGTAAGACATAAAAGTTTTAAGAGTTTGTTTACTTGCTTCCGACTTGTTTTCAACAAATAAAAAGATTTTTTTCTCGTTCAATCAAAAAAAACACAACCAAAATGGGAGTTCACCGCGAATCATCTGCCTCGAATCTCGAGTCTGGATATGCTTCTGGAGCATCATCTCAAAGCTCCCTTCCTCAGATCCTCCTCACAAAGCCTCACCTCAAGTTCATCAATTCAACACTAAACAATCTTCAACCTTTGGAAATTCTCCGATGGGCTAAAATGACCTTCCCAAACCTCTATCAAACTACTGCTTTTGGAGTAACAGGTCTTGTTACCCTTGATATGTTGAGCAAGATACAAAAGGAGACACCCGAACTACCGAGCATCGACGCTATCTTCCTTGATACCTTGTATCACTTCAACGAAACACTCGAACTGGTTGAGAAGACCAAAAAGAGATATCCAAATGTCAACTTGCATGTCTATAAGCCAGAAGGATGCCAAACCGTTGAAGAATTTGAGGGAAAGCATGGAAAGGAATTATGGAAGACCAATGCTGATCTGTACGATTGGGTGGCCAAAGTTGAACCCGCCCAACGGGCGTACAATGAGTTGGATGTTGCTGCAGTATTGACTGGCAGAAGGAGAAGTCAAGGTGCTAAGAGGGAGAGCTTGGACATCGTCGAAGTGGATGAGGCTGGTTTAATTAAGATCAACCCCTTGGCAGGATGGAGTTTCAAGGAGGTGCAAAATTATATCAAGGAGAACAACGTTCCATACAACGACTTGTTGGATCGCGGATACAAGAGTGTTGGAGATTGGCATTCAACCGAGCCAGTAAAGGAGGGCGAGGATGAACGTGCTGGAAGATGGAAGGGCACTGAAAAGACCGAATGCGGGATTCACAACAAACGATCAAAGTATGCGCAGTACCTGTACGAAATGGAACAAAAGAAACAACAAGAGGAATTGGCCGCAGCACTAGAGAAGGTTCAGGTTGGCGAAGAGAGGATTGAGGATATTGTCGTCGGAGCTTAAAATCAACAGCACTTGCTGTTTTGCTTGACACATTTCTTTTTGATGACCTTCTCAGTTCCAGCACAATGTGCCTTTCATGATTGGAGTTCTGGGGTATAATAGTGGGGTAAACACATGGGTTACGAGCATTGGAGTTGCGGGCGTTGCAATAAAGGGAAACAGATGATACCTTAGCATGGTTCCTAGATTGTTTAGATGCCTTTTGGAGGCTCCATCTCTTGATGCTCATCATTAGAGGTTCCAGTCTCGCTATTGTTTATAGCAAAAATGATTTAATGAAAGTTACATTAATGCAATTTGGAGTCTTTGATATCGCGTCGATGTGTCTTGAAGTGAGAGATTGAAGTTGCCGATGACATATCGCCAGCCATATCTAATATTAGTGTGGCACAAAGACCCTGAGTATTGTAACTGTCATCCCGGTCGAATGACACTAGGTAATCATTATCGGATCAGACTAAATTCAAGGTTATCGTGTTGTATTCCGACTAGATTTAGACATCAGCCCGAGATGTATTTGTAGACAACTTCCCGAGAGGTCGTATATAACAGCTGACAAGACTTTTGGCCACAGAGTGGGACGAACCTATGTCTCTATACCCTCCAAATCATATATCTCACATATTGCACACATGTAGAGGTTTATGAAGCGACATCACTCTCTGTGCCGTGAGCAAGCGGTGAAGGGAATATGTGGAGGGGCTGAATGAATATCAACCCCTATAGAACGAAAACGGAGCTGGATGATATCGAGATTGTCTGGTAGCGTAGGTGACTTTAGGCCTCCGAATGGAAAAATAATGAAGCTTGTCATAGGCTGAAGTACTCGGTAGAAGCTTGGGGTCAGTGTTGGGCATTCTCGAAACATTATGGAACTTTGAAAATTTACTTTGCCGAATTAGGTTTGGGCGACCGCGGGGAATGTTCTGGCCGCTTAAGTGGGGTCTTTAATGCCAAGGCTCAAATGACGACACCCTTCTCTCAAACTCAGAAAGGCACCTAGGTAGACTACTGGAATTCCAGAAAACATGGAAAAGAAAACATGGCATTTGATCTAATTAGTACCTACGTAGGTACCTGACTGATCTTCATTGTCAACAATGCTGTCATCCTTTTTACAACCTCACCTCTCACCTCATGTACAATCATAATCTTACTACAACTTAACAATCCTGTGTTAATTACATCAAAATCACCATCACTACGCCTTCAAACCTGAGAATACCGCCAAAATGTCAAGCTCAATGGAGAAAGCAAGCGTCAAAGCCAAAGAGGTTGCGTAGGTTTATTTCAAAGCATCTTCTCCTTTTTGCATAACACTAATAGGTGTCAAACGATAGAAAGGAAGATTTCGATAAAGCAAGGGAGTTGGCACGCTCAGCAGCAGTTAGTGGAGCTTACCTCTACCCCATTAAGGTATGTTAGAGTTCCAAACAGGCCCTTCATTCTTCTATCGCATTTGAAGCTGACGGAGCACTCAAACAGGGAATCTTCTACTTCATCTCGCATCGCACATTATGGAAACCGCTCTTGTCAAAACTCGTACCAACGCTTTCCCTATCCGTCGTCGTCGTGGTTTTGATGTTTATGTTTACCTACCTACCACAACTTGCCATTCTAATCTTTACCGATGGACCGCTCGCCGCCGTCTCCGCCGTCCTGCTGACTCTTTCTGAGTCCAACACAATTGTCACCATGCTCTCCAAGAATTTCATCATTGCTGATGCTCTCGTTGATACATTTGACGGGGTGATGGTGGCGAAAGGTCAAACACAAGTTGTGCAAGGTGGACGAGAGATCAAATCCGGGAAATTTGGTGATCCAATGAGAAAGTTGGGCAAAATTGTGAAAGGATATGGTCAAAAGTATAGTTTTGAGGGCCTGGTAAGATATCTGATGTATCTGCCATTGAATCTTATTCCGGTTGTTGGTACGGCAGTTTTTATAGGTCTGCAAGGACGACAGAAGGGTGAAGGGGTTCATTCAAGAGTATGTTTTGATGTCTGTTCAAGCGAGGAATTACAGGCTGACGAAATACTCAGTATTTTCAATTAAAGGGGTGGTCTAGTGCCCAAAAAGAAGCATGGTTAAAGGAACATACTGCGGCATATACATCGTGAGTTTGCCTTGCCACTTCATCTCTCTTCCTATTCTTCCTATTCTTTCAAAGTACCCCTCATATCTCCCTGGAGATCAAACGCACAGCTTTTGGATCTGCAATGCATTTGTTTGTATCCCGGCAAGTGCAGTGCTCCTATCATTTTTTTACCCTACTTCATGCACGCATCTTCTGTAAATGCGCCTTTGACAGGTATCACAAATAAGAAGATCATCGATTTTCTTCTATAATCGGTCAAAACAGAATCAGCTTTGCTAACTTTGAAGTAGATTCGGAACTGTCGCAACTATTCTTGAACTTGTACCTATTGCATCTATTCTATTCTCATTCACAAACACAGGTCATTGCCCTTGCTCTCAGCTCTAATATCAAACTATACTAACTATCTCTCAGTTGGTGCAGCGCTGTGGGCTGCCGATATCGAAGGTAATGATACGAATATGACTCAGATCTCTTCGCCCCGGGCTCCAAAGGAAACTCAGAAAGCCGAGTAAAGCCTTTTCTGCAGCCTCCCGAAATTGGCTATAACAGTGCAACTTTGAGCCGATCTTAATGTTACTTTGTGACTTCGCTTGGAAGATCCCCTGTAGCACAACAGTTAATCTGTGCATCGACCCTTGCAGTTTCCGGTTGTCGGTAACCATTTTTTTTTGTTTTTCTGTCGATCTTTGACGGTGAATATGGCGTTGGTAACCTTGGTATATCGGTAGCGATGTGAAAATACATGGAAATAAGGGGCCTGGCTTGGCAAAAAAACAAATGGCATTAATGACTTGCGTTGTTCGTTTCAAGAATCCAAATAAAACGGGTGATTCCATTGCATTATCTGCTGCAACTAGTGCCACATGAAGCCATATGAATACATTAAAGCTATCTACATCTAGAAGCATTTGTGAGTTCATTATTCCGTTAGGCCATCCTCTAGATTAAAGTGAAAATTAGATATAGTATAGCATTTCGGGAATTTCAAGATTCTCGTCTATTGTGTCGACATCACGGGACCTTTTCACCAAATCCGAGTCACGACTATGGGGTTTCTGGTAAATTGCATTGCATCCGCGGTCAACTGTACATTTTTTTTATGGCGGAGCTTTTGATGCCAGAGATACATATGCAACAAGCCTGGCTGTAAGTAATACGAGTTTTCTTTTGGAATCGGGTCCCAGAATTTATGTCAAGTCGACTTCTTTGAGTATACACAGCTGGGAGTTCACATTGATGATATGGAATTGGAGCGAGAGGCATATTCTCATATGCAGGAACGAGCACCAAGTCACGGATAGGTGCATCCTCGCTCGTTGCGTTGTCCAACGTAATGGACGGGAATGCAGGCAGCCAACCGTTGTGTAACTACAAATCAAAGGGCATGTCACTAGTCGTTTGAATTTGAGAGACAATTTTATATTGCAATCTATGAGAGTTGAAAGAGTCTCCATTCAGAGTATTTGCTTACTTCGGAGTTGCCATATGGTATGGTCACAACATTGATGAAACATAAGGGAGGGGGTGGTAGATGGATAAGGAGTCGGGGTTTAAAAATTGCAATGGTCAAGCTGAGATTTTACTGGTGTTTTCCATGATGATCATGATGATGGAATAATACATGGCAATCAAATGATGAGCGTCCATGCAGACTTCCTCTTTCGTGGAATCAATCGTTGGTAACCAGTGGGAAAATTAATGTGAAATAGCTCAAGTGGTATAGAAATATGGATGTCACCTTTAGAAGGCCTTTAAAAAGGAAAGATATGACGTCTTCATTGGAGAAGATTATCAAAAATGATGGATGCTTGCTGCCTTTTCTCGCTTTCCTGCCTACCTCCTCCCCGACTTAATTGCCCTCGTACCTTGACTCCTTCTTTTCCGAGAGACGGGAAGTGGATCGAGTCGAATCGGAATCAAAGGGTGGCCGAAGATAGCTACTGGCTAGGTAGGTATCTATTGGGTACGTACTAGGGACTCACTAGGTTTTTTAATCATTGTATTGTATTGTACTGCATTCAAATTCAAATTTGATACTTCTCTACTGGGTAAGATCATAATGGGTTAGGTACCTTGATCGATAAGGTATTTTCATCTTTCACCTTTGCCCTAGCGCGCTTTTCCTCTTTTGTTTCCTTTTCCCCTTCTCCTCAATCTTCTCATATATTTCAATCTTTCACTTCCCATGCCACAATTTATTTTTGTCTCATCTCACCACATCTTCTCCCCTCTCATCTCTTTTCTTTCCATCTCATCTTCCTCCAGATTCAGCTGTTTCGAATTGATCTTCCCGTCTTCTGGACTTCGAATCTTCTGAGAGAGAGACATCCTATAATAAGGTTCAATCTGTCCTCCGAATCAATAATCTCCGTTGGTTATCCGCTTTTGCGAAATCACACTCGTTTGTCCTCGTCATCAAAAGTCAAGTGATAGATTTATCTCAGGTATGCATTATATTTTGAACCTTCTTTCTACGTATAGAAGGCTTCCTATTCCCGTAGAATCAATTGATTCTTCTTAGATAGTCACTGACAAAACCACTTCATTTAGATCAAGATGAAATTCAATACTACCGCTAGATTTGCGTCCAGCGTGTTCCTTCTCGCGTTGGTTCCTGCAGCTCGAGCTTTGCCACAATGGCTTCAACCACAACTTCGTAATGCCAATGCAGATGCATTTGCTCCTCGAGATTATACAATCTATGAGAGAGCGGACGGTATTCAAGATCGCTATACACCATATGGATATGGACCTCAGCCTACCTACACAACAAAACCTGTCACAAGCGCTGACCCTGAAGAGAGTTCATCGTCAAGTACTCAAATTGGTCAGCATTTAATCTTCTTACCTCGATCTTAAGTTCACCTACTAATTGAATTAGGGTCTGCTTCTGCCTCTGCCTCTGGCTCTTCTGTCAGTGGTGTCAGTGGTGTCAGTGGTGTCAGTGGTGTCAGTGGTGTCAGTGGTATACTTTACACCGGCACTTTTCCCGTTAGTTTCTCCACTGGTCCAGCATCTGTTGAACCTTCGACTGTTACTTCTTCCACTGCTGCATACTCTACAATCACGGTTTCGGTTTCTGCTACAGAAGCTTCTCCTTCCGCTTCTCCTTCGGCTTCTTCCTCGGCTTCTGCCTCGAGCTATGATCCAGGAACTTCTGCAGGAGCAGAGACTACATCTTCGGAATCGGATGGTATTTCAGCAACAACACCAGGAGCAACAGACGCAACTTCCTCGGAGTATAATGGCAGTTCACCAACAACACCTGCAAGCACATATGACCCATCTGTTACCACTTCACCGGAATACTCTTCTTCAAGCCCGAGTACCACCACTTCCGCTCACTGCAATCACAACAATTGCCTTCGGGAATTCATTCGATCTTCTTCCATTGTTGGTCCATTTTGTGCTACATATACTTTGACTGAGAATACTGCCACGACAGATCTCCCTACATATGTTTCACAATGTCATGATTCGCCTTCGAGGATCTCATCTGCATGTTCTTGTTTAAACACTGGTGCCACCACTACTCCAGGAAATGTTGGTAGTAGCACGCCTTCAGCACCAAGTGGAACAGAAAGCACCTCTCCAGCAGGTGGAGCGCCAACTTCTTCAGTGGTTCCCAGTTCTTCATATTCGTCACCTACCGGCTCCGAATCTTCTGCTAGCCAAAGCTCCTCTGTTACTAGTTCTCAAAGTTTGGGCTCTACTGTAACAGATACTCAGACCTACACGATCACTCCTACCATCACAGTACCATCTGTAAGCCAGACTACAACACCGTCAGGAGAAGAAACAACAACTCCACAAGGGGGCGAGACGACAGCTCCTTCCTCTGGGGGCGAGACAACGACAACTCCGCAAGGAAGTGATACGACAACAACTTCGCAAAGAGGTGAGACCACAACCACTCCAGCAGTTAGTGAGTCAACAGCTACTCCAACAGGGGGAGAAACGATAACAACTCCGCAAGGAGGTGAGACGACCCCTTACCAATCAGGGAGTGAGACCACAACCGCACCTTATAGCGGTACCACCATCACAAGTGGAGAAATTACCTCAAGTGAAAGCTCAAGCAATCCTAGCTATTCTTCAGGAGCATCAAGTACTGCGTCTCTCAGTCCTACCGTTCCACCTTTTACACTTGGAAATTCATCCATCCCTGTTGGCCCAACTGGTACATCTCCTTCATCTTATATTTCTGCTAGTTCATCATCTGCAGGTCAATACACAAATACTTCGGCCTCGGCAACCGGTCCTGTCACTTCTGGATTCTCGTCTACTATATCTGGTGGCATCTCATTATCGACACCAGGAAGCTCGAGTGGTGGTAGTGCACCCTATACAATTTCGACATCGGGAGCGGCTCCGACAACTTCGGTCTCTCCTTTAGGGACTGCACCACTAACTTATCCATATCAAACAGGCACAGGAATTTCACCAAGTGGGAGTAGCTCGGGCGGCGTTTCCAGTTCTACTTCTGCACCTTTATACACAAATTCGACCACTTTAGCTAGTTCAACCTACCTTGGTACTGCACCTTTGTCTTCCGGCTCATCGGGAAGTAGTATTTTGTCGACAGGAACTCCATCATATACTTCCATATACCCGCTGAACTCGACAACCGTTTCAAGTGGTGTAATCGGCTCCACAGGGTCAAGTGTACCTGGTGGCATTAGTTCTAGCTCATCTGCCAGCGCCCCTTATCCAACAGGTAATAATGCTTCAACGACTACTGGTCCAACTGGCACAGGTTCCACACCAACATCCTCCTTCCTAGGAACTGGTACATCGGGATCTTCTGTCTCGGGTATTATAAGCTCTTCTCCAGGATCCATCCCATACTATCCTTATGGGAATAGTACTCCATGTACAAATGGTCCAACAGCTTCAGGAACAGGAAGCCAAAGTTCAGTGTCGGGTGGGCTTCAATCAAGTTCCGCTCTTCCAAGCTCCGGTAGCCCTCAATCTTCTAGTGTATCGGGCGGAATTAATTCATCTGTTGGTTCTTCTGCACCCTATCCAATTTATAATGCTACTGCAACAGCAGGCCCTACAGACCCTGGCACATCGATATCTGAAGGTCTTACTTCTGTGACTTCTGCACCACTTAACACTGGCAGCTCATCATCATCGAGTGTCTCAGGTGGCATTAGTTCTTCGCCAGCATCTTCGCAACCTTATCCCTACGGAAATTATACTCTCCCATCGCTTGGAACAGGTACAGGAGGTGCAGCTACATCAACAACTTTCAACTCCGGAAGTTTTCCATCAAGCACTGGAACAGTGCCTTTAGGAACAGGAAGCTCGAACACTGATTCCGGCTCATCAACATCAGTTCCATACCCCACTCCTTCAAATGGAACTTCAACTGCTGGGCCAACTGGGACTTCACCAATTTCAAGCAGTGTTTCCGGCCCATCTTCGTCAGCTCCATACCCAACTTCTGGAAATAGCACTTTGACTAGTGGATCAACCGGACCAACAGGGACCTCACCACTCTCGAGCACTGGCACATTGCCTTTAGGAACAGGAAGTTCAAGTACTGATTCTGGTTCGCCATCATCAATTCCATATCCAACTGCTTCAAATGGAACCTTAAGCAGTGGACCAACTGGACCATCAGGAACTTCACCAATCTCAAGTTCAAATCCATCGTCGGTTGCGGTTAATCCAACAACTATTGGTAACAGTACTTCAGTGACTCCAACCTCATCTGCTAGCACTTATGACCCTAATGGATCTACTTCCAGCCAAATCACTGGAGTAACCTCTTTGTCATCATATTCAGCAACTGGTTCGTTCAACACAAGCAGTGGAGTTTCACCAACTTCATCTTCGCCCTCAGGTAAGTTACAATCCAAAATTAGGATCATTGAAAACTTCGCTAATTTTATTTTGAAGGTGGCTTTGGTACATCGATCACATCAGGAACACCAACTCCATCCACGTTTGTAACATCAGTATCAACTGGAACATATGCTGGCACAAATTCTACCATCCTCTCAACCGCATCAACTTCTGACTCTGGTTCTCCAACGAGTTCATCAGACTCGTCAAGTGCTGCGCCTTCTACAAGTACTTCTACACCAACCTATTCTCCACCGCCAACTTATGCTCCACCACCACCACCATACTATGCACCTCCTCCACCAAATTACTATGGTTGGGGAACATGGGGCAGAAAGCATCAAAACAGAGATGCTGAAAATGTTCATCGTTGATTCTGGTGAGAATCGAGTAAAGCACATCGAGTGTTAAGCTCAAACACAAATTTTCGCTTCTAGACTTGCTTTCTTTTTGACATTTTGATTGTATTCAATGGAAAACCAATGTTTTCTTTTACTATCTTATTTTTCTTTTCTTTCTCACGAACTTTTTCTTTATGTATGGATGGAAGGAATGGAGGAAAGTTTAAAATGACTATCATGTCAATTAATGCATATGAGCTTCATTTACAAACATGGTGCTTTTATGACCTAGCAAAATCAAGCTATGAAAGAAGTCAGTTATTTGAAAAGGTTGTAGGAAATAGTCAAAAATTAAGAAATGCAAATCAAATCAAAAGTTCTTAAGTTTTATGTTTGAGATATGAAATATAGATTATAATGAAGTGAATTGATATCTCATTAGATCTACTCGAGTATTATAGAATCTATTATAGAATCCAAGAGGTGTAAAAGTAAAATAGATTTAATTCAAATGGTGAAAAGTAATAAAATTCACTTAGAGGGATATGAGAGTAATTTGCCAATCTATATAGGTATAATTATACAGAAAAACAAACGGGATTATAGAACCAGAAGTAATATATCTATAATATCTGAATAATAATACACTTGCCTCTGTTGCGCCATTATGCATTATCCTACCTAGTTGTAAGAAATATAATACAATCACCGGCCGTAACGTAACGTAACCCAAACATATCCATAATACACGTAAACGCAATCATCATTATTTCAGGATGTTGATGTCTCTTCTTTCATCTCCTCATCCTTTTCCTTCTCTTCTGTAATTAAATCGGCGCCCGCCTCCTTTGGAAATGCCTGACCTTCTTCTATAGGCTCTGACGGGACCAAGTCTTCTGGTGCTATTGATTCTGGAAGGGCGGCAAAAGACCGTAAGTCACCGTAGAGATTCCTCTCTAGACCGCCTAGTAAATCAGGGAAGTCATCATCATCATCATTCTCGGTTGCGGATTTGATTGGCTCTGAGAGTATGTTCAACTCATTTACCACCTCCGTCCCATTTGATTCATTTACCATTTCCAGTTCCATCGACTCATTTGCCACGCCTGCCTGATCTGACTCGATGAAGTTGGTTGGTGGAGTTTGCTTGGCTGCTTCAGTATGCTCAGTAGGTGATGCAGCGGCTTCGTCGGGTTCAGTGGGTTCAGTAGCTTCAGTTGGTTGAGGTGGTTCAGTAGGCTTAGTAGGTTCGGTAGGTTCGCCAGACTCAGTAGGCTCAGTAGGCGCAGTAGGCTCAGTGGGCGCAGTGAGCTCAGTGGGCGCAGTAGGCTCAGTGGGTTCAAAAACCTCCGATATTGGAGCAAATGGTGAATTCGACGCAATTGGCGGCTCCTCCACCTCGACTGGAGAAGTGGAAGATGTGGAAGCTAATGGCTGCCCTTCTCTGATTGAAGAATCAGTAAAAGCCGTGGCTAAGGTAGGAACGGTAGGTGGTTCTTCGACGGCAGGTATTGAGGAAGGTACTGCAACGTTTTGAGGACTTTTCACTTCAGCTGGCGGTGTATTTGAAGCTTTGGCGGGAACTTGGATTGGATCCGGAACAACAGGAGTTTGACTCTCCGTTTTTATCGGCATTGCTGCACCATTCTGGGCATTTTCTGCACGATCAAGAATGTCAAGAAGCATTTCTTCCTCCTCCTCTTCTTCAGCACGGAGTTCTATGAATGCTTCCTCATGCTCTTTAGTGGGATGTGGTGGAATTTGGGGTAGCTCGATTGGGGCCGTTACTTCTGCTACAGAACGCATTTCTTGATTTATCTTTTCAATAGGAGCTGATGGAATATCAGTGTTCCCTGCGGCAAAGAAATTGGGCTCCTTTACGGTTGTCTCAGTTGGTGATACCATAGGAGTATTGACAGTGGATGTAGTTAAAGCTATTTGCTTCAATGGACTACCGAATTTTCCTTCGTCCTTTACTCTTTCTAGATCTGATTTTGTGGGTCCCTCATTGTCAGTGCCGCCCATCGTGATATCGGTGCCGCTCAATTTTGGAATGTCTTGCATAATCGGCATGTTACGATCTTGAGATGAGTCCCTATGCGGCCTTGATGGCGAATTAAGAACATCAACTGAATCATCATCTTCATCCCCTTGATCGCCGTCATCGCCGTCATCATCATCAGAAGCTGGGTTTGAGTCATCTATCATCTCAGTATCGAGGTTCTTCGCCGGTGTTGTATTTCCTTCACCATCGATTTTTATTCCCTGTGATATTGTCAACGAAACCCCCAAAGACTTTCCAAGAACTAGTCGGTAACTTACATCAGCCCCTAGATTAGAGGTGCTTGCATCACCATTTTGAGCTGATGGTTCGCTTGTTACATTAGGTGTAGAAGTAGGAACTATCTTCTTTCGTCCCCTTCCGGGACCTCGTTTCCCTTTCTTCCCTACTGGACCCTTGCGTCGGAATGGTGTACCCTCTACTACATTTGGATCTGGAATGGTTGTTTGAGAGACAACATCGCCTACGACAGTTTGACCATGAGGTACAATAACCTTCTCCAGATACTCATTGCCTGCAGCATCCGTCCTACGGACTGTAGTTTGTATAACTGTTGGAACTGGAGCTGGCTGAGGTACTGCAGATCCTAATCCCTTCCTTCTTTTGGCCAAAAAGTCCATATCCGACGCCGTCTGATGACCAGGAATCTGCTTCCAGGCACGAGCCGTAAAACCGCTGTCCTTTGTTTCATCCTCTTTTTTGTCTGGCTTGTCTCCTAGAGTGGGCTCGAGATCTTGTTCTTCTTCGTCCATAGGAGTAGGTCGTTTATATATCCTTCCAGATCGAGCGGCGCGTAGCAAATCTTGGCTATGTTGTGGCAGTAGGTGAGAGTCCTTTGGCATTCCCCATGGAAGCTCTGATGCCCAAATATCATTTTGAGTAGCATTGCTCTCCTGCGGGGGTGGAGGTGCTACTGTGACGTATTCGCGACGCCATTGTCTTACTGGAATACCCTCGAGTATATCATGGTCGACATAACCCGTGCGATTCTGCCGCCTTCCACCTGTTCGGTACTGTAGATAAAACATCAGCCTCTAAACAAACCCGTGAAAGTGACACATAATAGCTTCACAGATGAGACGAAAGTATAATGATAAGCCAATAACGCACGAGAATGCAATTCGTAATAACTTACAGCGGGCATATCAACGCCTCGTGAAGGTCTATTGAAATTACCTGAGGAAGAGTCAAGCTTGAATGTTACTATTTTTGACTTGCGAACCGGAGTGTCTATCGTAAGTGAAGATGCTTCAAACGCGGCAGGGCTTGAGCTTAATAGGATACGCTGATTTTTAGGCCTTGAATCTGTTGCACTATCATCCGGTATAATTTTGTGAGACTTTGTATCGTCGTGGCCCTGTTCAGAGTCGTCGTCGGAATGGATGATGCGACGCCAGGCTGTGCGATGCGGAGCTGTGAAAGCCATATTAGCACAAAATTGTGATTGTAATTGAGTGAAAATCGAGTCGCTTCACTGGAATCTACATACCTGCTTGCTACTGCTATCCAATTTTACAAGATAATTAGAAAGTGCGAAAGAAATGAGAAATGTGGGAAGTAACATTCAAAGCACATCGAACAATTGGTGTCTTGATCACGTGATATGAAGCTACAGCTAGAGGCCGGGACGGGGGTTAAATTAAAGACCTAGCAGGTAAGAATTCTTGAATACACACACGAGTTCAATTTATCTATAATTGATGACATATTTGATGATTTTATCTGAACCCAGAGTATGATTTGGCGCAATGAAAGTCTTGCCACTCATTTAGTGAGCCAAAGTTCATAGAGTTGAATAGATACCATATCTGCTTCAAACTCTCCCCCATGATCCTAAAACAAGAACCTTGGTGTGCATTTATGGAACGATTGAGAGCTATGTACCAGCTCAAGCATTGTCTAAGCAGGGTGGTTGGCGGAGAGGTGATATTTCCTGAATTACTTGGTATAAGAATGTCTCGCCGGACAGACACCAAAGTGCAATTGAACTCCGTCTGTAGTGATACATCTGCCCCCAAACGTCTTTAATGCATAACACTTCCTCATGTTCACAATCCACAATCATCCGAGCTACATCAGTCCCATCTATGTAATGTGAGCCACAAATTAGACGCCTACAAGAGGAGAGGCCCTTACCCTGTGTCCTTTTGTCGTACTATGTCATTTTTATTCCCAGATTGCTTTCCCTATGGCGAAAATCAACATCACTTCTCCTCTCACAAAAGCTCCTTGAACACATACCGACTTTCCACCCTCAACCACTAATCGATCGATTTGGAAGAACTGGCTGACAACAGTTTGCCTCTGTTGCGTAGTATGTCAGCAATTGTACCTTCAATTGATGTTCACTTCATCTATCCGCATGCCTCCTGCAAACAGCACCACAATTTCCAGACTCTCAATACCGACACAGGTCTGCCAACCGGGTATCGGCTTCCTTGCCAATATACAACTTAGCGTACCTTCAAGGTTTGTAATTCCTTCAGTCCTTTCTGCATCAATTCCTGGACTTTCCTCTCATCTTGAACATCCTTGTGTTCTCTGAACGAGTCCCTCGTCCTGCGTTTTGCATATTCTCGGAAGTTGTATGCCGCGAATTGGCTGCCTTGTCTCAATAATTGTCGATACTACGGGTCAGAAGTAAGTAATCGTTCTCATGACTTGGCATCGACGGCTTTGTGATAGTTTGAGTGGCGACCATTTGCGTAGCACCATTTGTGATTACTTACCAGCGAACGAGCTTGTTGCGAAGCTTCGCCTTTTAAACCTGATACTACTGACATCTTTGTTGTAGTATATCGTTTGGGAGAAAAGAGAATGAGATTTCAAATCCAAAAGTTTTGTCACTTCAAACTTCCACAAGCATCGAAATAAAGGACGGTAAATACCGAACCCGATTGTCCGTGAACATACGGAGATAACGATAAGATGATAACGATAGATGAGGGGACTATATCGTCATCCACGTGACATTGATCAATCATTCACATCTCTTTCATTCTTTCTTCTTGAATCATACTGCTGCACTTCTCCTGAAGCTGAAGCGAGAGTACCCCAGACCGTATAAATCCGCAAACTTTTTCAGAATCTGCTTGAAATCCCGGTCGAAGTGGCATATGCATATCTAATTTTGTTACATATATAAAGGTCCCAGAAGATCTTTATGAAAAAGCGAGACAACCTTGATGACTTCATACCGGATAACTGGAGAAACGATGCACGTTGAAACATATTTTTATAACAGAATTGACAGGCATGTACCACCTAGTCTAGCCATCCATGGTTGAAGAGCCGCGCGGAAAGAGAAAAATATTTCTTTCTTTTAACCAAGATAGAAAAATCAAAGGTTCCAACAAGCATTAGGTGGTTAACCGGTACCGTGAAACAGCTCTGAAAAGACCTTGGCAATGAGAGGCAATGTCAACCATGATCTGAACGTTACCTACCGTACCCTAGATGTCAGGCAGCAGAATGCTCAAAGATTCAGGATTTTGAGACATGCCCTCCCTTCTAATTGGTAAATAGATATATCTCAATACTTCCTAGGTATCTATTATAATTATAATTAGTATTACGATTCACTATCTCCTTGGAGTTCCTGATCATTCTGACAAATGATTTTCCCTCGTTCGTTGCTCTACCTAAATATATGAGGATAGGTAAGCTATTTTTATATTTTCACCCCCTTATCCTCTCTTTCTCACTTTATTCATGGTTATCAAACACTTTCCCCATATAAACGTCTAAACTAGATTGATAGTTTGATAGCCTTACGTGTCGCTATCATTAACATACGCGTCTTTGTAATGAAGAACTACCGAGCACGTCATTTTCCCTAGGTCACTTTTGTCCCGAATAGGGTTCCATACAAGGCGATATGAGAGGACAGTGAAAGCTTTAGTAAAGAAAAAAAATTATTTAATTCTCTTGGTAGGCACATTATTTTAATAAGAAGATCAGAATTATATCGTCCTTGTTTGTTCTATATCTCTTATTTATACCCACTCTTCTCTAACCTACTTGCTCTCTCGCTTTCTCTCCCGTTTCACTTCTCTCTATACAATATTACAACCGCAGAGGACTTTCTAATATCCTCAATTCTTCCCTCAAATTCCTAGAACAACTTATACTTTGCTTTTTTAAATCGCAGATATGGCAAATTCTCCTCATGGTGGTGTCCTCAAGTAAGAATGCGATTTGACAAAACGAATGACTTTGTTCATTGAGTAGAATGCGAATAAACTAACAATCTCAACAGAGATCTTCTTGCAAGAGATTTACCAAGACACAATGAACTTTCAGCAGAAGCCGAGACTCTTCCCGCTATCGTTCTCACAGAAAGACAGCTATGCGATCTGGAATTGATATTGAGCGGTGGTTTCTCTCCCCTTGAAGGTATGTCGCTTCCGCTTATTTCTTGCTTGCATGGAGGGGCATAAGGACCCCGCGATTTCTGATCACTTTCCAAAACATGGACGCCAACTCTTATAAATTGGCATCAATTGCTAACCTTTAATCTGCTAGGTTTCATGAACGAGAAGGATTACAATGGGTACGAAATTGCGCTTCCGAATATACTATTTCTTGTCTAACGTTTGACAGCGTCGTTGAAAACAACCGATTGGCAGATGGCAACGTCTTCAGTATGCCAATTACTCTTGATGTATCGAAAGAACAAATTGAGCAGTTGGGTATCAAGGAAGGCGTAAGAATTACTATTCGCGATTTCCGTGATGATCGAAACCTTGCTATTATCAACGTCGAGGATGTTTACAAGCCCAACAAGTGTGTTATCCCGGCCTGATTTAGCAAGAAAGATCTAATTATTTACAGGGAGAAGGAAGCCAAGGAGGTTTTCGGTGGTGATGTCGATCACCCAGCAGTCAAATATTTATACAACACTGCAGCTGAATTTTACGTCGGAGGAAAGATTGATGCCATCAATCGTCTAGAACATTACGATTATGTCGCTTTAAGATGTGAGTGACTCAATTCCTCGCAATTTTAGGAAACAACTAATACCATGAAAGATACCCCCGCAGAAATGAGACTTCACTTCGACAAGCTCGGCTGGTCCAAGGTTGTCGCATTCCAAACTAGAAACCCCATGCACAGAGCCCACAGAGAGTTGACTGTCCGTGCTGCGAGAGCCCGTCAGGCCAACGTTCTTATCCATCCAGTTGTCGGCCTTACCAAGCCAGGTGACATTGACCATTTCACACGTGTCCGTGTCTACCAGGCACTTCTTCCTAGATACCCCAATGGAATGGCCGTTCTTGGTCTTCTACCTCTCGCTATGCGTATGGGTGGACCTCGTGAGGCTGTCTGGCACGCTATTATCAGAAAGAACTATGGTGCCACTCACTTCATTGTTGGACGTGATCACGCCGGTCCAGGAAAGAACAGCAAGGGAGAGGAATTCTACGGCCCATACGATGCTCAGTATGCCGTTGAGAAATTCAAGGATGAGCTCGGAATTGAGGTTGTTCCTTTCCAAATGATGACCTACCTCCCAGATAGCGACGAATATAGACCAAAGGACGAGGTCCCACAAGGCACCCGCACTCTCGATATCTCTGGAACCGAACTCCGCTCAAGACTTCGTTCTGGCCGCGAGATCCCGGAATGGTTCTCCTACCCAGAAGTTGTCCGTGTTCTTAGAGAATCTCACCCACCTCGTTCTGCTCAAGGTTTCACTGTATTCCTTACCGGTTACCACAGTTCTGGAAAAGACGCAATCGCACGTGCTTTGCAAACCACCCTCAACCAACAAGGTGGACGTTCTGTCTCACTCCTATTAGGTGAGACTGTTCGCGCCGAGCTTTCTTCCGAACTTGGTTTCAGCCGTGCCGACCGAACCCGCAACATCGGTCGAATTGCATTTGTTGCTTCTGAATTGACCCGCTCTGGTGCCGCCGTTATCGCTGCACCAATCGCACCATACGAAGATGCTCGTAAGCACGCTCGTGAAATGGTTGAGAAGTATGGTGATTTCTACCTCGTTCACGTTGCTACCAGTCTTGAGCACTCTGAGAAGATCGATAAGAAGGGTGTCTACGCCAAGGCTCGCAACGGTGAAATCAAGGGTTTCACTGGTGTTGATGATCCTTATGAGGTTCCTGCTAAGGCTGACTTCACCGTTGATATTGAGAAGACCAGTGTCAGAAACGCTGTTCACTCAATCATCCTGATGTTGGAGAGCGCCGGTTTGTTGGATCGTCTATAGATTGCTTATTCGTACATTGGATTTAACGGCGTGATTGGATCATGCCTTTTGGAATCAACAAAAATTTGAAATGGATAACTTTCGGGGCGTTTTTCACAGGCTTTAGATAGACAGTAAAATATTTAGAGTCGCATGTACATAAATCATATAGCTAGAGGATGGATATGATGAGATCAGTAGAATCTATCTTCGTTGATCATTATTCATTATTGAGATTAAATAGTCTGATTCGCTTCATCTTACAAATTTCAATCTCATATCTCCACACGAAATGATGCCTGATTCCATCTTCTTCTTGTAGATAAATCTCTCATCCAAGCATACCGGGTGCACGATTGATCGAACATGGATCAAATTCCTTAAGCGGTTCTTGTTCGAGCCTTCCAGACGTTCCATGCCAAAATTATGCATTTATTCATCACAAGCTCAGAGATATGAATCCCATCTTTCATGTCACTACAGGCCAACACAAATACAAAGAGAAAAATGAAGTTAATCCCAAAGCTTCATGAGGGGAGAACCAATGCATGCGTGTGATTGTGATTTCACATTTGGGGAAGCAGGAATTAGTATGGCGCAAGGCGCGGACATTTTCGATCGAAACGGTTCTTCCATTTAATATTATAATTGCAATTTCTATCAAGGCAATTTCAATAGACTCTCAGATGTGATTGTGTACACGGAAAACTTACAATAGTGAAGAAAATGTTGAAGGGGGAAATAGTAGGGTATTCAAGGAAACATCAATTTCGATATACAAGACAGGTGATGAAAATAGATGGAAAGCTACAGAAGAATTGCTGGCTCGTATTCCACTCGTGATGAGTCTTCTTCTGTAGTTGGCCGGAAAACTTCTCCATGATTCCCAGTGACTTTCTATGCTACTGTTCCGTTGATATTATGGATGGACGCGTACATAAATGTAAGATGGATGACTGTGGTCCATCTCACAATTCTACTATGTACCGATTTTGACCGGTCAAAGGACGCCCGATTGTAAGCTTACCTGGGTATTTTTAGCCCCTTGCTGCCCTGCCCTTTCCGAAGGATGGAATGAGGGAAAATCCTTTTCAGTTCGTATCTGCAGTCGTCTATTTGCGCGAGAGTTCATTTGCTTCAGATATCTCTTCGCCGACTGTCCTTGTTTAGCATCCTGTCCCTTCGTCTCTCATACTGTTTGTAATCTCTTCTCATCGTTAATTTGATAGAGGTACCGGTACGTACGGATCGTATAGTGAATAAAGGCAGTTTCTGTTCGCTCATCACATCAGCTTGGACTCAATCAATACAAATAATAGAGAAACGTACCTAGTATCATCTCCGCACCGACCGCCACTTGTCAAAAGTATATACTGTGTGGATGCTCCCCAGATTTGATCGTTCGTTGATGCGTCCAAACTCTAGTCAGCACGAAGATGGCACACTTCGCATCAAACCGCCTAACGGAAATCTTGAAATAGCACTTGTAATCGCCGACCTACTCTAAGTAATAAAGAAATCTTCGAGATAGATATCGTGGTCTGAGTAAGAAACTCTCGAGCCGATTGCATTTTACGCCACAAGCGCGGGATACAGAGTTGCAACTTTGATGTTTCGTATCAAATAGACTGAAGACTTCTTAGTAGAGCCAATTGGATATCAACCACCCACGAATTGAACATTCAGCAAGCTATATTTGTGTACTCGAGTACTCAAATACATTTAAAGTGAGATGATATTCATTATCAGATTAATGGATGCGTCGGAAGATTGCCACCTTGGCAGGGGCTGCTTGATAGATAATATATATACTGTGGGTGTAAATATATTGCGGTACGTAATAATGTTTTTAGAAGGCTGATTGATGTAAACAACATCACCGAAGATTCCTTATTTACTTTAAACATTAGTTGCTATGATTAAGGATTGGCGTAAGTCCGTAACTCCGTAAAAGCAAAGTAATAAGTCCTGTTCTGTTGAGTTGTAGATAATAAGCAAATATAAAATATAAAAATTCGTGAAACCCAAGCCAGTAGTGGAGCGTTTGTATGGATTCCCTAGATAAAAGCTAGGTTTGGCATGATGATTAGCGAATTACCTCGGTTACTAACTCGCCTACCGCAATGTACAATAACAGTTACTGTCAGGTGTCAACTTATAGAGTAGAATGTAAGATTACCATACAATCAATTGCAAGCCTTCATCAATTTCGAATGGTTCAACAAGTTCTAGAACTTATTAAGAATCCCAAATAGCTGAAACCTGCACGTCTAGGTAAACTTGTATAGAGAGGGTCTTTTCCCGCGCCCCACGCACTCACTCCACCAAACAAGGTTCTCCTGAATTTTGATTTCCTATCATCGAATCACTCTGAGCAGATCAAATCTCGATTCATGCATGGATGGCCACAGTGTGGTCTATTGGTGGAGATATCCCAGCGTATCTAAACTCTTTTTACTCTAATTCGTCATTGTTCCTGGGGTCATCACTATTATTGAACGCACTGCTTACAATACGCCGCAATTAACATAATAGGGGAATCTAGAAGTTTTAAGATTGAATCTCAAGCAGAAGCTGTAACACTGCTTCTGCAGATTTGTATGAGATGAAGAATGCAAAATCATGGATTCAATCGATCAAGCATTTACTCATGGATATTTCCTGGTAAACAAAAGTACAAACAAATTGCCCGTTTCATCGACAAAGCGAAGAAGCGTGACCTGATTAACGTGCCACTGTGGTCCGTAGGGAGATTTTAAAGTATTTCAAACACGGTGCTAGATTGTGGAGAGAGGCTGGCAGCGAGTAGGAAAGGATGAACTACGGGACCAAATCTAAAAGGGTAAATTTGGCGCTTGATTCCAAGACTAATTGCAAATATATAACTTTAAATTCACCCGGGGGCGCGCCCCTGCAAAAGTAGTCGATCACGTCCTAAAGAAGCTTTACATGGACCTAACAACTTGAGGGCTGCATGGTTTGAGAAAAGAGGTTGTGCATGCTCTCCCCAAGTGAAGATTTTCCTTCTTGTCTTTCTCATACTATACATCTCTTATTTCAATTTCCTATTGTTTCGTTTTGTTTTGATATTTTAGCCCATACTGTTTCCCTTAAGATATATTTATATGTCATTGCAGAGATAGAAAGACCGCACATAGAAGTCTTGGAGCTTTGTGAGAGTCAATCTTTCTCTGTTCATAAACCATCACAATTGTTAGCTCTACGGCACAATCAGGTATTGTCACTACAGCTTTTTTTTATTATGATGGTAGCCAAAGGATATAGACCCCAAATGGTCTGGGCAATGATGGAAACAGATTCGCAGAACTCCGATTACGCGGTCCTCTTGAGTTCAGGAAAACGTCTACTTCAAAAGATCGCATATGGATGTATACCAAGTTTTTTACAACGAAGAACGATACGACCCGGTTCGCCAAAGATGCAAAAGTTACACCATACTTCATATCTCGATGGTCTGCGAGGAGTGGCTTCGTTCATCGTCTTTATGGGACATTATACTGAGGAGAATATTGGATGGTGGACTGAGCCATATGGACTTTATGAAGATGGGGCGCCGTCATCACCTATACAACTTCCGTTCATTCGAGTATTATATTCTGCCAGGCCAATGGTACATATATTCTTCATTATTTCTGGATTCGTCTTGGCCTACAAACCTTTGAAACAAATACATTCTGAACAATATTCGGCACTCGCATCTACGCTATCTTCATCCGTTTTCCGCCGCGCAGTTCGTCTTTTCCTACCTTCCATTATAACACTCTTCATCATGTCTGTAGCCGTCTATTACCGACTCTCCGAAGCTCGATATGGCTCTCCCTTATCATCACTTACGGCTCAAATTGGAAGTTGGTATGAAACTTGCTGGCAACTTTTACAAGCATCGTGGAGATGGGACGACCCTTCTTGGCCCATGCCACGCTACAATCCAGCCCTATGGACCATTCCTGTGGAATTCGCACAATCAATGCTTCTGTTCATTGTTATACTTGGACTTTCTCATGCTCGCATAAATATGCGACTCCTGATTCTCGCGTGTATTATGTCGTTCTGTTTCTGGAGCGCACAATTACACACGGTTGAATTTTTAGGCGGGATGTTCATTGCCGAAGTTACACTCCTTCAATCATACAATTCAACACCATCCAACTCTCCCGAATCATCTCCCATTCTTCCTACCACGGAATTCGACGACAAAAAGGCAGAATCTCCTATCGCTACAGCTTTCGATACCACAGTTCCCAGTACAACTTATAACAGAAATACTTTCATTAAGGCATTTTGGATACTCAACCTCATATGCGGTCTCTATATCTCCTCATGGACAAACAGTCATGTGGATGAAGTTCCTATTCTCTCAATCCTCGACGCACACACTCCGAGACCTTATAAAGGCCAAAGAGTTTGGTTTTGTCTCGCGGCCTTCCAAATAGTACTAGCATGTACTCAACTCCCCAGCTTACAATCTATTTTCAACCTACCGCTTGCTCAATATCTAGGCAATATATCATATGCCCTCTACCTAACCCACAACCTCTGTCTTACGATCCTCGAGCCATTCTTCGCACCGCTGTTTGAACGGACCATAGGAAAAGGTTCCTTCTTCGGTAGACATGGTGTTTGGGCGGCAGGATTACTGATTTATGGACCGTTCATATTGTGGACAGCAGATGTGTTTTGGAGAGGAATCGATGTACCGTCGACGAAATTTGCGAGGTGGCTTGAGAGTAAATGCTTGATTGATAAGGATAGTGAAAGTCCTAGAAGGGGAAATACCCAATTGTAACTTAGTTATGGTTAATGGATTTGATTTGGGATAGCATGTTATTGGCGTTGGATATATTATGGACATTGCATATAATTGCATTCTGGAAGCGGGTTTTGCTTTCTTTTACGAGTCGGATATTTATTTACACTACAACTTTTTGTATCTAGAGATCAGATTAGATTAGATAATGGATGGCTAGAGATATCAACTCTTACTCTGACTTCAGAGTCGAAATCTTACAAAATAATTAGAGCCAGAGAACAATTCAAAGGATTTGATGATGGGACCCTGCACCTGCATAAATATCGAGCAACTCGTACAGGATAAGCAGAAACACGAAACCCCTCAATCTTTCTTATCTACAAGCTTTGAACTCTAGCTTCAAGATAAACTTCAGTTTGTTTTACGTGTCCAAGCTTCAAGATATCAATGGCGTAAGGTAGTACCGTATTTCCCTTTTCTGGGAAAGCTCCATCCATCTCCTTGCTTCTTATTTTCGCCCTTCCTTTCTTACAGTAGTCTTTAATAGCGTTACATTCCACTCCATCCTATCCCATCTTCACAATTCCCCACAAAGAAGTCTTCATCTGCAATTGCAATTGCATTTGCATTACAACCCGAACCTACACCAAGACACAAACCACCATACTAACCTAACTAACCACACCATGAGCACCTCTCAAAAAACCGTTCTAATCACCGGGTACCACTCTCCTCCCTCCCTCTACCATCTTCTCTTTGACTAACCCACCAACCCCGCAGTTGCACAGCAGGCGGAATCGGACATTCGCTCGCTCTCGATTTCCACTCGCGCGGCTACATAGTTCTTGCCAGCGCGCGTTCCGCGTCTAAGATTGAAGATTTGAATGGGTTGGGTATTAGGACATTGAGTCTAGATGTTACGGACGGGAAGAGTATTGAGGGAGCGAAGAGGGAGGTAGAGGACTTGATTGAGAGCGGGGTGATTGCGGGTTTGGATGTTCTAGTTAATAATGCGTGAGTAGGAATAATGTTTTAGGACGGGGTTGAGGAAGAGGAAGAGGATGTGTAATGAGATGTGGTGGGAGATATGGTGCTAATGTATTGGGTTGTAGGGGAAGAAATTGCACGATGCCTGCTTTAGATGTAGATTTGGACGATGCGAGACATTGTTTTGAAACGAATGTTTTTGGTGTCATGGCTATGTGCCAGGTCTTTACACCCCTATTGATCAAACGAAAAGGGCTCATTGTCAATATTGGAAGTTTAGCCGCAGTACGTTCATCTATTACTCCCATCCAATCTCTCACCGTCCCGTTCCTCTCAGACAACAATATCCTAACCCAACCTCTACAGATCCTCCCCTACGTCTTCGGCAGCGTATACAACGCCTCTAAAGCCGCTCTACATGCCTATTCCCGAACTCTCCGCCTCGAACTCGCACCCTTCTCCGTTCGCGTAATGGTCGTCGTAACAGGCGGCGTCCAATCAAACATTGCTCGCACCCCGCGCGCATTGCCCCCCTCATCCCTTTACCTCGAAATCGAAGATGAGTTCCAAACAAGAGTAGTTCATTCTCAGAGTGCAGGCTCGATGCCCAATGCGGAATATGCGAAGGGAATAGTGGATGCGGTTGTGAAAGGAGGTGTGAGGACAATGTGGAGGGGAAATAAGACGTGGATTGTATGGTTTGCGAGGAATTGGTTGGGGAGTTGGTTTTTTGATTTAGTCCTGCCCGGGATGTTTGGGTTGAGGAGATTGGAGAGGTTAGTGAGGGAAAGGAGCGTTGAGGATGGGAAGAAGACGTTGTGATTAGATGAGGTAGGTGATTGAATTGTTGCAAAGTAGTTGTCGTTTGAGTATGAACATTTTGATTGGTGGTGGTTAGGTATTATCGTTGTTATAAGGATGCTCGGATATAGTTTTCCGTAGAATATTTCCCTATACTTCGATAGAACTCAATGGCTAGAAAATCCTTTGATGCGTTCAAGGCGCGCAGTTCAACATGCAGGATTCCCCGGTTAGAGTGTCTTTATATGTAATATTTTTCATTTCCTTTACAGGGGCGTCTTCATTTTGCCGTCTCAACCCACCAACAGACCAGATTTTTCCTATATACCATACCTACCACCTTAGCCAGACCCAAAACTATACATTTGCGACATCTACAGCAAAATTTCCGAGATAGAAAGGCCAGCCTCTCATGTCTATATCCCAATATTCTAACCCTACTCTCCCAACAAAACACTCCTCTCATCCCTCACATTAACCCAAACATACTCTACACACCTCGGATCCGTCTTCCCCTCTCCCAAAGTAACGGCCAGCAAATTCGTCTCAAACCAAGTCGGCCTCATACCAAACCCCTCAAGCCGTTCCCACCATTTCAAAAACCGCTCAAAATCCACATGTTCATCATCCACCAAATGTAACTCAATCATCACCTGACCAACCGGTAATTTACCTTCTTGTTGATGAAAATCCATAAACGAATCCAAAGCCGTGTATTCAGATCCTTCAATGTCGATCTTGAGGATATCAATATAGCTGTGGTTATTCTGCCTCATGAGTGTTTGGAGCGTGTAAAAAGGGGGTGTTTTGGAAGGTATATCTTTGGATCCCAAACCGTACTTGAGAAAGTGAGCTCGAGAGGCATAGGCAGGGGAAAGTTGAGGACCGAATTTCGTGACGGAGAAATCGTAAGCGTGGATTTGAGAGGTGGGGACTCGGGAGAGCATTTCTTCTTCAAAAGTTGATTCGTCGTTGACGCCAAAACTGTAGATGATTATTCCATCTTTGTTTTCTTTTTCTTGCTTCTCTTCTTTCTCGGATTTCTTATTAGAGGCGGATTTGGAAGTAGACGGTGTTTTGTGCTTTTCGTATAAACTCATACCGCAAACCCATTTTCCTCCATCGCCTAATCGTCCCACTCGTTGAATATCATGCGGACATGTCCATGATGCAGGAAAGAAATCCCATATCGTATAAGGTGTGTTTGAGAAATCGGATAGTTTTTGGGCTGGGAAAAGGGGAATCCGTGGGTAAGAGGGATGTTTGATGGCCATTTCATGACGGGAATGTACGGAGGTGCGCCAGGCGGATTCGGAGCGGGTCATTCGTTCAAAGGTTGAAAGGGGTTTGAGAGGGGAACGGCTAGGGTTGTGGAGTTTGGGATCGAGGTGTAAGGAGGGTGAGGGGAGGATGATGTCGGATTGGTGGAAGATTACGAAGAGAAAGAAGGCGAAAGCTAGCCAGAACCAGAGGCCGCAAACTGGGGGTTTGTTAGATGGGCGAGCTTTATATGATGGTTTGAAGCTCGGATTGAATTGGAATCCGATGGATAAGTGGGTGAATGGGTTGAAGAATACATACTTTGCGCAACTCGTAAACCCATGTTGAAGTAAGCTTCGAGTCAGGAGATCAGATATGAATATAAGATGATTAATTTACGAGTATATAGTATATATATCCAAAATATAGTCCGTCCGTCCGTCTGTATATCTATTCAATTCTCTTTCTCCTTGATATAGGAAATAGGAATAGAAATTGAGATACTGAGTAGTAAAGAAGAAATAGAAATGTCAATAAATCACTCGCTACACATCCATCACCACATACTTCTATGCTGCATTCCAGTTGATAAGAAAGATAGTTTTATATGTCTTTCAATAGTCTCCGGAAAAGGATCCGAGGAATGGAGTGGAAAGCTTGTTGGTACTTTGGTTGGTATGTTGTAGCCGCATGCACGCACGCACGCATGCATTGGTCTAGGGAATTGGGAAGAGGAGAAATGGAAATGGAAATGGAAATGGGAAATTTGGCTGCGTGCGTAATAATAGGGTGGATTGAGACGGGAAGGATATAATATAACCACAAAAAGAAGATCTTGAAATCAAAATAGATGGACTCAATCGGTAATATAATTAATTGAATAAAAGTAGAAATCCATATAACATCTTAAAACCAACATCTAAATAAAACCAACCAACAACACCAAGAAAAGTAAAAGGTGACATGGATGCGATTTTATATATTAAGATACATATACTCCACAAATAAGTATCCCAAATCCTCCATAGCCATATATACCTCTGATGAAACTATTCCTTTCAGTTAAATCAGCTAGCTAGCTACCTAGATAGCTATGAAATCTCCATATGAATCTCCATGTATATGAATCCGCATATCCAGCTTCCTTCAGCCTCAAAACCAACAATATATCTATCTGCCTAATGATATTCCTTGACTTCGTAAACAGGCCAAGAAAAAAATCAGGAAAAATCACACACAGAAATAGAGAAGAAAAGGAAAGCAAAGCCCGGATTCCATAATTCTTTAACTTCATCCTCTACGTAAGACATCCATACATACATATATACGTAGCTAATTATCTATCCTACTTATAAGATTTATAAAAATCACCAGAAAAATTACACTTATACTCATAACCAAAATCTATATCTTGGGTATTCTAAATTCTAAATTCTAAATTCCGGCGGATACGACTAGAAGTTTAGGAGTTTAGATTTGATGGAATCTTTATATAAATCTTTAATATCTAGATGGACATAACCCCACAGACCTACTATCTACAGGATATTATAAAAAAATAATAATATATTCATATCTTTAGCGCTTTGTGATCCTTATTCATCCATCCATCCATCCTTCCTAACTGGAAAAATGGGATGTTGATTACCTGGTCATATTGACGAGAATGGACTGATGGATTGCAATTGATTGATCAACAGGTTTATTATCCCTTTCATATCATATCTTATGTGATTAGGTACTCACTCACTCGTAGGTACTCATCATCTGATCTAGTCTCTAGTAATTATAAATGCCTATCCTATCCTATCCTACCTCATTAGCTACCTATGTATCCACCATATTCTCACATCCTACATCCTTCCCCCCATCTCTCCCTTCCCTTTCCCATTTTTCCTCTCACCAGCTCCTACTCCCCCTCCCCCTCCCAAAACCCCATCCAAACGCCCCTAACATCCATCACACACTCATCTCAAACATCCTACCACAACAAGCGCCCAGCTGAGCGGCAATCCACACAAAAAAAAAAGGTAAAACATCCCCTTATACTTCCCAATCTGTACTTTCCGATCTGTGCTCTGTATCCATAACATATATATATAATCTAATCAAAAGAAAGTGGATACTCTTGCGCGACAGGATCTAACTATCTACTACCTGAACCGTTTAGCGCGCGGATAAAATACTAATAACATTACATGCACGGGGTGAATCAATCCAATCATACACACAGTAATTCGAGCTATAGTTTAGAGGTATTCTTATAATATCATTGCTATGCTATGCTATTTTCTACATCCACTAATTTGAACTGTATTACATCATCCAATTCCAATTTCCACACTGTATGCAATTGAATTGGATTTGCGCATTGCAAGCTGGCTATCTGCCTGCCTATAAAACCACAAAATATCCTGATAAACAGAGTAATCATGTCCTTTCCAGATGCAGAATCACTACTCGTTCCATAGCTCGCAACAACCTCCCTCATATGTCGTTATTTTCCATGTTGGTACTATCGCTGTAGGTAGGAGGATATCATTTCATAAACAAATCGTAATCTCATTTCGTCCGTCTCTGTGGGAGCTCCATCTCATAATCTCATCATTTTCATATCATCAATAATATCGCATCCATGTGAAAAAATCAGTTGGTTTCAACCTTCATCTTCATCCTCTTCAACCAATGCCGGTGTTCGTCTTTCATTTCTTCGTTTGGGTCGTCTGTGTCTTGAACTGCTGATGTTACTCGCAGAATCATCTGGTGCCAACTCACTCTGCATTTCATCTTCATCCCACTCAGCTTCACTCATAAATTCGCTGCCCCCCTCGGCCCAACTTGGTCTCTCGTATCCTGGTCCCAAACCTGCTGAGTAAGGACCGGGAGTACCAACGATGATCTCGGGGCGACTTGTTCGTCTAGACTCCGCTGCCATTGTCAATCCGACACCACGTTCACGAAGAGCTTTGCGAACAGCCTCAGCTTTTCGATGTAAACCTTCGAATGCATCTTCAAGAGCCTCCATTCCTACATATATCTCACGCTCAATTTCAGCTAGGACTGCAATTTCCATCTCTTCATCGTTCGAGACTGGGTGTCTGTACTGTTGAGATGGTGTAGGGCCACGAGAACCATAGCTTGCTGACCGAGGTGAAAATGGCGTGTTGTTACGAGACGGGTTTCTCATTACAGGTGATGGTCCTCGGTAGCCATTTGGCGTGGGGCCACGAGAGGGAAAGTCATCGATAAAGTCACCATCAGCTCCGGACCATAGGAATCCATCAAATCGACCAGATATCAAAATTTCCCACTCAGATGGTACAATGCCAGATATAGTTGCGAGAAGATTGTGAATATGAGGGTTCTTTAGCAAGTATATAGCAACTTCTGGATCTCGAGGAGGAAGTGGTAATCGATACAATCTCTGCATAGACTGTACAGTTTTTATCATAAAATCCGAGCGTGGCTTTCGCATGGGAGTTGGTGCTCGTGTAACGGGTTGTAGTGTAGTAGAGCCAGCAAGCAAAGCGTTAAAGAGAGGTCGATCATGATGGTTGAGATGGGTCAGTATAGCAAATGAAAGAGTTTCATCGTCGACCTCTTGAGGAGGTGCAGATGTCGTCTCAGGACAACTTGAGAGCCATTTGTCAACCGAAGCTTTTGTTTTTATCGATTGTCGTAGATAGTGTTCGCGAAATTCGTCCGCAACATCAGGATCAATCTTGATGGGTGATCCAGGCCTGTGATGACCTGATATACCAAGACCAGTTAGATCATCGACCGATTTCGAGCCGAGCGCTGAGAAGTCGAAAGCAGGCCATTCAGGAAGTTCACGTCGACCACTAACCCATTCCAAAACCTCTCCCCATGAGAGACCTCTACTTCCTTCGTGAGAATCAAGATCTAAATCCTGGCACATAACACACAAGCAACCATCAGATGATAGATCTCTAGCAAAAACATTTTCCAACCGATCGAGCAATCTTCTCGCAACGGAGCGATATCCTGTAGCAACGGCAAGTGACCCACTCTTGTTGAGGACTGTCTCGTATTGATCCAGGATGTTGAAGTATGGCCCAAATATCTTCTGTATTTCCGCGGGAGGAGAAGAATGGGACGAGGTGGAGAGTAGAGTCTTGGGAACTGGACGAACGAGTCCACCATTCTGGAGGAGGTAATCAACGCTAGGGATGTTTAATGGTAAATTCGGGGGAGGGGGTGGTGGAGGAGGACGTGGAGAGCCATACACACTAGATTTAACAGAGGATGCATCAAAATGCATATAAGGAGATGGGATAGATTTTGTATCAGCCGTACTAGGGGGGAATTGCGGAGTCTGAGTAGGAGTTTTCGGTGAAGAATCCTGTGCCGACGCTGGGGAGGAATCCGTGTCAATATTTGTAGGCCTGCGTCGAGATGTAGGTTGTGGTTGACGTTTGCCTGCCACCGATGTGATATTGGAGTCGTCATCCTCATCGTACCTCTCGGTCCTTGACGATCTTGAACTTGATGTTCGCATGGGTGGCGTGCCAGCCTTTGTTTGTCTAGATTTGGAAGATACCGTGGACCGGTCTTCTTTTTCCTTCCTGGATGACTTTCGGTGTTCCGAACTTCGGGAACTGGGCCTGGAGGACATTTCCGAACCCTCATCTCGAACCTTGTTCATCCTTGAAGATGTAGATTTCTGTCGGTGTGTAAATTCAGTATCTGGTGGACTCGGTGGCCTGCCTTTTGTGGAAGCTGCTCGTCTTAGGTTTTCTGTAGATTTCGATCTATGCTTCTCAGAGTCGATATCTGTAGCTTCTGGTGTATAAGGTGTAGTCTTCGACTTTGAAGGCCTTTCAGAAACATAACTATTTACTGCCTCCTTACTGTAATTTTTGTTGAAGGTTGGATAGGATGATGCACCTGGCGTAGAGGAAGTCCTCGAGAGCTCAGGCACAACATCCGCCATTGTAGTAGTTGTCACTTCCGACATTCCTTCGCTCTTCTCGTCCTTTATTTTATCCTTCTTCCGACGATGAGATGACTTGACAGACTCTCCCGTTTCGGGATTTAGGGTTCTCGATCTTGATTTGTGCTTTCGATTTGGATCTCTAACACTTTTAGAAGACCTGTGACGCAGCTTCTCGGATGGAATTTGTTCGTCTTCGACCTCAGGACCGTTATCGCGGTCTTTGTGAGGCATTGCTAAGATGACCTTAATTATTGAGACCTATTAGGCGCTTAAAACTTGATTTGTTGGCGGCGCATGTGGAGCAAAGGCGAGAAGGAACGAATTGGGCGAATGAACGGCGGTGAGCACTAAGGCCGCAACGGGTTTTGTGAATGGATGAATCTAAGTTGTTGATAAACGGTTGCTATGACATCAAACCACGCAAGAGTAAGGGTCAAGCAAGTGGAGGGAGTTCAAGTGCAGAAGCAAAAGAGCGTGTAAGGCAGGAGACTTGAGGAGCTATGTCGGAATTGGTGGAGGGGGAAGGGAAGGTGGTGGATCGATACTGGGATCGTTCATACGTTGGCAGATTAGGAAATGATACGTGATGATTGATAAGTGAGGTTCAAGATTCCAATTTTGCCGATGTCGTGGGGAATGTTGCTTTAGGATGGGAAATGGGAATAGAAAGATCGAATTATCGTGAATTGATTGGAAGATTGAAAGACATCGATCGAATTCAGCTTACTTTTTCAATTCACAATCAATCCAAATTGGATAATAAATATGTAGAAAGGAAAATGAATGAGTGAGAGCGTCTGTGTGAAGGTGTATGTGTATGTGTATGTGTGTGTGTGTGTGTGTGTGTGTGTGTGATTGAATGCGTGAATAATAATATCATGCCATGATAATCTGTAGATTCATAAATAATGAATGGTACGGAGTAGATTGAGTGTATTCAGTTAGAATACCTAGAATATAGAGTATTGTGATAAGTCTTTCGTTCGATCAAGTCGCATGATGACTATCCTATCGAGGATGCCTATGTAATCAATTTAGCACAGCAAGAAGAGAGTCAAGGATAATGGCAGCCCAAATTCAGCATTAGACGGCAATGCAGAAGGCCTTATGGCAAAAGCAAAATCAATCAGATGAGGTTTCAAAAATAGATTGAGCTTAATCATGGCCCAAAAGTTAAAGTTTTATCTAGACGACAGTTAGGCATTACTTTATAGAGCTATGAGCCTAGGTTCGATAATATTGAAAAGTTTGTATTTGCGCATGATATAGATCTAGAGGATAGAAAAGATGATTGGTATGCGAGGGTGAGTACAGTGATTATAGTGTCTACAGCGTAGATACTTCTGTGTCGGTCGGTAGCTGATAAAAGTAGATAGGTACCTAGTATTTATTTATACAGCAGTTTTATCAGTTACCTACCTTATTATCTACCTACCTTACTACCGACCTACTACAGAGTACCAGCACTCTAACCCCGGGTCTCAAATTAAAGGGTTTCATTTCACCTCAAAACACAGCCCGTAGCCTTACCACTGGCGCTTTTACCGCTACAACATCTACCCTGTATACCCTGTAGTCCTCGTCTCGCACCGTCTCGCACCGTCTCGCACCGTTCCTAGCCTTAATAAAGCCAACTAAACCTCTTCTCTCAAGCCGAGCCGAAGATTCCCTAATTCTTTTGGTCTGCTGCCAAAAGAAAAACATGGAAGAAAAAGAAAATGGCTGGGGAATCCATTCCTCAATAATTTCCGTCTAATGACTACGATCCATAGAAATCGATTATACTCACTTCGTACACACCACAACCTTGCTTACATTACTACGCAGTACTCCATCAGCTCATATTTTTGTCATTCGTCGCGTGCACAGCATTATTCGATGTTTACATCATCTATATGATCTACTCTTATACCGACGGGAAGCTTGATTGTATGGACACATATCAGAGTACAGCATAGCCCATCCATGATAAAACCTTCTTACCCTTTGAGTGGTCCGACCTTCCTCTATCAGTTTGGAATCTTTTGCACCAGGAGCGGGGAAGAGGACGTTTCCACTGATTTCTAAAATTCACCAGATTCTTTGGAATAGTATTTCCAACTTTTCATACGATGGTACCTCCGCATATAATACCTGGGTAGGTACCTATTCAAAGTTCACTCACTATCTCGATGGCAACATTTTACTATTGGCTCCACTTGCAAGAAAATGGGTCGAGAACCTTCGCCCAACTCTGAGTCAACTACCTACCTAATAATACGAGTACTCTGTACAAAAGTCTACATCCCGAATCCTGATAAGATCAAAAATGAAAGGGGAGGGTGACCGCATTCTGGCCCCTTCCATAGCACCCATACATCCCATACCCCTTCCCTTCCAACAGTCTAACTGCACTCTAACCTCACTCTAACCCCACTCAAGCTTTACGAAATATCATCTTATCCACTTGTGAACTTTCATCCATATCCACTCCATGTGAAGTTATGTCCATTTTGTACAACAGCATGATCAAAAGAGGCCATGGTGTTCACGCACGAACCGTTATCCCCCTCCCCTCAGGGAAGTTGAGTCGACTTGTTCCAAGTCAAAGTGCTTTGCTGGTGATGATTGTGGCATATTGGCATCTTGCTGGATTACGGACTATGAACCCTTGTTGACATGTCAACATCTTACAGGGGATGATTTTTCTGCATGTGTTGTAGGTTATGTGTGGGTGATGGGTTCTGGGTTATGCGAATGCCCAGAATGTCTGCCTTTTAGCTTTAGTTTCCCGAATCCAACCTATCATTACTCAATTTCTTTCTTTTCCTTCGCATTTCACGGCATGAATTTCCGTAACCATCCTCTGTACGTGTAACTAATGATGCAGCTTTAGAGTTCAGCGACTTCAAACTTCGTCCAGTCTTTTTTAATCCACTCTCCATTTCACATACCACCAGAGTGAAAATATATCTTCACAGGGGTGCTTGATGCACCTCAGTCGCGTCCTCGAAACATTATGGACCAAATGTCAGACTCAGCCCAGGATACACAGACGACACCGAATACTCCAGAATTATTGAGTGACGAGGTGAGGCTTCATTCATGTCATCAATTTCATGATACCATAACATTCTGACTTTTGACTCAAAAGATTAAATACTATAATATCAGCTCACCGCCATCAACCATCTCCACAAACACGCATGATATCTCTCGTGCAAGATATCACATGAAAGAGCTCGAGACATTTGCAGTGAGGGTCGAAGAGGTAAATCAATTTATAAACACTCGTATCACGGACCATAATGTTTTTCTTTTCCCTTTTTTTGTATTACTTGTGTCCTTTTCTTTCATGGCGGTCGCTCTGGTCTGGGTACACCAATAACTTTTCATATCTTATCTCTCGGTACAAAATGCTAAGATCCAATGGAGGCTGCTGCGAGGGCTTTTCCCAATCGTGGCCGGTCACGTTATGCAGAAGTTCTAGTGGTCTTGATAAAGTGGGAGGAGAGTGATATAGATGCCCAACCAGAGTTCAATGCTCTGCGTACGATGTTCGAGATATGCTATGGCTTTACCACCGATACGTGGTCGATACCATCGACGCATTCGCATAATAAACTCATGCTGCAGGCAAGTTATCCATCGTTCGGTACTACCCCATATGATGTTGACATGATATAGGCAGTGAACTATATCGAAAAGCATGGGACGGAAGATAACCTTATCATCATCTACTATGGAGGTCACGCGACCATCAATAATTCTCGACAAGCCACTTGGTCTTGCAATGAGGATATCTCCCATGCTTCTGTGCGCTGGTCCGCCATTCAAAGTGTTTTCGAAGAGTCAAAGTCCGATGTGCTGTATCTTTTGGACTGTTGCTCTGCTGCAGGTGCAGCCCCATCTGCTGGACCGGGTGTCATCGAAACGATCGCTGCTACTGATTTCGAAACATGGGCACCCGGTCCAGGTCGCTATGCCTTTACGAATGCTCTTCTTCACGTTTTAGATGAATGGATGCACCGGTCCTCATTTTCAGCGGCTATGCTTCACAGCGAGATTCTCTCTGTTCTTAAGCACGAGAAACCCCCAAAATTTTATCATGGCGATCCATACAACCCGGAAAACCGGAAGACGCCAATTTACATACTCGCTTCCGAGGATCCCAAATCTCTAAGCATTGAGATATGTCGACGCACTACTCCAGGCAATAGTTGGGCTGGCACCTTGTCTTCAGGGACAGTGGACGCTACAGATATATACTCCCCGGAAAACTTGCACGGTTTGACACCAGAGGGCAAGTTGGCGGTGCCACACGTGCTCATATCTATTGCTTTAGAGGAGAATCAGTTAGTGGATGTAGAGGCCTGGCATAAATGGATTCGGCAGTTTCCCGCGTTGGCACAATTCGCCCTTGTGGAAGGGGTATTTGCGAGCCATTCCACTATTATTCTTCTCTCATTGCCAGTGCTAATATGGGATATGCTTCCTGAAAATCTGGCGGTATCTTTTGTGGCATTCGTGGAATCTAGAAACCTTCTATCTCAAATATCTGAAAAGCTGGGCGTGGAAGTTCAAAAACAGCAGCAGCCACCGAAGGAGTTCCGAGGTAGACCAGATTCAGACACGCTTCAAATTCCACCCCCGTTACCCCTCATTCAACAAATTGAGCAAGCTCTGCATAAACAAAAGCAACAAACGATGAAGGATTGGGAAACCCATTTTCAAAAGGAAAAAGTTCGTCTTGAAGCAAAAGTTCAAGATGCTCGCGACGACGCCCAGAAGAAAGAGGTTGAACTTTTGCAGGAAAGAAATCACAGAGAAACATTGGAAAAGGATATCAAGGAGATGGAAAGAGATATGAAGGAGATTAAGAAGGAAAGTCAAGTTATAAAGGAGGAAGCCAGAAGAGCGTGGGAAGAGCTGGGTCGATATGAGCGTGAAGAAAGAGATAGAACAAGAATGCTCGGGGATGGTCAACCAACCACCATTGGTGGAATACAAGTTATCCCGATGGGCCCAGCAGACGGCTTGAATCCGAAGGAAAATAGGGGACGTGTTCTTGGGGATGTGGCTGCTTGGGTAGGAGACGTCAAATCCGAGACGTTTCCACTGCCTAATGGACGAGAAGGCTCAAGAGCAAGAGGACCTCCCGATCTATTAGTTGAACGACAATATCAAGAGCTTGAGGGTATTCACGTAACAGGACCAAAACATCCCGCGAAGCATCTTCAGGAAACTTATCCTAATCACACTGTTGAACTATCCTCACCCATCCACGATAAAACTAACGATATGGCATTTGATGTTCCCCTGCCTCGTCCACCACCAGGATTAGCCAAACCAAAATCCAACGCTTCTCACCAAAGATTTATTAAAGATGAAAAAAGCATTGCCTCATTCAAATCCATCGCTAGCGGAGTGCTATCACCACCCGATAGCGTTGGGAGTGATGAGATAGATGAATCGACCCACGAGGAATACGAAAGTGCCTTGAGTGGTGCTGGTGATGAAGATTTTGGCAGGGGAGACCGCGGTTCTGTGGATTATCTTCAGGAGTTTCTTGACGCAGGAGATGATGCACCTTGGAACCTTCCACGGCAAAGTATCATAGTGGGTAATGGTTCATTACCTCAAGACAACAGAGATAACCAAGGCAAGATACCGGAGAAAGTTTTTGATCCAGATCAAGTCACCCTTGAGCCCAAGTCTTATAGAGCGGAAAGCAAACACGAGCCCACAAAACCGAAAGATTCACACCCCACCGCTTTACTTGATTGGGAAAGACGTGGGATGCAACAAAAGTTGGCTGAGCATACCCTGCCGAGACCTAACGCAGAAACCGCATTAGAGCCTACTAGCCCTGAACCTACGAAAGTCAAAGATGTCGATCCCTTTACCTTACAAGCCTTAGAGAAGGGCCTAGCGCAGGAAGTAGTCGAGCGCGTTTTACCAGGAGACGTTACCCCGCCTCGTAAAAGTCTCGAACTCGCTCCACGAGCAGATGTTGGTCCTCTAACGTTACAAGCACTCAAAACGTATGAGAAACTACAAGAGGAATTGGAGACCCATCAAGCTACAAGACGACCGGGAGCGGCCAGTCGAACACATACCCAACAGGCTTTTCACATATAACTGAAAGAGATGGTGATTGGGAGCCCAAAAGCCCTGGCAAGTTAAACTCAATAGGTAGTCCACATTCAAAGCGCAGGGACGAAAAGGTTGGGAACAAAAAGGCAATGGCTTCAATGGAAGAGGCTTTCAAAATACTAAGGATACCCGAAATGGAAGAACTGAAAAAGGAGCCAGAAATGACGAGGAAGAATTCGGATGGTTCTGGCACAGGCAAAGTTCCTTGGGACAGCGATGAAAAGAGTGTAGGGAGGACCGAATCAGTGAAACACAGCAAAGGAAAGAGTAGTACGAAAAAGGCATTTGAAGCGGTTGATGATGCTGTCAAGAAGGAAGCCGAGGCACTGAAAGAAAAAAGAGGAAGAAGCGGAAGAAGTGGAAGCTTTTAATGAGATTGAGAAAGGGACAAAAGGAGAAGAAACGCAAAGATGAGGAAAAAGAAAAGCCAAAACGAGATGCAGATGAGAAGGATGCCGCAAAAGTATCTTCAGGCCGTGATGCAGACCCCAAACCTCCAATAGTTGTGGGACACAAGCATGACGGCAAGGACTTGTTAGTAGATGGTGAAAAGGCGCTTTCGGCAGTTGACGATGCAATCAGAAAGCTGGTAGCACCAGAGCTCGAAGGACTCAAACGAACGGATTCTCATAAAAGTCACAAAAGCCACAAAAGTGCGAAAAGCCAGAGGTTCGAGAGATCGAAGATGAGCGAGAGCACAAATCAAGAGCCTCTCCCAAAACGTGATGAATCTCCAATTAAGGAAAAAGGCCATCACAGACAGCAATCGATACCAAAATCCGATGACAACCCTGCTAGAGAGACAAAAGAAACGAATCCGAAGTCGCAGAAAGCGACCCATGTCAATCAGCTGAAAGAAGGGGAAACGAATTCAAACTTACCCCTCCAGAAACAAAAGAGTGATAGAGGCTTGTGGTGGATGGAAAGAAAACCTCCTAGCCATCAACGAGAAGAACAAACCCGAGAACATTTGCCACCATATTCACAGAAGGACAAAGGAAAAGCTCAGGATGTGACCTTGGATCCTGTTCCCACGCCTCCTCTCGATTTGTCACCAGAAGCAGAGGACAAGCACGAAATAGGCATTCTACCTCATGAACTAGATGTGCACACTTGGCGGGGTTTTAAGTTTGCTAACAGAGACGTGACACCATCCATGTCTTCACTTCCAACTGCTATGCCTCGTTCAAGCCTCAATACTAGCACAATTGCATCCAGCCCCAACAATCCATGGTCTCAATCAGAGAATTCTTTCGGCACCGTCCTCCCGCAGCGTAACTCACTAGATTATTCACGCGATCCACGCCTCTCATTGGATTTTTCACGAAACGGATCCCCTCACAGCCAAGCTTCTTCTACCAGTAATCGCCACATCTACAACCAATTCTCACCAAATTCCGAAGATCGTGAACGTCCCTTTTCCACCCCAACGATCCCTACACCTCTTGCTAGGGTACCTTCACCCCCTTACCAACACCCTCGCTTCAACTCAAACCACAACGCAAATAACCCCTACTCCCAATTCGCCCAATTCGAACAGTCCCTCTCGTCACCGCACTCTACAACGAATCAATCACCGGATC
>NW_001820831.1:903334-925926 GCF_000146945.2 Sclerotinia sclerotiorum 1980 UF-70
GCGCAGTATCCACAACGTTCCTCTAACCAGCCATCCAACTCTCGCACCCGTGTTCGGACCATCAACATATAATCAGAATCACCAGCACGCCCCCCTCTCAGCCGTAGACCCGAACTCTAACCCAAAACACTCATTCACCTTCACCACCGCACCTCAGGGTCCTTCAATTCACCAATCCCCACCATTTTACCCGGCTGAATTGCCGGCGTTCCCGCATTCTCTTCCATTATCCCGCTCAAATTCAAATTCTAATGCGCAACCCCCGCGTTATCTGCAACCGGATAGAGATAGAAGAGAAGGTAGACTTTCAACTCAAGCATCATATTTGACACAGCCGCTTCCATCGCCATCGCCATCGGAAACAGAAACGCTGTTGAAGAATCTTATATTACCAGAATTAGAGACATTAGAGAAGGGTGAGAGGGCTAGAAGGGAGGAGGAGGAGAGGAGTAGGAGGGAGTGGGAGAGGGAGTTTGGGATTTTGTGAGGAGATGAATTTTAGTGGGGGCGAAAGGATGAAATGAGGAGGGATGGATTAGAATAATCAGTTAAATAGATGGGAAATTGTCACAAGTTGGATAGAATGAGAATGGATAGAATGAATGGATTGGACAGAACAGAAATCATACACATATACAACTACAGAAGAGAGAGAACAGAACAGAGCAGACAAGATGATAGTAATCGCAAATATTCATTTAAGTTAATAGTTTAATGGCAAGCGGTTGGTTAGACCTGAGCTGTAGTCTGTAAGTCATATATGATTAGGTTTTTCTTGTAAATTGTATGTAAGCATTCACTGCTTTATGGGCTTTGAATCTGAATCCGGTATAAAAATTTTGCATTTTGGGGATATCAATAATTTTAAAAACTAAAATGATACATCTTATAGTACTTACTCTTCGATATAAAAATCAGTCATTCTCCCCTTTTTACTATACCAGAAATGTACCCGGCACCGTTAGGGCTTGTATTTATCAGGGTAAACATCGGCTAAAATAGGTCCAACGTTGGTGCAACAGCGCTAAGGCACAGTACCCCTCTCGCGTTCTAAACGACAAATGAAAGCACCCTCTCTAATCAATCCTCCGCACAACGAACGAACTTGACCTTTAAGTAATCTCATATTCATCCAGTTCAGCATTTGGAAGAGGGAAGAAAAACATATTCAGGACCTCCAACTTCTGCGCAAGGATGGCTGAAATGGAAGTACCAGCAAAAGCTGGTCGTCCCACCTTGGGCAGTAATATGCGCAGTCGATCTTACCTTCAAGAACATCAGCAATATCGTCCTCCACAGCAGGATGGTCATCATGGTATAGATAGCATCGTTGAGGGTGTGCAGGGAAGTGCGATCTCATCACCTACTAAATCGTTCACCCAATACAACGGTGTTCCCTCTCCGCAGCATCCTCCGAAGATTGTCGACAGCGGACTCAACCATACCCTGTCACACGCGAACTGCCAACCCGCGCCCAATACCGTCTCGGATCGAATGATCGCAACCCTTATTTACAAGACGCAATCTCCCCGTCTCTCCATCACCGATTATCCAAACGATCGCTCTCCCTCTCCTGCCTCTTCTCCCTCTCGATCGTCGGCTACTTCGTCTTCGCGCGCTATCCCTCCAAACCTTGCACCCGTCCGCACCCTCTCCAATTTTCCACTCGAGCCACCACCACCAGATCCAGAACCGCTAGATCATCTCTACGGCAGCTATATCTCGCAGCTCTGCCTCACATCTTTCCTTCACCTCATTCAATCTCTACCCAGCAGATCGGGCTCCGATTTCCTCTCTTCCTCTCATCGCTGCCTCGATAATCCCGATCATCCCTCCATAGTCGAACTTACATTCTCGCCCATCCCCGATCCTACATACCTCGATCTTCAAGATTTGCGTAAGCATGAACTTCTCTACCGTTTCGAGCGCGAGTGGAATGTCGACGTTATTCTCCAACATGATACCGTGCTTCGACGTTATCCACGCCTCGTCGTTTTCGACATGGATTCTACACTCATCGAACAAGAAGTAATTGATTTGATCGCTGCTTCTATCGGAGTCGAAGACGCAGTATCTGCCATTACCGCACGAGCTATGAATGGAGAATTAGATTTCTCCGCATCTCTTCGTGAACGTGCGAAGTTGTTGAAAGGAGTAGAAGCAGATATATTCACACAATTAAGAAGTGTAATTAAACCCACCAAAGGAGCCGTAGAACTCATTCGCGCACTAAAGAGAATGGGCGTCAAGACTGCAGTGTTATCCGGAGGTTTTATACCCTTGACACAATGGCTCGCCGATCACTTGGGCATTGATTACGCCTTTGCAAATACTCTCGAATCCGACCCAAACACCCACACATTAACAGGCGAAGTTCTCGGCTCCATCGTCAACGCGGAAAAGAAGCGCGATCTACTTTTAGAAATCGCAAAGAAGGAAAATGTTGCGTTGGAACAGGTGGTCGCAATCGGCGATGGTGCAAATGATTTGCTGATGATGGGCGTAGCGGGCTTGGGAGTCGCATGGAATGCTAAACCGGTGGTGCAGATGGAAGCTCAGGCGAGATTGAACGGAGATACTTTGTTGGATCTCTTGCATATCTTTGGATTGACGGCTGAGGAGATTAAGGTTTTGATTTCGTAGATGGGATGTCGATAGAAAGGCTTTTTTACTCGAGATGCACGCGGGAGCACGGGAGGGATAGGCGGATGGTGGTGCTGAAGCTGGAGCTGGAATTGGGGCGGGGGCTAGGGCTGCTAGGTTGAATGGTTAGGAGGAGTTAGATATAGGCCAGGCGGAGGAAATGATAGATTTTTGTATATCCTTTTCTATTCCATTCTATTCCATTCCATTATGCACTGTTCTGCACTGTTTTGTTCTGTTCTTTTCTTTCTTTTTTTTTTCTGCTCTGCGAATCAAGCATCTTTCAGCATAGCATCATCACGAAGCATGAACGCGACATGAATATCACATAAATATCATATACCTATTAAGAGATGACTCTCCCTACCTATCTAGTAGATACATGATTTATCACCTTTATTTTTTTTTTTTTTTTTTTTTTTTTTTTTTTTCCCTCTCCATATTTTCCCGCCAAAAATCAATGAAAATAAATGAAATGATATCTTGGTGATGGATATAATGCGATATATATAGATGCTCTGATATTATACGAGTACCCCTCTTTATATACATACATTCATATATATACACTCTTCTCTCCTCCTTACTCCCGCTCTCTCTCCTCCCTAATTCCCCCTCTTTAAAAGCACATATCTATCTCTAAGAACACCACACCCCCCCTCCTCCTCCACTCTTCTCCCCCTCCACCCCTCCCCCCCCCCCAATCAAAATTCATCTGCCAGTTATCCTAATGCCCCAATACCGTCTATACACTTTTCCTCCATTCCTTTCTCTTCTCCCCGTCATATTCTGGAATCGGTATTTCTAATTTTTACTTTTTACTTCTTACCCTCCGATCTTTCTTCCTTTCTTTCTTTAGCATTTATCTATCTATCTTTCTACCTATTATTTTGAACGTTGAACTGGTTTTAACAATCAACATTTTCAAAAACTCAAAGGACCAAGGGTCTCGATGGGACGTTTTCCGGATGATTGAATAGGCTGGACAAGACACTCTCTTACCACTTGCAAAGGCTTCTTGGGATTCAATTCACAACGGAAATATTTCCACATCTCAAATTTCAAAAGTACGAGGAAGAAGTCAAATTTTAATGTAGAACGAAATGTCATTTATTAACTGTCTCATTTTTATTTCATGCAGAGGTTTAAATCAAAGAACCCATAGTCGATGCATCCATACCAGGCAGGAAATCCTTGTTCCAAAGCAAGGCAACCCCGCCTGAGTATAGGCATACAATTTTAACATAACAGGCAGGCAGTCCTTGTCCAAAGCAAGGCTATCCCCACCCATATATGTTCTCAGATAATGAACAAATAGAAGCAGGTTACTAAAGACATCTGAAATGCCAATAGCAAGAAGATCTAAGATAAATATCGAAACCGACGCCTAAGACCATCCACCAACAGCTGGGACTCCCCAACCATCACCAGCTGGAGCAGCCTTAGTAGTTTCGGCGGCACCCCAACCACCATCACCACCACTACCGGCAGCAGCATCATCTGTTCCCCAGGCACCACCAGCATTAGCATCGCCTTCAGCATTTCCACCACCTTCCTCATCATCTGAATCGGCTTCAAACTTAAGAGTAGCGAGATCACCGGTTTGACCATCCATTGTAAAGCCTTCAGGGAGATATGATTCAAGGAAATCAGGAACAGCTTGACGGGTTTCCAACAATGTCTTGACTAAGGCTTCGGCAATATCTTCATTACGATCATTGTAGAATGAGCTTGCAAGCCCCCTATTACCAATACGACCAGTGCGACCTATTGATTGTTTATAAGTCAGCTGTAAAGTCTTGTTGGGACAGACGGTCCTACCAATTCGATGAGTATACTCTTCAATGCCACCATGAGCCTGAGATGGTAGATCGAAATTGATCACATGCATAATATTGTGGACATCTAAGCTTTGAGAGTGTTAGTAAATGACCTGGAAGAGGAATATTGAGTGAAAGAGGATATCGAAATGGGCAAGGAGAGAGATGTAATGGTATACGTACCCACGAGCAGAAACGCCAGTAGCGATCAAGATGGGCATCCTGCCATTGCGGAAAGCACGAATGGAGTCTTCACGCTCGCGCTGCGTACGATCACTATGAATAGACGTGCATGGAAGATCATTGTTGAACAAGTAATCATCGATTTCATCGGCGGTACGCTTGGTGTTGACGAATATGATGGTACGAGCAGGTGGAATTGATAGAAGCAGATCATAAAGAGCTTTACGCTTGCTGGCCGCCTCAACGTAGATGATATCCTGCTTGATATTGCTGTGAGAACTACCGGCTCGACCAACACGGATGCGAACATGATCGTGAGCTAGATGCTCCTTCGCAATATCACGAGCCATCTTTGGGAAGGTAGCAGAAAACATCATATAATTGATGTTGCCCTCTTCTTGATCTATTTCAAAATTAGTAATGTACAAACCAAACACAAACAACTGAAGTACTTACCACCACCGCTCATAATCTGCCTCAACTCTTCCTCCCAACTGGAGTCTAACATCTCATCTGCCTCATCGATGACCATATATTTTAGGCGCTTGAGGGTTAGAGCATGAGGACGGCGAATCATGTCGCAGAGACGACCTGGAGTGCCAATAAGGAGGTCACACCCCTTAGCAAGTTGACCAAGTTGCTCAGCGAGAGGACCACCACCATAAACGACGCAAGGTCGAAGCATAGTGCGATAGCAGAAACGACGAGCCTCGTCGAAAATTTGAGTTGCCAACTCACGACTTGGGCAAACGATGACGACCAATGGCTCAGCCTTAATATAATTATCTTGACTTGGCACATAGGTGGCAGGGTTTGGGCGAGGTGCGGCAAGCTTCTTAGCCTTACCCATCAACTTTGACAAGATTGGAATCAAGAAAGCAGCAGTCTTGCCAGAACCTGGAAACATTAAAATTCAGCAAGCAGTTTATGTTTAGCAAGAAGCGATTACAACTTACCGGTTTGAGCGCAAGCAACTACATCATGACCTTTCTTCACTGCTGGGAGACAGTACTGTTGTATAGGGGTTGGGACATGATAACCAGCAAGCTTTACATTTTCAAGCATAACGGGATGTAAACCCGCGTCCTCAAACTTGCGGATGGGGTCAATCTTGACGGTTCCCTCTTGGGTAACCGTGAGAGTAGTAATGCTAAAAGAAAAAGTTAGCATTTTATTGTCTACTGAAAAACGAAAACAAATACCTTTCAAAGTTGACGCCTTGACGAACATGGTTGTTGTTCTTGCCAAACAACTGATCCTCGAGATCGGGAAATCTAGGGCCAACATCACCATATTCCTCATTCCACTCGTACACCGCGCCACTCGAGGCCCATTCTCCAGGAAGAAGACCACCCACCGCAAGTGTCTCAGGCTCGACATCATCATCTGCATTGGCTGCTAGGTCAGACCTCGCTTCTGCAGCATCTGCAGCAGCAGCTACACGAGCTTCTGCTTGTTCCTTGGTGGACTTATTGTAAGTCTCGTAGTCGTACTTCTTTGCAACGACCCATCCAGCCTCTTGAGGATTCTTGCGCTCTACGACGGCAGCATCAGGTGTTTCAGTCGCACCGGGCAAGGCAGCAGCCATATCTCCGGTGCCCCAAGCAGACATGTTTACTTAAAAGTGATCTGTAAAGAAGTAAATACTTGGCTCAGTTCAAAAAGTGTGTAGGGAATAGCAGTGAAGAGGAAAGAGGAGAAGAAAACTGTGGTGTTAGGGAGACCGAATTGATCATCTACGTACCTTGGAATTAAAGAGAATGATTGTGTGGAATCTGTGCGATGAGTCAACATGAATCATGAAGATATGGTTGAAGTATGAGAGTAACTAATAAGTGCAAGGTTGATCGAGGTAAAGGAAGGAAAGGAATGAAAGGAAGCAAGAAAAGAAGAGTAAAATGGGAGGAGTGAAAGAAGAAGACAATTTTGTCTGAGGATAGGCGCGACTTGGCAAACTGGAATGAAAAGAAAGTAGCGGGGTATGAATGTACAATAGCCCAATTCACTATGGATGGTAGCAGTGAGGATGAGAAAAGGTGAAAGTGAATAGGTACCAAGTACAATCATACATACAGACAAAGAGGAGATCGAGGAAGTTTATAAAATGAATGCGACCGACTCGGACCAAGGCCGATTTCACAAAGAAAGTGGAACTCCTGACGCTGTTATTAAATTTTAGGAAGAGCCTAGCGAGTGTCGAAATGGAAATGTGTAGATGATGTCCTGGAAGATGGTTTGTTTTGACAGCGGCGTGGAGAAGAAAAGAGGTGGAATATCAGTCAAAACAAGTGGACTTGACTTACAATCAAGAATGGAAAATATATGGAATTCGATTGAAAGTATATCAGATACTTCGATCAGATAATAGAGAAGATATGAGAAGGTATGGGAAGTTAAAGAATCGGTTGAGATGGATGAGATCGATCCAAATGAAAGGAAAATACCTATATCAAGGGGTGGTTGTAAAGGGAAGGGTGAGAGGATTTGGGAAGTAAACGGAAGACGTCGAATTTATTGACAATCTGAGTAACTGAAGAATCGAGAAAAAGTAAACTAGTGTCCTGCTCGTTCTTGAGTTTATGATTGGCTAGATTTGGGAAATTCGATCTTTTATTGGGCGACGAGATTGTGGGGAAATTGCTCTTGCCAAAAGCAACTATATGAGGGGAAAAGGTTGAAGGTTGAACTTGATCGGAATTGGCAAGTACCCATAGAAATATCAAGTATGTACTAGGTACCTTGAGCTTCAAGATAAGTCTAGATCATCGATTATCGATTATTGATCATTCACCATATCTCAACTGTGATACTTTACAATACGTGGATTCAGATATCTACCCAGCATTGCCTGCTTTCATGTTATGCCCGCTTGACAGATGATTATCGTACCTTCGTTTTTGGTAAGACGAGGTAAAAGCTGAAATTCATCCAAAATAACATCTATTTGCTCTACCTCCAGCCCCAAAAGCAGTCGAGGACCATTCCAGATGTTCTGTCCGTCTTACTTGTTCTAAGATAAAAACTGTCAAAATACATACCTATACCTCCTTGTCATGACAAGTCCTTGTCAAGAAGTGAACCTGCCTTCACTAGTCAGTGTGCATCATAACCATCAAGTAGGTTTCTGATGCTTCATCTTCCAAAATTCTATTATTCTAGTACAACAAGTCTTGTAAACTTGCTGTAGAGAAGAGACCTCAAAAAACAAGTCCATTTCCTTCAGCAGAATATGTGTTCAAAACTCTTGTTCAGACTCGAGTAATTTATAAACCGTGGAAGTACATGATTGGAGATATCTTGTCACCAAAAGATCTGAAGCATGTGACTAGTTATACAGTGCTATCATTATAGTTGGACTAGCTCTCCTTGTTCAATATCAATATTTAAAGCTACCAATGATCTCAACAGGCCGATCAATCAGGGTGAGGTGAAAAACTCCTACAACCATCTCTTGCAATCCACACATAGATACTGATTGACACTCCTGCATATCTCAAAAGTAAAGACAATACGCGAACCACCGCCAAAAGAACACTGCCAAAAGAACACTGCCAAAAGAACACTGCCAAAAGAACACTGCCAAAAGAACACTGCCAAAAGAACACTATCAAGAAAGGCTTCATTCCTGGAATATTAACTGACTGTTCTTAGTCGGTGGAGCTGGCTTTCAAAATGTCGCATAGAAGCAACTTCATGTAACAACCAAGAAATTGCGCATACATTACCGACATTTTAATACCTTTCACGAGCTTCCAAAACTCGCATATTATATCTTCAAACGGAAAGAATGAACTCTACTTTGAATGTTCAGTTTTGCCTAGAAAGCCTTAGTTTTCTACGTCGGATACAACCGTCTTAATGATTTGACTACTATTCAAGAACCCGACTCTATCAGACTATCAACAAAGAGGTGCAGACGGAGGCTCGTAGAAACCTCATCTTCTCGGCAACCATCTCCATTGCTTGTGCCATCCATCAAAGATTTACATCAAAGTTGAAAACTACTCGATTTAACCATCTGAAAAGCTTTGGTGCATAGGCCAGTTCTTTGGCATAAAATAGGCTTGACTAGCCGCCCCCTCTGACCCTTAAAAACACATACTTCTTTCCAGAAGAATGTTGATGATTAGTATTAAGCTCACACCAACCCTCGTAACCTTGCTGAGGCATGACTAGATGCTCCAAGTAACGGAATGTCTCATCATACCTAGTTTTGTGGTACTAAGAATAAGATTCTGTCATAGTTAGCAACTTAACTTCCGCTATGGCAAAAGTTTCATGTCATCATCATCATCATTAAAGAAGCAACATACCAGTGACTTCATGGCCGATTCCAACTGCAAATGATTTACAAAGATGTCTGTTGATCGTGAAGTTGAATAAACTTATGAAGATAAGCGAGCTTAAGAGTGCTTTTCTTTCCTAAAAACAGAAGGTAAAAGCTAACCCTTAGTGCCCATTAACCGCCTTCTCAAAGTTCTTGTGAGGACAGTTATGTCTTTCTTGCTACACGAGCTGCAAGCGATGCTAACTTCTATATAGAAAGGAGACATCTGTGCTGCTATTCTAGTTAGGAACGTCTGAACAAACTTGTACAAAAATCTCCTTGACATCTGATTATTCCAGTGACTAAACAAGAACTCTCTTTTCCAGAGCTAGTCAAAACATTAACATAACAGACAAATGACTGTTAGCATGAATCCATATGCATACAACACTTAATCAAAGGTCCCGTTCTTCCCTGTCTCATAAGTAGCCTGCATATCTTAATCAAAGCCTCCCAATCACTAATCACTACGTACTAAATAAATCCCACTCCTCAGACTTCTGAGAAACATAGTAAAAAGGATCCTTCAACCAATCTAAGCCTTCTTAACCTCAATATCGATATCATAATTTCGCTTTATATGCATATATCCTGTAGATAGATCTAATAATTGAAAAATCAATTCTCATTATTGAAAAGATGACTGGCATACTTATAAATAGTATAAGCAGGAAGGATATCAGTCTCTTCCACCTCCTTTTAACCAGTCCTGTTCTACGATATTAATTGAAAAAATCATATTGCTAGTCAAGAGGACTCAGGGAGACAAGTCAAAACTTATCTTTCTTTACCACATCAATACAATCGGTCAACTAGTTCATACCATCGCCAAAAAATTGAGCACAGATCACTTGATATCATACCATTGTTAGAGTAGTCCTAATAAATTTCGCATATCCGGAACAAGACAAACAAAACAGCATGGACGTGCTGATTTCGAGGTTTAAAAGCCCATAGATTATGCAAAAACTCCTCCCTGAATTGCTGCTTCTCCACCGGAAAGACCTGATGTCTTGTGATTCCCTCTGTGAAGAAATCACTTGGGTTATTATCTAATAATTTAATACAAAAAATACCAAAAAGTATTTTCATTATATCACTATCTACTTATTTATCTACCTACTTATCTACTATAACTACTTTTCAAAAAAAAGAGAAGAGAAGCACAAGCAAACAAAGCCAGCTAGCCATCCGCCCAAAATTCATAGGTATCAATCATTAATCAATCAATCAATCTTATATTCTTATTTCTGCTTTCATTCATTTCTTCTCTCCTTCTTCCTCTCTGTCCGTCTTTCTGTTATCAATCTTTCCTCCCTCCCTCCCTTCGTTCCTTCAAATATCTCATTCATGCATTCGATGCGGCCATCGCATCTATCTCTCTCACAATCGAAATCTTCATCCATCAACCCATCCACAGAAGCCTTAGAAATCATCCCTTTCCCCCTAAAATTGCCCACCATCAAAAATCAAGTCATAAACTTTGCTGCGAGAAGAAGAAAGAAAAAAAACCTCATAAACGTAACGTAGCTACAACCATTACGTCAACACAAATGTAATATGATGTAGTGGAAGTAAAACTAAGTGTAAGGGAGAAAAAGTTGAAAATGAAAATCGAAAGTAAAAAGGGGGGTATGCATCCATTCCTTCCATCCTTTCCATCCATCCATCCATTGCCTGCCAATCTGACATGGACTAAAGTACTTGAACATAAAGGAAATAAAATCCATCGTGAAAAGTTGTAAACGTTCAAAGAAATAAACTATGTCTGAGACATAAGACACAATAGGTAATTGTGATCGAAGTCGAAGTCCAAAAATATTGGAAGAAATCGAAAATATGTTTTGCTGAGCCAGTTTCTACACCATTTTCTGCTGCAAATTGCACTGATGCTGCTCCCGCGTACTTCGCAGAAATAAAATGACTTCATAGTTATTGTATCAACATATGCTCACCAAAAAGGTAAGACACATGTCTCAAATAATTCAGATAATCATCGTCTTGCCATACCTTCCCTTTCCTTAAGACGACTGGTTCTCCATCCCTCATACCAAAGATCCCTACTCGCCTCCCTCAATTCACCTCTCCATTCCGCAAACACTGCTTCCTTCAAACGTACAAAATCACAATGTTCAGCATTCATTGGATCCGCAAAACCCCATGGGAATTTACGACCAATAACATCTGGTTCATACATATCAGGGCTAATGATTGAGAGGGGTAGATATGGAATCTCGGCGATTTCCGATTCGCGTTTATGGCGACGAATGGAACCTGAGGAAAGACGCTTGGAATTAGGAGAACCACCCGAACCTGAACCCTCTTCAGAATCAGCATCTTCATCTCCCTCATCGATGCCGTTCTGACCGATAATTGGGCTTTCGGGTTCATCATCTAGTCCGAGTGCTTCAAGTGGGTCAAGATTGGCTTTGCGCAAACTATCCCAAACCGACTTTTTCAAATACGTCATGTGGGCCGTGGTAATAGTGTCAGCTTTTGAGATAACTGGGATAACAGTAGTTTTTCCTTGCAATGTGCGAAGGACTTGTAAGTCAAGATTTTCATCAAGACTACCGAACAAACGATGGCCTGTTCCATATGATCCAAAGTGTCCATTTCCATTTGTGGTAACATTCTTTGAATCTTCAATATTTTGGTCGAGGCGTGCGGGGTCGAGAATGAGGAATACAGCATGAATATGTGTATCTTGAACACCTGGAGCTCTCATAACCTTCATTTCTTCTGTGAAAGTTTCTTCGAATTTACTTTCGAGAAATGAAGACATCTCACGGAGCTGAAGGTCAACAACATTTTTGTCCAAGCCCTCTGAATCCCACAATGTCAAACCAATACGTTCACCTTCGACTTCTGATTCGAGATAATGTGAGAGGAATTTTCCAGACTTCGAGGTGCGTGGAGCAAATATATCATCAGCCAATGGCTCTGGTTTCGATCTCTTCTTAGGAGGTAGAGCGAGGGAGGTTTTGAGGAAATTGAGGAAAGATGTCTTGCCAGCACCGCGTGCGCCGATAATGAGGACACTGCAGAGATGTTAATAAAAGGTGAGAATGAAGTAAAGAGAAAAACTTACTTGAATGGAGTAGGATCTTTGCGTCTTCGAATTCTGCGAGGACTATTAACTGTGCTCACTGCACTGCTTGCATAACTATATCTTCCACGATGTGTCATGCTCTCTGTTCTTGCATAAGGATCAATCCAGCCACCATTCCTAACACCCGAAGGAATTGGAGGAACTGGCACACTGAGTGTGCTACTCATTGTGTATGATCTGACTTGAGGATCCATTGATGAACTTCGTACACCGTGACCACTCTTTTCAGAAGTCGCCGAATCCGGTCTATCTTCACCACCAAAGGATGGAAAGTGTGTAGGTTCAGCAAGATCAGGAAGACGAGGTGGAGATCTTGGAATCGCAGCTGCTTCGCGAAGTAATCTTTCACGCTGTTGCTCTTGCACTTGAGCAAGATCTTTCTTATGCTTTGAACTTAAATTTCCTGATTTAGGTCGACGAAGGAGTATTAAACCAAGGCTAGAACGACGAGGTGGATTTGGGTTATTATTCTTTCCGTTTTCTGGTATTCCTGCTAATCTTCCAGTGGCATGTGATGGTGAAGTTCCAGCACTTGGGGTTCTCGGTCTGATTGAAGAAACCATCTTGTAGGTCGGTTTAATGGAAACAATGGTGTCTGTCGCAGATTTGACAGGGAAGGCTTGGGTTAATCAATTTACGATGAATTGAATTGATTGAAATTTGAGGAGAAGGGTGAATGAATGGATATTTTTGAATTGAAATTCCCTGTCTGTCTTGATCATTAATAAAATGTATTTAAGGGAAATAAATACAAGGTTGGAACTTGGAGAAAACAAAGGCTGAAAAGAGATGAATGAGTGTTGGGCAGCCAGAAAGAAGCTTTGGCAAGTCAGTGAATGAATGAGATTGAAATTGAGATTGATTGAGATTGCGTTTGCGTTTGCGTTTGTGATTTACATTGAAGGAATCATCTGAATTATGTCTCTCTCTCTCTTGCTGGGTACTCTTGAAAAATGAATGAAATTGAACAAATGGTTAGATACCTAGGTAGGTAGGGTTCTTCTTAACTTTATAATTCATAAGATGAACTACGACTCCTTGAAGATTTTCATTCAAATGGACTTTTAAAGCAAAGTCCCGTACTGCATGAATTGTTGATCTCGAGAGATGAAAGTTCCTGTAGGGCTTGAATCAATTGATTTAAAAAATAGATATGAACGTACCGTCGATGATATCAATTGACCCAGTTTGAGCCAATCTGCCCCAATGACCTCGGAAGATCCTTGAGAAGGCTGTAACGGTTCCAAGCTGTTTTGATGTAGCTTTGACTTTAGTTCCCAACCTAATAAATGAATGGAGGGATGGGCAGTGCTGTGTTGGTAGGTGCTTGAATGAAGAAGTACTCTGTAATTCAACTAAATGTACTAGATAGATGTCAAGGTTCAAAATTAGGAAAAATGAATATAGAGATTGATGCGATGCGTCTCGTAGTGCATTGAAGTACGTACTGTATTGTGGATGGAGGGAGATCACTGATGGATATTAGATTTATTGAGTAGAGGTACGGTACGTGGTAGGACTTACATAGTATAATGATGTTGTTGATGACATTCAGAGAGGAAATACCAAGTACGATGAAAAAAGACGATGGATCGAGGTAACATTAGGTAGCTAGGAAGTATTATTATCGTTATTTCTATGAATCAGGAATCTTTGTATTACTACTTGATACCGTAGTGTACTGATTGTATTGTACTGTACTTATCAATTGTTACTCTTTTTGATCCAATCCAATCCAACCGATCGAGAAGAAAAGGAAGAGACATCAAAGCAAGCAGTATCAAAGTATCTATCTATCTAATATCCAAATATCCATGTGGAGGTATCCAAGTATTTTTCAATTGTTCATCCTATCCATCCCATACTATCCTATAGATACCCATCATCCACTCACTCACTTGACTAAAATCTCCCTCTTTTCTTCCTCTTCTATCGGTATCCTTCTCTCCCACAGCGATCATATCTCCAAATCCCTTCTTCACTACAGCCCATCATTGCATATATACGAACAATCAAAATCCATCCATCCATCCCTCCATCTCCGTCTCCATCCTTATCCTCATCCTCATCCTCACCCTCACCCTCACCCTCACCCTCATCCTAATCCTAATCCCTCCTCACCCAACCCCATAAAACCCCTGGACCTAATGCAGCCAGCCAGTACCTAGCCTAGTACCTAACCCATCCACCCATCCACCCATCCACCCAGTCCATACATAAAACTTCCCGACCCAAAACATGGAGTACCTAGCAAGTCTCAGAATCTAAAAATCCCGAAAAGCCACAATCCAATCCCGTCCAATCCAATCAAGTACACCAAGTACACCATAACCATAAATCACACTAGTAAAATAACAAGGCAAAGACTGGTTGGTGAACAAGCCCCTGAATAAAAAATTTCATTTCATTTTCAGGGCATGCATAGCATAGATAGCATTTAAAATCTCGCACCAAGCTTCTAACACCAATACAGCAAAAGCAAAAGCATAAAACTCAATTCCCCATCTCGTTTTGAAGTGTTTCATCTTTAGATTCATGAAGGACGGAGGATACGGAGGGTACGGAGTACAAGGTGCGTGTTATATACTCCGTAGATACCGGTACGTAGGTACTATATAGGGATTTGTAACTCGTAATTGGTCAATTAATCTGTAATTATCTATCTATCTACCTAGCTAGTGATTTTCTTTTCTTTTCTTTTCTTTTTTTTTTTTTTTTTTTGGATTTCTGTAGGGTATAAAGTACTGTATTCGCAATTATTACTTTGTATATCTGCCTACCTACCTATGTGAGGAGTATGTTAGATAGAATAATTAGGTATATACTCCTATCTGACTCTCTGACTCTCTAACTCTCTAACTTCTCTTTTCTCTTTACCTCTTCATCTCCATCTCCATCTCCTCTGTATATTCTCCCCTTCTTTCCAATCAACTCCAATCAACTCCAATCAACTCCACCATCTCTCTCATCTCATCCCATCCGATCAAACCCATCATCCACTCATCACCCACTCACCCACACACTTATACATAAACCCCACCACTTCATCAAACCACCAAAAAAACACCAAAAGTCGTACCTTACATCCCGCAGCCAACAAACGGAAAATAATTGGATCAATTCCCCGTCTCTGTCTTCGTCTCCACAAACCAACGTACTCTACTCCGTACAGCTGATCTATCTCTCTTAGCTCTTCCTGCCTATCATATCATATCATATGCATCATATGCATCACTCACTTGTGTGTGCTACGTATCTACCGTACGGAGTACCGTACATGAATTTCTTGCATGCCGCTAGTGACACCATATGCTCCGAGCCCCTATCATGTTACTAGTTATCACTTCAAAAACCCGTGGGCTCAAAACATCTCTTCCTTTCACAATCTTTCATTCATACAAGATTAGATAACTCGGATTTGAGAATATTTTTCTCAATTACTCTTATTCTTGTAACTTTTCAATTTTTGGAAGGTATGGTATGCATTAATCGTTCTGCTACTGTATTATGTATCTTTGCTGTGTGGAACAAATATCCATCTCACCACGATAATGTGTGACGCTTTTTCGCTGCTCTCGACATCAAATTCTGCAATCTCCAGTTATATTGACTGCTGTGCACCTCAGTCCCATCCCTTTTGATCACTATGTTCAACCAGGCCGCCCATAACCCAACTGCCAGCCATACACTTTCCCAAGTTTCCTTCCAAAATGCGCTTGAATGCAAAAGACCCCTTTCCCTCAAAAGCAGTGGCCAATATGTGAGGCTTGCTACACAAAATTGCCGTAAAATAATCGTCGAAAATAAATCACAAAGTTCGTGGCCACTTTATGAACAAAAAGACAAGGCAGCGATGCTGCTCAGCCCAAAATGGCCGCCCGTCTCATGAGGTGTACGTTTTAGAAATTGAAAGAAACCATAACGCCGCTGGTCATGTTGACTCTATATCGACAAAGAAAAAGAAAGGTTATTGTATTTACGAACCGAATCTCCAAGGTCACCAGGTAGGCGAAACGGTGAAAAGAGATGTGATGATAACGGCCAAGAAATTCCTAAAACAAAGGAGTGCCGAGTTCAAAGCGCGCTAGCTCCTGGATAAGCAGAATTGGGTATCATCCCACCACGCATGACACGAGGCGGTCCTCGACCACCACGGCCCATAGGCAAGGCAAAGTTGGGATTATCATTCAAAAGCACGTCCTCTCGGCGAGGAGCAACTCTCCTGTTTGGCATCGGTGGTCGCCCGTAGCCACTAGCACCGCCATTCCATCTCGGATTGATCCCCCGTTGCGACACAGACGTAAAGTTAGATCTTTCTGATTCAGCTGGGGAGCGTTGTCCCGACTGGAGCTCCTCTAAGGAATTGTAAGAGTTGTTGCCATCTAGATTCTCTCTAATGGGGTTTGGTTGAAGATGAGAATTAGGATCATGGTTGTTCTCAAAGAAGTGCCAGGAATTCGAATGGCGAGTACTGATGGGGGGTGACATTTGTGCTGAGTTGATCAGCGAAGCGTGGGTCAACGTCTTCGTAATAATTATCATTCGAGTCACCTCGTTTATGCGTAGGTTCGCTAGGAGGAAGTTCGACAGGTTTCGAGGTCTGGTTCAAAGGTGATGATCTACCTGCTTGTGGTCCCGCCCATACTTGTCTTGGTGGTACGTATCTGAAGGGATTAGAAATTGGACGATTCGACCATCTAGAATCACTTACTCATCTTGGCTATACCTACTCGTCTCGCTCATCGAAGTCTCATGCTCCTGTTGTAATTTTTGCTGCTGCAATCCCACCATTCCAGCGACATCCCCATCACTATCTCTAATATTGCCAAATTGTCCAACAAACCCCGGAGGCGGATGTGACGGACTTCCTGTCGAGGCATCCTAATGCTAAATTAGTATGTGACGTCAAAAGTCTAGTGAAGTGTCTACTCACCATTTCGATTGCCTGACCAACCACGCTAATATTTTCCATATTTTCCAACGGTGGAGGCGATTCGGCACGAGGCAGACTACTTGGTCTTGTTTCATCGGGTCTATATGCAACATATCCACCAGGCGGCGCTGGAGAAGTATCTCTAAATCCACCCATAGGCACTGAAGGATCAGATGGTCGTCGACCGTCATATCCAGGTGGAGGAGCTCGCCCACCGCCACCCATCGCCATCATTCCATTGTTCATGCCTCCTCTGTAAGGACCCGGGTAAGCGCCACCTCTTGGCCCATACCCCCCTCTCGGACCATAACCCCCCCTTGGTTGACCATAGCCGTACCCTCCACGATTCGGGCCTGGTGGTGGTCCTCCATAGCCTCCTCTATATCCGCCTCTTGGTGGTCCATAACCACCTCTTCCTGGCGGTCCTTGTGGCATACCACCCCTTCCTCTCAAATTCATGGAATTGTTGGAGTACTGATGGCTTAACGCCGGTCCGGGTGGTCCAGCAGGATGATTCCGGTTTTGCATTTCGTATGCGTTTCCTCCTGGCGGCATCATTACTATCGAGTTGCCGTACTGGTCAAGAGGCGAGCTTCCTGCTCGTGGTGGTCCGTTGTACCCATCCATTCCTTGGCTCCTGATAGATCCACTGGGGATGTTATTAGGAGAATTTTCGCTTGGAGTCCTTGTCGTCAGAGGTATCCGTTCATCACTAGTCCGGTCGTTGTTAGTCGCATCAAACATGGCAAATTCTGGTAACTTTTCGTTTGCCGGACTTTTGGAGATACTGGTGTCGGTCACTACCGGGGTGATCGGATCAGTTCCTTGACGATTGTAGAAATTCTCCCCGTTCATCTCTGCATTTTCCTCAATGCGCCGCTTTCTGGCTTTTCGACTGACCAACGTTCGGCGCATAGCGCATGACACAATACCACTTGCAGCAATAATAACTGTAGCAGCAAGCACAACATATGAGCCCCATGCCATATGAGGTACGAAGAGCAGGACATCGATGAGGAATGCGAGTAGCGTGAGAATTAATGTTAAGATGCTTAGTATAAATATTCCCAACAGGTACCGAGGAGAATGGGAAGGTGCGTGGAAATGGGCGGCGATGGCTAGCACCAGCATTATGAGTGTGAATAATGCAGCGACCGGGTGGACTATGAGAATAGCAGATAACGTTGATCTGGTCTTTGATGGAAGGTCGAACGTTGCCAATTGTTCCGCATCGTAAAGACTTTCTGAATAACCATTTCACATCAGCCCTGTAATTGGCATGCTCAAGTACCCATGCGGAAGCCTGCATCCAAACCATAGGCCTCGAGAATTAAAACTCACCGGTACTGTAACCAATTTCAACGTTACTACAAGTGTCTCCTTTGCAAAACCCAAAGACTCCAAATTGAACTCCATCGAAAGATGCCAATGGTATTGACTTGATGATGGGAGTCGATAGAATCGATATGAGCAAACATGCGAATGCTGCGAGTAGCAATAGCGTTAATGGAGTTGCCGGTCTCAACATCTTGATCTCCTAAGATTTTCAGATGCGTAGAAGATTGAGTATGCCAGCGTCTTCAAGACGCGGCACCTATCGTGGTCTTTCGATCAAAGGGTGAGGTGCACAGGTGATGCTGATGCGGAATGTACCTTGGGTCTCAATTCGTAGACAGTAATTATTGATTTCTCCACTCCTGACCAAACATCGATAAATGGAATAATTTCAGCGATCTAAAATAAAACAAGAGCATAAATTGAATAACGAAGACTTGAATCAATGAGTGTCAGTTGTTGTCGTTTCCTCTCCAGAATGGCCTTTCTAAGAGACTAGAAACAAGAAACGGGCGGGGGGGAATAAGATAACGGCAAGCAAAAGTGCATGTGTATTTGTAGACTTTTGGGGCAAAATTAAGGTTAATAGGGTTGATAACGACGCCTTCCAAGAATGGTTCCTCGTACTATCGCGTTGTAGGTTTAATGCAGGTGAAAGGTTTGGCTTAGGTGCAGTAGAAGAAGGGATATCGCGTGGAATGTCTTTCAATTGGTCTCGTCGTAGCCACAATTGAATTCTTCCGAGATTTCAAGGCTGTGTAGATAAGTAGTAAAAATTGCAATTTTAGATGACAATACAATAGAAAATTGTATAGAAAACTTATCAATTGCACGTCAAAGTTTCCAATTGCTTGTACGAGATGTGCGGAAAAAGATGATACTCTTCGATGTAGTGTTTTCCTTAAATTTCTCGACTGTGTGGATGTTTCGAGTTATTGTCCGTTCCTTGGGAGGTTCGTGCCGTCAAACAGTGTCTCGTCTCAATCAATACTACTCCATAAAGTTAGGAGTTAGGAGGTAGTTAGGAGAGGTGTTCTTTCGTCCCGTTCTTCTGGAGGTAATTGCTCAGCCACATTGATCAAAATCGATTTTAATTCTGCACATGTCCGGTACTTGCACGAGTAAATAAGAAATAATAAGATTGGAAACAAATTCACAATATTCTTGATTTCCGGAGATCTACCAAAGCATATTGATTGATTACGCAAAAGAGAAACGGCACAAGTGAAATGGGAGAGTACAGTATCAATTCACCTCGCAAGCTTCTTTTACAAGCCTGGACCTTGGGACCTGGAAAGACAGAGTACTGTGCATACTACGTACACCTTCTGCACCATTGATTGTAGCTGTACGGAGTACACAAGTTTTCCAAATTGCATCTGCAGCGCAACCCTTCCTCTGTATCCTATAGGCTGGAACGGACTGACAGTGGACAAATTCATTTACAAAGATCTGACAACTTCAAACACTTCACGCGACATCTAGAGTCATAGATCCTATACGCAAATAGTCTAAGTGATTGTATACTTCGCAGAGTAATAGTACGCATCAGCTTCGAATAGGAAATGCACAACTTCAGATTCATGCGTCTTTGAACCTAAAGTGTGACGGCATCCAGTTCAGTCGAGGCATGCATTTGCTCTTATAGTGCTCAATATTCATGAGGGAACACATGAGAGATCTATGCCAATCATTGCTATCGTCGAGTTGAGAGTAAAACACTAATCATGGGAAAGGTCTTTGGGAACTTTAGATAAGGGTCCCTGTAAAAACTCCTCCCAGAAATAAAGTGCCGGACGATCGTTCTGAGAAGCCAAAATACTCCGTACATCGTCGCCGAGCTTTCACTGGCTTTGCCGTCGGATGAATGACATAAAAGATGCTAAGACTTAAAATTACCGCCAGGACATGAGAGGAAGAGGGATCTTGGAAGAACACTACTATTATAGTATTATGGCGTTCCTTCCTTCATCCTTCATTTTCAACAATGATTTCAAAAAGAAAAGGTAACCGTCCATTCCTGTGTCTATTATTGGAAACATCTGCGTCTCCATCCCCATCTTCATCTTCATCGGAAAATGCTCCAAGGGTCCAAGTCTCTAGGAGTGCCACTTATATTAGATTCAAGCGGAAAAGTAAATGTCCTTCTCATTGGTCGGATTATATCATGGCTGGAACTCTCGGTGATGAGTAATCCGATTTCTTATCAGCGATAAGATGGGGTCAACACTAGTTTTGCCCGCACATCATATTACCGTCATCGACTTATCGAAGTTTTTCTTCCGGAATGTATTCTATTCACGACGCCTTTTGAACGTAGGTAGACATGTACCTGCGTATTGCAGGCAGAAGGTTGGGGCCTGTTGTACCATCATGTAATAAGTTATTATCGAATACACTCTCTTTTTCATATCAATTCTCACAGCAATCACGAAAACGTTCGACCCAATATCTAATACGGCCCAAGAAGGAAACGAGCGCAATCCATGCATATGCAAAAGTTCCCAATCGTTCAGTGCAAGCGCAGAGGTATCAGCCTTTTGTGCCTCCATCACCAGCATCGTTGGGGAAAGCTGCACCCCCAAAGCTATATCCTCGAACAATAAAATGGGGACGAAGGCTACTGTACGTTTCGGCGGCGACGGGCATAGCCTACCTTATAGATACACAATTATACGCATCCTCCATCACTAGATCAATGAGGACATTTGGCTTGGGTATATTGGTTGCAATCGATTATAAGCTTAATTTTCGGCCCAAACCGATTCTTGGTGGTGACATTACCGACTTACATAGGAGAAATGCTGAGAAGATGTTCAATCTATTACACCAGAATGGAGGGCTGTATTTAAAAATCGGACAAGCAATTGCTATGCAAAGTGCTGTATTACCTCCTGAATTTCAGAAAATGTTCGCAAGAATGTTCGATGATGCTCCCCAGAATTCGTGGCAGGATGTAGAAAGGGTTATCCGCGAAGACTTCGCAGGCAAAAGCCCCGAAGAAGTGTTCGGTGTTAGTTTTACAAACAAACCCGGGTCTGGAGTTATTGAGACCAAAGCTAGAGCTTCAGCGTCTGTTGCACAAGTACATTGGGCGAGGTTGGCTGATGGAAGGGAAGTGGCAGTCAAAGTGCAGAAACGAGAGATTGCTAGCCAAGTAGGTTGGGATTTATGGGCTTTCAAGTGAGTCTCTTTCATTTGAAATTCATTCAGGAGTAGCTAGGCTTTGCTAACAAATATATCAAGAGTAGTGATGAAAGTATACACATATTGGTTCGACCTTCCTTTATACAGTCTGGTGCCCTACATTACAGAACGCTTAATGTTAGAAACGGACTTTGTAAATGAGGCAAATAACGCAGAGCTAATGGCCCGGCTAGTAGCGGGTGAGCCACGGTTGAACGGTCGTGTTTATATCCCCAAGGTATACCGTGATCTTTCCTCAAAACGAGTTATGACGACGGAATGGATCGAAGGCGTACGTCTTTGGGATAAAGAAGCTTTGACAGCCCCTTGGTATGGTGGATATGGTAAAGGTTCACCCGGAGCGAAAGGAACTCCACTATCAACCCCTTCGCCAGCCAAAATTACAAATGATGATCTTAAGCCTGATCGTAGCGGGGAATGGAGAGGTCGTCATGGCAAAGGTGGTCTAGGACTTAGTCTCAAACAAGTCATGACAACCATGGTTGATCTCTTTTCCGCACAAATGTTCCTCTGGGGGGTTGTACATTGTGATCCTCATCCAGGAAACATTTTTATCCGAAGACAGCCTAATGGTCAACCGGAACTTGTCTTAATTGATCATGGTCTTTACGTTTATATGACTCCAGAATTCCGTCACCAATACTGTCAATTTTGGAAAGCAATCATGACCTTTGATAATGCCTCTCTCAATAAAATTACTTCTGCCTGGGGCGTCAAAGCTCCAGATCTTTTCGCGTCAGCAACTCTTATGCGCCCATATGACGGTGGTGACAATAGCACCAAGGATCGCATCACCAAAGATTTGGAGGGCAAAACGGCTGCCGAACGCCATTACGAAATCCAAGAAAGATTCCGTCAAGGTATCAGGGACGTCCTATCCGAAGAGGAGAATTTCCCACGTGAACTCCTCTTCATTGGTCGCAACATGCGTATTGTGCAAGGCAACAATCAATTTCTCGGCTCTCCTGTTAATCGTATCAAGATGACAGGTTATTGGGCATCTCGCAGTTTGGTCGATAGCAAGGATTTGAG
>NW_001820831.1:926763-938533 GCF_000146945.2 Sclerotinia sclerotiorum 1980 UF-70
TGTTAGAAATAGATGTAAGATAATATCCTAAAACCAACGTAAAGACGATAAGGGAGTTTAAGTAAAGATGTTAAGATGGATGGAGGGATGTATGGAACATTGAGATGGTCATTAAATAAACCCGTATTTGAAGCTGCAGTTAACTTATTAATCTTACATTTGTGGTCAGAATTTGAGCTTGCATCGAATTTATGGGAAGTCCCATCCATCCATCCATCCTCTTTCTTATTAGATATGTATAGGAGGCCACTAGAAGACGCGAAGTAAATGAAATAGATAGATACTACACATTAAAGCGCAGTATCAACGCAAGGATAGTCGTATCTGTTCATGTGAAGCAGCCGGGACATATTTCGACTGTTTTTGCTCCCCTCCAGACTCTCCTTGGTTGTTTGAAGATGCATTCGGATACTCTATGTTTTAGTTGCGTGCCTTGCCTTCCTATTGAACAATTTCGTTCCACTGTGATTCCGCAGGCTGTTCACTGAGAGAATTCGATACTATGCACTGCCTATGTGTACGATTGTCCTTCACGGGGACGTAGATTCTTTACGTGTAGGTAGTTCCATATGGTTATGAACGCTCAGCAGTGGTGCATCACACATACATGAAAGCAATTACTAGCAGCTTGGATCATGCTAGTATTGATATATGAGTTTGAATTACTATCGTGATTCACTCGCTCGGCACTAATCGTCACTGCAATCATAATTCAACCATAGCCACAGCCTCATACCACCCCTCAGACCATATATTATCTAGAGTATATCTATCTATCTCATCACTTACCTTCCAAAGTCTTATCGAATTAAGACTACCTGCCCTAGCACCCACACTGCAACACTAATCGACCACTCTTGAAGACTCTCCTCTAATGCTTCTGTAATTTCCCTTTACAATACTTACGGGCGGCTTCTGTTATTTTCCGAAATCTTTCCCATTCATCACACTTTCGACGGACAATGGCAACCTCTGAGAGCAAGCACATATCCCGTTTATGATATCAACCATCATTCTCCTACTCCTCTCAATTGCTACTATAAACTTTTATGGCTCGATCCTAGCCTTTATCTCCTGGGACACTTTGAGTGTAACAGAAGACCTTCATTTGGGCTACAAGACTTTCAAAATCTATGTTCTTCCCGAGCACCTTGACGTATCAAGCACTAAATTGGCACTAGCCTCTGGTATTACATCTCTGGTCACATCAGCAGCGTGCATAGCATATGCAATATCATCGCGGCCTAACAGCCAAAGATTAAGATAAACAGCAGTTCACTCTCCTCACAAATAAAAATGCTAATTATCATAAGACATACCCGTACCCTCCAGTTTCGCTTCTTCGCTGCGGTTTAATACTCAACGCACTCCTATCCTTTCTCACAATGGTATATCTCCAACTCACATACTTCCATTCAGCAACATACGAACCTAATTACCACGGACACTCTCATAGCGGTACTTTCGATTTCGAGTCTTGGACATGCCAAGTTATCCGGTACCCGAACGAATTTTCGCATAGACATTGTGCTGATGCAAAAGCTGGACGTGTTATAGAGGCTCTTTTGTGTTTTGATGCAATTTTTGCTGCTTTTCTGGGTGTTCCGGTGTTGCGGAGAGAACGAAGTATTAGTTATTCGGTAAATGATGGTGCGGGAAGATGGGCTGGGTACTATGTTGGCGACGGAGAGAAGGGTGATGGAGTGGTCGATTGGGTTGTTTTGCTCTGAGGTTTCAGTATGAGTTATGTAGCTGACTTGATGGTCAGGAGGAAAGCATAGAAGGGAGAAGAGGCAATCGCAGGTCTGTTGCCGAAATAGTTGCTATTTTCCCCCTCAATTTTGGCTACTTCGTCATGATTTTTAGCTGGAGTCCTGCTTCTAGGCAATTTTGGCATTGCCATATGACATGAAAATCCTCCATTTTTTGAATCTTCAATACTACACATACTGTTTCCCCTTGTTCTGATAAAGTATTTAATATTTCTCTCGCTTTTTGTCACTACCGAGAAACCTTCCGTCCATCACATGCAGATACACAACGATCACTCCGCAACGACACTATACTGTGCCATATTGGGTGCGTAATTAAGTGCTCGAGTACGTATGCATTTGTTGCTTTTGGCGTTGAACGTGGATATGGTCATGTTGGGCTAGTTTTGGTATTTTAGTGTATTTGTATGTTTGATTTTACCCCCTCGGATTGGAAAGTCACGATACTGTACCCTTTCTTTTCCTCCTCGCGTATTTCCCTCTCGACTTCATAGCCTAGAGGAAATAGAGAAAACAAGCTTCTATATCTCCACCACCAAAGTCATCCAAGTTGTGGTTCACAACTCCACCATACCTAGACTCAAATAGCTTCGATAATCTCTGAAGAGAGGTACCCTGGTCCCTAAGGGATGTATCCAACCTATAATCAACCTCAACTTTTACAATGATTGCCAACCCAACCATATTCGAACATGCAGTTCTTGGATATCCCTGGCATTACAGATGCCGTTGTGGTTCCTGTCCAGAAAATTGGTTTGATGCTTTTCTCGCGGAGGATCGGATTTTGTTTGTGAACCCGCGGAAGCCGTTTGCTAGGACTGCTAAGGGTACTGTCATTAGAAATAGGTTTTGGCAGACTATAATGAGAAGATTGATAAACTTGCGTAGAATTCTGGAGTTCATTCAGATCTGCATCTCTCCTCTCTATCATGGGTCGATTTTGTTCATGAATAGCACGGACAGCATGAACGTAGAATTTGAAACTTTCATCTCGACAATTTTCACTTGAGGAAGAAATATCTTCAACTAGAGCTACAGTATGTTACAGAATGTCTATTTTATGACGTAGTAATCGTGAGAACCCGGGTGGAATCCGAAACAAAGACAGCATTAAGAAATGCAAATTCTATCAGTATGTCATGTAGTATTGGCTGTGCAAGTGATATGGAAAGTGCGAGAGGTGAATTTATGAAGAATGTAAAACTATGATCCGTTGACAAGTCAATGCCAATATTGTGGTAATAGAATATAAGTACCAGCTGTTCAAGAGAAAGGTGATGAAGAATAAAGTTCAGCAGGTGTGAAAACCTTCAGACCTTGGGAACCGTTGTGAAGTATAGATGAATAGGGCAAGATAGAGAGGAGAAGACAGGAATATAAAAATTTGAAAGCATTCGTAGCGCACTAAGAAACCAAACTCGATTCGTTCTGCTCGATTTCCCTGGGAGAATGAATGGAGGTCAGAAGCCCGAGTCAAATGACCATGATTTCGACTTCCTCGACTTGATCATCTCCAGTACGTGTACTACCCAATAATGGTTTAAAGTCTAGACGTGCAAGATAGCCAAGAGGATTCTCGGCCCTCACTTTTTCAGCTATTTTTCGTATACAGTGCGGAGATTGTCCACAACTCAGAGATGCAACAGATCCAGTCGGAACGTCTAGCCCACAAATTTCCAGCTCAGCATGCGTGCTTCACCGGAAGAGCCGGAGTTCAGACGTGTAACAAAATCGATAGGAATTTCATGCACACGCATCTTGAACTCAACGTATTGCTATATCCCGTCCTAGGTCGACAAAGATGCCCATTTACATGCATGTAATGATTCGAATTAACTGCAGTTTTCAGCCATGCATTGTTAGGGTCATTCTGGCTGATGAATATGAAATGCATGTGTAATGAACGCATGATGATTCCTACACTGATAATATCTACCTACCTACCTAGCAGAGAGTACTACAGAATTCTACCACTTCATGTTGTGGTTCATTGGATTTGATGCTAAGTTAAGAGTAGACTAGTGCAAAGATTCATGTGATTATTTACAGCCTTGTCTTGCGAAGCTCGGACCAGCTAACTGGACATCGCGTCTCCCATCAGAAACAACCTCAATTCTAGATCAACAACCTTATTCAAAATTTATCATACGTGCCAGCGCAGCCTTACTTCACTTCTATTTGACTACGAAAATTCATCGCGCCAATAATCCACGGGAATTATCACCACAATTTATCCGAATTAACCACTGCCACTCGCAAAAATGCCACCCTTCAAGGATGAGCATATCCTTATTATTGCGCCAGGCTCACAAACTACTCTTGCTCAACTAGGTCTTCCCGAATCCTTCACTCCACCACAACGGCGATTCCCTACACGTATGTTTCTAGCTCCTGATGGGAAAACATATGAGCCATACAAAATTCGGCCGAAAAAGAAAGATGCCTCAGCTACAACAAACGGTGATACCGAGATGAGGGGACTTAAAGAAAACAAGACAGAGGAGGAAGAAGAATTAGAAGAGGTTCCTGAGGATGATGAAGGCGCTATTTGGCCATTGAGAGGTTTGCCCAATTTTTCCTACAGATTTACATGTACTGATAAAGTTCAGAGGGTCGAATTGAGAACCTCCCTGCCTTTTGCGCCTTTCTACATCATGTTCACAATCAGTTGTCGCCAACTCTTCATACTCCTGTTATGTTGATCGCACAACCTTCGTGGACGGCCAAGAATCATGAAGACCTTACTCAATTCATATTTGAAAAGTTCAGAACTCCGGCGCTTTGCATTATGGACAGTGCACTGGCAACTTCATATGCATTTGGAATTGCAAACTCAACGGTCATTGATGTAGGATTTGAAAAGGTTGACATTACTGCTGTCACGGATTTCCAAATAAGCGGTAGAGGAAATGTACCACAGTCGGGTGGAGAGGCTATGACATTGCGTTTGCAAGAGTTACTCAAGTCGAAGGGTTTTACGAGGGATATGGCGGAGCAATTGAAGAGGAGCCCAATTTGCGAGATCTTACCTCCCGGAACCCCTCTACCGGGAGGTGATGAGAATGTTGAGGCGGTAAGCAACCCTGCCGCTGCGGCCTCCACTGGTGCACCTTCTTCTGGACCAAATGTTAGGGTTACGGAAGCTCCTCGCGGGCCAGGGCACAATACCGAGGTGGGAGAAGAAGATGCCATTAATGGCGTCGATGTTACAGAGGATGATGGCGTTTTAGATGTTGCCAGTATTGTGGCAAGTGGGAAAACCCAAGAGTATCTGGCGAAGATCGAAAAGGAGAAAGCTGGAAAAGCTTCCAAGAAAGCACAGAAGGATAAAGAGGCAGCGGATGCAGCAGCAGCTAAGCCAGTGAGGTTACCAAATTCAAAAAGACCTCGCGCCACGTTCCACTACGAATCATCTCTTCCTGAGCCAGATACAAAACGCCAAAAGACACCTGAGCCAGTAACTACAGCGAATCATGAAGGAGCACCGTCTCCTACTGATGGTACCAACAAAACTACCGACACAACCACAGAACCCCTCATTGAGGCTGCAACAAGTACCGATCCGGCTGTTGCGGTAGACGGGGCTGTAGCTCGTGAACAAGCAAAGACTGCACGTAGACAGAAAGCTTGGGAAGATGAGCACCCAGACCGCATGAGGAGAGATATTGATATCGGCTTAGAACGATTCCAAGCAGCAAGTGAAAGCTACATGGACGCCATCGCCGATACTGTCTACAGGACAATTCTTTCCGTCGATGATATTTCCAAACGCCAAGATGCTTGGGACTCTTTGATCATCTGTGGATCAGGGTCAAAGGTCAGAGGCTTCAAGGATGCGCTGCTTGCCATCCTCAATAACCGATACCTCATTTCACCAAGCTCTGCAACCATGTTCATGAGCGAACTCCCATCAAACCTAGCAACACCTACTGGCACAGGGTCCATGACACCTAATGCTTCTTTCTCCTCGACACCACATCCAGTACCCTCAGCCAGTGCGGTCAATCCTTTACTCCTTGCAGCGACTACTGCATCTAATCCTGCACTTAATCCTAATAATTCAATTACCTCATTCAACGGCGGGGCAAATGCTCAGCATTCATCACACTCCCAGTCGCCTACTAGCATCAAGGTCGCCAATCCTCCAGGATATTTCCCAGAGTGGAAGACTTACGAAGAGGCCGTGTTCTTGGGATCTCAAGTAGCTGCCAAGGTGATATTCGTTGTAGATCAAGGATTGTCAAAGGGATTTTTATCACGAGTTGATTTCAATGAAGAGGGACCAACTGCTATTCACCAAGTGTAAGTTTTGCTTTCCTTCGATCCTGATATAGATTATATGTACTGATACAGAAACAGTGGACTTGTGTATTGAACTGTTATCTAAGAGGCGCATGTGGTGGTGCATTTGGGTTAAAAGCAGAGAATTATGATAAATTTTAAAAACAAAAAGTATACCCATATTTTCATGAAAGTTCTTGTATTCATATTTGTAGTAATAAAATGAATATTCTTATATGTAACTTGAGGTGAGATTCTCGAGAAAAGTATTATTGATGGTATGATATTGATTACTCAGTTACTTGCTCGGGGTTTTACTTTCCTGAACTCGTAAGATATTTTGCACAGAGATTTCAACCATGTATCTGGAATCAACAAGGGGTCGATAGGTAAGGGTTATGTCATACCATTTGATAGGTACCCAGGTACTGTGTATCTAAAATTCTCATAATCGCCTAATTCGGCAATTTCGATTCCATGAGCTTCAATGCAATAGAAGCAATGAGCCATTTTAAGTGGACTATTTCTTTCTTTTTGTTTTATTAGGTAGCAAAGTTCCCTTCATATATTTTCTTGGTTAGTGCAACAAATTCACCAATACCGCACACAACAGTGCGCTTAAAATTTCAGTCAGATTGAAGTTTATTTAAGTCACATCAATTTACTTTTGAACTCCTCAAACTTACAACAAAACACCGTACAACAATCTCCTCCCTCTTTCCTGTTTCCTCCTTCCTCTTTCCGACAACCACCCTCTCCCTTTTCCACAACCGCCTTGTCAATCAATAGGGATTTCTTTCTATTGATACTAGGTCTTTGATTTCATCGACTGGGTCCTCTTTACTTCTTTTCAAGTACATTATCAGGGTTTGAGGGTACATATTTTCTCTGTCCTAGGATCGACCTTTGAATTTTATGTGAGTATTCTTGCCCTGTTCCTGAATCCCTTAATCTACTCAAATTCTACATTTTTTCTGTGCAAACCCTTTTCACACATTGACTTTTTGCTTTTTTTTATCCTTGCACCCAGACTTGATATCGATCCGATGAGATGTACTTCCCGGAAACTCTTGTAGCTTCCTTATAAAAGAAATGCATGGATACAGATGACACGTTCGATCTCAAGCAACACATCCTCACTACTTGTGTCCTTTGGCCCTGCTAATGCTACCTACAGTGGGCAGTTCATCATGTCTCGCCTTAAAAGAACGGCTAGAGTACCGCCGCCTGGACCCAAAACAAAGGCAACCAAGACCACCAAGGCCACAAAGTCGAAGCTGTCTATTAAGAAGAAGAAAAAAACTGTCAGTTCGACCGAAGAAACTCCTCAGCCAGAGGTGAATGGGCCTATTGTGACAAACCCTGTTCACCGGATCTATAAGACAATCACTTTGGAAAGTGACGACATCGAGGATGGGTTGTGGATGATGCGTAAAATTGGTAATGGCAAATACGAGGCTGTCAACCTCAATACCGTTTCGCATGAAGACCTTTGCTCGGAAGAAAATGAGGCGAGAATGGCTTCTCATCCGGAGAGCGTCAATGTTTTCGAAGCTAGCCATAAGTCTTTGGAAAATATCAAAATGAAGTTAGATAGAGCTGTCTTTGCTGCAAGTATGTATTTGACTCCGCGTTCAATTACATATGCTTCACACGTACATAATTGACGGTTTACCGCAGGTGGAAAAGTCTTCCGACTCCAGAAGCTTCCTATCGAGTTGCGATACAAAATTTACGAGTTGGCACTGATTTCAGATTCTGGCTTAATACCTAGTGCGCTCCCCTTTGATGACGGTTGCAAGCAACCAGGTCTGGCGCTGGGCCTTATTGCCTCTTGTCGCTACATTAACGCAGAATGCATGCAGTTCTTTTGGAAGAATGCTTTCAACCTGAGTGCCCCCACCATTAAGCGTCTCAGAGAAAGCAAACAAACCTTGATTCAGAACGCTCGCAATTTCAAATGCGATTGGAGTGGTATTTTTTCCAAGGATTCATTTATTTTTGGACTACTTGCCTCTTGCGAACACCTTGAGACTCTGGAAATTGTATTACAGCGCTCGTGTGTATCTGACGGCCAGCCGACGTATTATAATCGTAAAGCACAGCGTCTACATCAAACCGACAACAGTATTCGAAAATTCAATAAAAGCAATGGTTTCGACAAACTCATTAGTCTCCGCGACCTTAAAAAGGTCATCGTTTCAAAACACTGGACTCTGAATCTTGACAAAACTCTGACCGAAACAGAATTCAAAAATTTCGAGCAGTTTTTGATAAAGAAATTGACAACGCCGGTAGCACCCCCTGTGGTAAGTTCACGATTATGCGAGTGCATCCCATTTATACTTTTCTGACTACATTCAAAGGCCTTTACACAACCTCCTTCAACTCCAGCGAGGAAGTCTACCAGAATTCAAAAGCTCGAAAATCTCAAACCAATCAAATATGTACCTGATCCAGTTAGCGATGACGAGGAAGCATCGTTGAACGAGGATGAGGACGATGACAACGATGACGATGACCAAGACGTTATGTCGATTGCATACATAACATGATAACTTACTCTATCTATTTCCGTTGGAATGATATCTCTATCATATGAAATGCGCTTTCAATGAGATATGGACAGCTTGAAGCCCTAATGTGTCCGGGGGTATGAATTCTTATGGTATGATATAGGGCTCATGAAGGGTTGATGCTCTGATACATGGAGGAACTTTAACACATGTTGTCTAATATATGGACTTGTAGAATCCCACTGATAGTGGTACTCTACATCACCCAATATTTACAAGAAGAAATTGCGTAGTAGGAGAATGGATAGTGGGAGGGGACATCGAGTTTTATGGGAGGATTTCATATCTAGTTAAACGGCAAAGCAGTGTGCATTACTTATGTTGCTAGACAGCGCCAATTATCAGAGAAGATTGCAAGACTTGTTATCCTTTTCACTAGTGAACCCAGTAGCGTATCAATAAAATCATGAAGTGAAGTCAGAAATCTGGACTCTAATAAGTGCCGAGGGAAGTTAGGTTAGCGTTCTGTTGTGGGGTAAAAGATTTAGCTCTGTTGGTCCGTGCACAATCAGATCAATGGTAATAGCTTCAAGATTTCTAGCACTCAAGACTTCTGGTTTCGCAAATTCAATAATTCAATCAAATCATATTTCACTTTTTTTGACCCACCATCGTGTTTGGTCACAGGATATAAAATGTCAGTTGACGGACAATCACCACGCAGGGGCTCTATACCATCAGCAAATACCCCAATCCTTCCGCCATTATCAGCATTTGCGCAAAAGCGCGCTCTAGAAGATGATCATCAACCTGCTGTATCGTCACCCCTCAATCCAGAATTCAAGATTCAAAAGACTGGGGAGGAAACGCCCGGTGGCATTCGCGAACGAGCTTCGAGGGCTAAAAAAGAATCGTTGAAGAAAAGGGAATCGAAAGCTGGATCACTTGCGCCAGAAGGGAGTGCGAGAGCTACACCCGATCCAAAATCAAGCTCTTCCAATAAAAAGAAAGCCGCAATCAACTGCATTACTCCTTTACGATACAAGATCCCCCCACCGAAACTACCGGATTTTGAAGCTCCTCGCGGACCGACTCTCCTTCCTTCCCATACCAAGACCGCGCCAGATGGTACTGAGATTCAATTCCACGAGACTACCGACCAGTAAGTTTTCAATCCATACTGTACTTAAATGTAGGCTTATATATACAGTGTATATAACAAAAAGAACTTTCGATATACTCGCGGTATAGCAGATCCTACTTTCCCTTCCATTCTTTACTACCGACAAACAGAAACGGAACCTTTTGGTGCTCGATTAAGTTTTGAAGATTCGGCTCCTCATATGATGATGGATGAAACGGCGACACACATTACAACCGATAAGGGGTTTAGAATGGCAAAGGCTAATGTAGGCATAAGGGAGGGCCGTTGGTTTTGGGAATGCAAGATTACAAGTGGTGTACCAAAACCTAAAGCAGGAGAACCAGCGCAAGAGTCGCATGGTCACGTTCGTATGGGATTCGCAAGGAGGGAAGCAGCTCAAGATGCACCAGTAGGGTTTGATGCCTATAGTTATGGTATCCGGGATGTGGCTGGACAAAAAGTGTGGATGTCTCGACCCAAGGACTTTTTTCCGGCAGGAGAATCGATACACGAAGGGGATGTTATTGGGCTAGAAATTAACTTACCATCTGAAAAGTTGCATCGAAAAGTCGTCGAAGGAAATTACAACCCAGCGGTTGATCTCACGGACGAGGACGACGGTGGAATGGAACGAGCAGATATGATACGAGATCGAGTACCTATCCGCTTTAAAACTCACCTCTACTTTGAACAAATTGAATACTCCACTTGCAAAGAACTAGAAGAGCTCATGAACCCATCGCCAGTCATATCATCAACCGGAGGTGTCTCATCTGCAAGCCAAAATCCTGGTCCAACTCACCCTGTGCCCGCTCTCCGCACTCTGCCGCACTCGTCTATTAAGGTCTACAAAAATGGAAAGTTAGTTGGGACGCCGTTTACGGACCTTTTATCTTTCCTCCCACCCGCCTCGAAACCACAACCTCAAGTTGGTGCTAGGGAAGGCCTAGATGATGGTATGCTTGGTTATTTTCCCGCCGTATCGGTCTTCCGCGGTGGCGCAGCGGAAGTCAACTTCGGTCCTCAGTGGTGGTATCCCCCACCAGGTTCAAGTACAGAAGAAAGTGATGTGGATATGATAGGTGATAATGACTCCTCTCTCCCCAGTATTAGAGCAGCGAGCGAGCGATATGATGAACAAATTGTAGAGGATATTCTTTATGATATTGTCGATGAAGTTGATTTCTGGATCAGAGATGGAGGGGATAGTGGGAAGGGTAAAAAGAGGGATTTACAGTTTGCTAATGGAGGGGCTGCAAACGGTGGGGGATTGGGAGGTGGTGAAGCGGGTGGGGAGATTAAGGAGTTGGTGCAGGATGATGAGTAAGGTGATGGCGTCTTCCGTGAGCAGCGTGCAGCTCAAAAGTATGTGTGCAGGTGGAATAGAGAATAATTTTATGGATATGGATACGGATATGAAAACTAGCATGGACATGGCTATGGAAATTCATGGCGTTTGCTCGGTGCTGTACATCGAGATGCTAATATTTATGGGACATATATTCTTAAACAATGGTTGCTCCGTGTTTAAGATCGAGCTGAAGTGTTATCAAGGAGTGGGCTGTGTAATATGGAAGATGATACTAGAATACCACTTGCCAATGAAGCAGAGTAATTACTCAAATCTATGCTAATATAGTAATTCAATTTACATTTTAACTAAGACGATAAAATTTTTCGAGGGTTTTCTTTATGATTTTGGAATGGGCAATCATCAAGCTTGTGATAGATACGCGATAGTATAATAAGTGTGATGAAACAACAAGAAAGGTTTTTTTTGCCCAAACTGAATGCTTTTTACTCAGATGGCTGTACATATCTATATATCTACAAAATCAATCATACTGATTGAAGATTTAATGAGGGAGAATAACTCTCTCATCTCATCTCATCTCATCTCATCTCATCTCATCTCATCTCATCTCATATTATCTATGATAATTGCCTTTAGTTTTAGGGTTAGTTTTCCATCAGATACTAATACTAATAGAGGTGGCTACCTCACTGTTCCAGTATTTATTTATTTCATTGAGAAAGTTAGGTGGGAAAGGCGTTTT
>NW_001820831.1:938791-1111872 GCF_000146945.2 Sclerotinia sclerotiorum 1980 UF-70
TAGGCTATTGGGATAATTTATATCATTATCATATCACCATAAACCCAACACTCAATCATCTATCACTCTTGTCTCAAAATTCCCATTCTACAGTTTATAACGAAAAAGCACCGGCGATGTTTTTGAATATATCATATTACTAACATGATATCCTAGGGGCAAACCGCGGGTTGATTTCCTCAAAATATCTGCTGCATCTCGCTTGATTTCGTACTTAAGAAGATATTAAAGATCTATATTATTTTGTTTTGTTGAGGAAGGATTTTGTTATAATTACGGGTGTATAGCTGCGGGATACTCGTGAAATAAAAAACTTTTGGGAGGTTTGGTGGTGAGAGATAGGTGAGGAGGTGAGAAGTGTATTGATAGGTGGAAAGTGTGGATGGAGTGGGCAGGGTAGTTAATGGATTGATGCTGATGTTTTGGGGTGTATAGGAATTTGCGGAGGGGGGCAGGGTGGTGGAAAGGGGGGTTGTGATGACGGCGGCGGTGCTTTTGGGTACGAAGGGAGGTTAGGGGATGATGAAGTAGTGGGACGGAAGAGTGGAGGAATGGAGGAGTGGATGGGTGGATAGAGGAATGGATGGAGGAATGGACGAAGGAATAGGACGAACAAAGGCAAGTACGGAATATTTGAGAATCAAGGATGAATGATTCCAGAAACTCTTCCGGAGTGAACGAACCCAAGATCATATCCTTCAAATGGTAATACGTTGAATCGTAAGGAAATCAAACCACGCAACGTTCTCCCTTTAGCCGTCCAACTTTTTAAGACTGATAGATAACCCTATTTTGGGAGTTTGGGGGAGATTTTTGAACTTAAGGAGGACATTAATTTGTAAGTTGATTCCTATGTGCTGTCACAAATGTTGCAATCATCAATCCTAATCCTATGGAAGATTTTGTAGCAGTTTTTGCGGTAGCTGAATAGTTTTAAGATGTGATCCCAGGACACCACTATGTGGCCAAATGTAGAAGATATTTGCTTAGCTGATTGAAGAGCGCAACGATAACAGGACTGCTTGCTCAATTGAGAAGAATCTGGAGTTAGATTTTTACTCAGGAAGTTGATGTCTGAATCTGGGTCTGGCTAGTAGGGGTGTTGCAAAAAACCACTCGGTAATCTCTATGTTTGCTTGGCAGGGGCTACATGATTGGTATTGAATTGATATTACCACTCGGTAATCTTGTGCTTGCTTGGCAGGGGGTTTGTGTAGTGCTGGATCTTGTTAATTACTCATGTAAGAACATCATGACATGTGAATCACGGATTAGCTTTTACTACACATGAAGAGGGGACAGGCAAGAGGAATTTGGAATATGCTATTGGCAGCGAGAAGAAGAAGGAGATGGTGATGAACATGGACATGCTTAGGGATCTAGCCTGCGTAGCTTCAAGTTGGGCTTAATCTTCTTGATCTCATAAACCGTTTGTGCTCAGGTTATGATAATGCTCCCGATAAAAATGTCAAAGTCGTATGTTGTCTTCCGGAATGTTATTAGTGCGGCTAGGAAATTTGCAAATATCACACAATGGAGGTTAATAAGTTAGGATGATCCCTTCTTACTTTACCATCATCACAAAACATTTGCTACATTAAGTGCTGCATATTTCTAGTTCGTACCAGTACAAATTCATGTAAAGCTTGCCTTCGAAAATCGGCCCCATTGAAGTATTTAAAGCATGGAAAATGCATGTTATGAATTGCCGACCCGAAAACATGGGCTGTTATTAAGTTTTGAGTCCCTTGTCCGAGCACAAAGACCAATTGACGTCCGGGGTAATCCGGGCACATCGGGACAAACAATCAATAGCCCTTACTGCCGGTACCAGTACTTGTGCTACTGAGCTTTGGAGACGGAGAGGCCCACCGGCGGTTTCCCCGTCTGATGTCCATTGATCAATGGAAGTGGACGGCCAGAAAGTATAAAACTCCAAGACTCTGCACATACCACATACTGGTTGTCCACCATATATGGATAATCAGGGTTGCCAGAGTTCGCAGAATTACAACCATGGTGAGCATGTGGAGAAAATGGCATTCCCCATTTCTCGTCCGCTCTCAAAGCTTGCATGTAGTGAGGAGTTATTGGGCATGTTTACTTCGAGATTCATTTTGGCGGCCACATTGTTTTGACTAAAGATACCTTATTCCACCAAACCAAGGAAGCTAGTACCATATAAACTAGACATAGGTTTGTCTAGCTTGATCCAACTCTAAATAATGGTGGACATTGTATAAAATAGTCAGCCAAAAGTGGATGATAAAATAGTTCTTCCAATCACATACACCGCAACCGCACAGCCTCCCAGCTGCTAAATGAATCGGTATATAATTGTTCTAGAATTCTAGATGGATGTGGTGAAAACTTTAGCGCATATCAATTAGCCTCTTTCGCGCATGTTAGCGCGTAAGCTTTTCCGTACTTTCTGGGTATCTACCCGAGTATTTCTGATCTACAGATCGATATATTCTCAAGTTAGCCACGATAACATTATCCCTAAATTATTTGGAAAAAAAAATAAACTTTGCTAAAATATCCCTGTAATTATCTATATTAGGTATAATTTCGCTTAACACAACTGAAACGTGTTAGGTTATAATGGGATGGGAAGAAAAACTCTATTTTGATCGTCCAACGAAACAACGCCATTTGATGTGTTTTGATGAAATCTAGATTTGTATGATAATGAACAATAGACAATGAACATTAACACCACTCAGTTCCTCATATCCCTTCACATACAACACATTTTGCTTCCTCAAATTATTAGCTAGCTATAACCACCTCATCTTATTAAGCTCTGAGGTGCCAAATTGTGCCTCAGCTCAGCCTCAAGCGGGGGTACCGGATAGGTCAAAAAGTCTATTCAGTCGCCCTACTATCCATGACCTCTACTCCATACCGCGACTACCTTCGTCTCCTTGCTCAATTGAACTTTCCAATTAAGAATTTATCTCTCCCAGACTTACCCATATATATTCTTCGTTTTTCGGCTTTGCCTCTTATTAGTTCTATTTTTTTGAGACTTTTCGAAGCAACCGGCTTGAAAGGGGTCAACATCATTCTGTAACAAGGCCAGGCCTGAGACTTACAAATATTCCTTGAATTGATCTTCTACACTCGCAGCATCTGTATAGCATGGCTATGGATAACAAAACACCCCGACACAGTTCGTCCTCGTTGAATATCTATTTACTGCATATTTTGAGTAACTCAGACTGATCGCGATACAGGAACTGCATGTGACACATGCAAGCGAATGAAGGTATTCAATCACAGAGGCTCCTTTACTTTTCGCCTATGAATTTACTCATGTCCATCAGATCAAATGCGAATGGGATCAAGAAGGAATATGCAATCGCTGCCAGGGGCGGGAGATGAATTGTACCGTCACGGCTAAGGTACGGAAAAAGAGGGAGAAAAAGAAGTACGAAGCAATTGAATCAATAACCAACGCATCTAATTGATTTATAGGGATAACCATATTTCTCTCCTGGAAGCTAAATTGAAACGTATGGAGCATGTTATGACAAATTCCGGACTCAGTGTGGATGCTTCCCGCGATGACAGACAGCCATCCGAAGAGATAAATGATCAAGCCGCAATGTTGGAAAAGTTCTCTGCACTTAATGTAAGTGACACCGGAGCTGAAGAGTTTTGGGGTGAGTTAATCCCGAATCACGCTCAGTGATACTCTGGTTAAACATCATCAGGTGCCGCTTCTGGATTTTCTATATTTTCTCCAAAAGGCCTTCAACTTATCAGTAAAATGACTGGAAACGACCATTTTGCGAACTATATATGTGCTACAAAACATATGAGAATGACCCAATACTCCGTCCCAGCGTCGCTATGGTATGCGATGCCGGATGACAAACACAAACCTCTTCCACCTAGGGAAATTGCGGATCAAATTCTAGAATGTAAGTTTGTCTGCTACTCCTTATCAACGCAAATTTATAAGTTGTGGTCTCAGTTATTTTTGAGAGGCTGATACCTTCGTTTCCTCTGTTCGAGCGGAAGACTTTCATGGAACGATACTCACGCCAGTATCCGGTCAAATGCTCAGAACACCCTGCCTGGTACGCCTGCCTCAATATCTGTTTTGCTTTTGCTTCAATTATACGTAAGGAAGAATTGCCAGTAAATTCACCCCAAAGTCCAAACTCTCCAAGATCCGGAAACCTGGAAAGCTTGGCATATGGGGGATGGCTTAAGAACGCAGCTAGTACTTTTGTTCATTTACAGCTCGGACCACCTTCCCTTATGGCGGTACAGGCAATGGCAGGATTAGTAATTCGCTCTTATTCTTACTCTATGGCAGATGTTAACTTTATAGTAGGCATTCATTCTGAACACACTCTCAGATGTATACCCGTGCTCTGTAGTGTCTGCAGCAACAATTCGACTTGCACAATCCATAGGACTCCATCGCAACATATCTGATTGTGGTCTTAGTGAGGCTGAAATAGAGCAAAGGCGTAACGTTTTCTGGATTGCTATCATGGTCGAACGTGGTGTAGTCATTCGTCACGGTCGCCCTTCGGTGATTCATGATGAAGATATTGGAGTTGACTTACCTCCTGATAGCCAATATCCGGGAGAGGCCGATGGAAGATTTGTTACGTTTCGCCATAATGCAATCTTATCTTTACTTCAGGGTCGAATCTACAATAGATTGTATTCCGCTAAATCATTTACAAAATCCAAAACGGAGAGGTTAAAAATAGTTGGGATGCTAGATGATGAACTTCAACAATGGTGTGAGACAATCCCAGTTGAAGTTCGGCCGGGTTACCCCTTAAAATGTGATAAAAATCATATTGTCACGGCCGTCTGCATGCAATGGGGATATTACCAATGCGTTAATACCATTCACCGAGTATCATTGTATTATGGCCCAGGGTCGTTGGATCTGGATGATAAAATACCTGAAAGCGACTTCGATCCTGACTTGAACCCACGAGTGTATGCGAGCGCTGCGATCTGTGTTAATGCAGCGAGAAAAACCATCGATTTATTAAATGATTGTTTAACGTTGTCAAGTCCAGTGGAAATAAATATTTTACGGCAAGTAGAAGTTTTTGTCGAAATTCAACTTATACTGACGTAACCTTTAGCATTTTTATTCACTACGCGCTTGCAGCATGTGTCTCTCTTTTTGAACATATTCTTCAATACCCTCTTGATCCACAGGCACAATACGATATCCAACTAATGAATGATGTAATATCATTTCTTTCTAGCTTCGAAGATAATGGCGCAGCCGAGAGCCATCCGGCAGTCCCGATATTTCACGAGATAAATCGCGTCGCTGCTGAGCATGTCAACAAGGCACAGCATGAAGCCACACAATATACCAAAAGATCACGAGATTCATCTCGTGATGTCGAAGAACCATATACGGAAAGCGATGAGTCGGAGGAGGAAGACTATGAAGTAGAAGAGGAGCTATGTAGTAATATCGTTGCTAAGGTATGAAAAATTGATAATCTTTGAGCTGAATACGAAGGACTAATGTTGTACAGGCCCGTGATCCAGAAAATTCGGTATCACCTACAAACTCTACGAGATCACAAATGTCTCCTATTCCCTCAGCACAACCACAATCCGATATTCCACCTGAAATGCGACAATTTGATCTTAACCCCTTGAACTACAAGTCAGAGCATATTCCTATGTCTATGCAACAAAGTTACAATTTACAACCAACGACACATGATCCTTACCAAACTCCTTCCTTTTACGACCACCACACAAATCTTCCTGATCTAAACTATCAACATCACCTAGATCACCCTGAAAACGACCAAAACCAACCTCGGTATATCTCACAGCTAAAATCAGAGCCTCAATCTTACCCTTCACACCCCAATGTACATACACCTCACCCGGCCACAGGCTTTTACTTTTCTTCTTCAGAACAACACCAACAGAATATAAATCCAAATCAATCAGAAACATATACCAATACATTGAGAAATCCAAACGCCGTTCCTCAAGATCAAATAGGTCCTACGGAAGAACGTCTGGTGCCGCAAGATGAGGGTTGGTTTTATCCAATGATGAGCCCATGGCTATATGGAGAGCAGTCAGATAGCAATCTAATCGTTGGAGCAGCTGATGAGAATGACGATGTGGCATGGAGAGGTGAGGGGAATAATGGGGAGAGAGGAGGATTGGATGGATGGCGTGGTCATGGGTGATAATGTTTAAAATTATGATGTGAATGGTATTATCAAATCGTTGAAGACTAGATTAGTCTTTAGACAAGGGAAAGTGATGAATAACGCCGCAGGGGATTACCGAATTCAACTTACCTAGGTTGCCTCTGCATTATTTGGACGAGGCAATGGCAGTAGGATGGTCTAGATTAATGGGAACATGATTACCAATGCCTTATTCAAACCTTAAATAATCAAACAGTATCCGCCAAAACCCCTCGGATTAATAATCCCCGATATCTTAATTATACATAAACTTAAATCTACTCGTCTACAATCCTTTGTGCCTCGACCTCACGATAATTTGCCGAAAAATATACAGCTTTGTTTAGTGTCAACAAGGGAGCAAATCTCACTATGACTACATTTTGATTCGGTAAATACACGAAACATACCTAACATCCAAAATCTCTTCGTTATAATTGTAATGTACATTTATAACACAGCTTCACACATCTACACAATTGAGACAACCATCCAATAATAAATATTTGATAACTCAGTATTATTCTGAAGAAGTCTAATAAAAGATTTTTTTACTAAAAAAGAATAAAAAATCCCAGACCGTTCCCATTATTGGCTTGGCTGGGTATTTAAAGTTCAATAAATATCTAGTACATGTCTCTTTGATTTCATGACTTTCGTTTATAGATGTGTTACACCTGTTGCGATAGAATGTTACATGACCTTGAAAACACGTGATGGAACGGTGAGGAACGGACGTTCCTAGGAACAATCAGGAACGCCCGCTCCTAGGAGCAACGGCTCCTGACTAGCCATCGGCACAAAGGTCTATATAATCAAGATGGATTTCCTTTGTATAGAGCTTCGTGCTCAAGATCAATCATTTAGTATACTCTACTATTAGTTACGAATTGCATTATTGTCATTACCTTAAGTCCCTGCTTGACGCCTAGTTATAAACCACCTCGAGAGCCTAGAGCACTTCCACGTGATCGAGACGGCAAACCTCGTAACAAGATGTGATCTACCCGATAGGGTCATCAGGTATCATCTATAATTTCCTTAGTGCAGACAGTGGTGAAAGGTGTAGAGTCATCTTATAAAAGTACTGAGGTAATATTAATAGACTAGAAAATTTGGGTAGTTTATTCAATGTGTGGTTTTGCTTGGGACTTTGAATTCGAATTCGAATGATGGACTTGGATGATTGATATTTGTGTTTCTGCTGTAAAGATATTGTGCTAGAATAAATACTAATACATCCCCACTGCTTCCATCAAACAATTAAACATCCCTCGTGGCGCAATTGGCTAGCGCGTTCGACTGTTAATCGTAATATCACGAATCACGTGATCGAGAGGTTGGTGGTTCGAGCCCACCCGAGGGAGAAAGATTTATCCTTTTGCCTTCCATTGTGCTTTCTTTTTTGAGGGGGGGAGTTCTTGATATCTTTGGAGTGCTGTTGTGAGTTGACACTTTTTCGAGCGTTGGCGATGAACGGGTTGAGTGCATGTGGGGTAGCTAGATAGGAGTGGAAGAATTTACCGGTGTGGGTGGGCTCGAGCCGCTGACTGGCGATCAATACCCCTGGGCTAATTTTTTGATGTTTTACTTTTTGATAGGTATTCTTTCGCCTTCGAATCATTTGGACGGGAAAGTTAAGGCCCAATGAATTCTTTACTCCTTGAAGATCAAACATCCACCTGTGTGATGGGAGACTACGCTTCACAAATGTGGCTGTGCAAAATATCGCTTTGAAGCCGGATATCCTGTGGCGGCTCAAGGTATTGGATATCGGTATTCAAACTGATAGCGAATTACATGCATGTGATGGGCCAATGCGATGAAAATGCAAAACAAGTTCGCGCGCAGAGCAGGGGATTGATTGTCCTATCCCTGTTGGGTATGACGTGTGGCTGGGGCTGTAATTTTTGGAGCTGGATTGAAGCATGGCGAGTCGCATTTGAGGATGAGTGAATAAAGAAAACATGTGTTGCATTGCATGTAAGAGTTTGATCTTGATTGTGGCCATGTTTTTAAATTATATTTGATATTTTGGCATCCAGATTTTTGTGCAATATCTTCCATCATTTATTAATCTACGACAAGAATAAAGAAGGACACCCATATTCTAAGAAGGAAGAACAGTCAAACCGCAGTCATGCTCGAATACTTCACATACAAGAAGGTCAAGAAACACCAAGCTGAGAAACAAGGAAACACCTCCAAATCCAACACCCCTCTTGCATCTGCAGTTCCAGCTTCCCCAGCAGTTTCTTCACGTCCGCGCCCTCTCAATACAGTCAGAAGTCCATCTGCGGAGTTGAGAAAAGAAGGCGCAAGTCCGATTCTTAATGAAGAAGATGAGTACTTCTTGCATAGGTTTATAAGTGCAGAGGAAACTCCACCTCCACTTCCGCTGAGAAGACCTACGTTACCGGTCAGACCTAGTGAAAGGGCTATTGAGGGAAGAAGGATGGGAGATGAGGCTGGGGAGTGGAGGGATAATGAGTTGCAGATGATTTTGAGGGAGGATGGTGAGGGAGAGATTGCTGAAAAAGATAAGGAGGATAAGGTGCGGGGTAAAGGAAAGGGAAAGATGGGTAAGGAGGAAGAGAAAATTGATGACAATACTGAGAAAGCGGCGAACAAATGGAAAAAGTTGAGTTTTTTGCATAAAGGCAAAAAGGTATGTGATGCGGAAGATCGATTTTCTCATCGAACAACAGCTAACATCTTCTTTCCAGGAAAGGGATACCAAAGATAAAAACTCAGGTCTACAACCAGACCCTAATATTTCCGACACAGAAGCCCAACGCGAACAAGACGATCTCACCAAAGTCCTCGACGATCTCTCCTTGACTGCTTCCAATAACCGCGCCTTTTCCCTCTCCCCCGATTCCACCGTCCTCGTCCAAAAATTCACCCTCATCCTCAAAGATCTTATAAACGGTGTACCAACCGCCTACGACGACCTCGTCCATCTACTAGAAGATTCCCAAGGAACCCTCTCCAAATCCTACGATTCCCTCCCTTCCTTCCTCCAAAAACTGATCACTCAACTCCCCCAAAAAGTAACAACAACTCTCGCTCCCGAACTCCTAGCCGTAGCTACAGAAGCCCAAGCCCACAATGTCGCGAATGCTGCATCTGCCGCACAAACAGGTGGAATGGGCGCTGCAGCTAAGGCATTCCTTACACCTTCTTCCCTTAAAGATTTAGTTACCAAACCGGGTGCTGTGGTGAGTATGTTAAAAGCGATTGTCAATGCGTTGAAATTGCGCTGGCCGGCTTTTATGGGGACGAATGTTTTGCTTAGTTTGGCACTTTTTGTGCTGTTGTTTGTTTTTTGGTATTGTTATAAGAGGGGGAAGGAGGTTAGGTTGGCGAGGGATGGGAGGGCTCTTGCTGAGGGGGAGGGATTTACACCTGGGGAGGAGGGAGGTAAAGATCTAGGGGTGATTCGACAGGGATCGAGACGGGAGGGTGGTGGTGGCAGTGATGGTGATGGGGATGGGTATAAAGCGAGGAGAGATGCGCGAAGGAGAGAAAAGGAAGATAGGAGGGAAGAGGGAATGAGTAGAAGTCGAAGAAGTGAAAAGGGGAGGAAATAAATACTTCAATTGATGGGATAATGTGATGGTGATGATGGATGCTTATGATGATACGATATGATGGATATGATGGATACCCCTAATATGATGGAATATAAAGCCTGATTTATTTTATTTTATTTTTACTTGTATTTCGGTTGGGTTTGGGTAATTGGTTTTGGTTCTCGTGGATGATACACATGATGTGGTGGGATATGAATAATTTGCAGGCAATAGCAATGAACAATCTATAAAATATACTCAAGACTCCATTCCATATACCTAATACCCTGAGGAAAAGCGAACTACTTCAGATTTAATCAATCGATTGTATCTAAAAAGATCTATGTTATAACATCTGAATAATACTTCTCGAAAGATATAGACTTAACTAAGTATTTAAAATATATCTAATAATTTATCTTAATTTTCTTTTTTTCTTTTTATTCTTTATTTATTACTCATTTTGTTAATCTTAGGATTTTATTCATATAATTTTACTTAAATAGTTAAAGAAGAATAAGATTGAATAAGTAGATTATACAAAAATGGAACATCTTACTTGTAATTTGTTCACCTACTTACTGCTTTGCTTGCTCATTTCTATACAAATCTTCTTTTACTTCTTAACAATTTATTATAGTCTTACACAGATAAGTATCCCAACCGCTAAATAATATAATATCCCCAGCCAAGCGGCACCTAGTTATTTCCCTATTTTGTTTATCAATTGATTCCTTTCATTAATGTGCTAGTATATCTGCTATTACCCCGAGCACTTCTTCATAGGCAATAAATTCGTATGCAAACAGCATTCCTTCTATCCATTAGCTCAAGTTCAGACACCCAACTTGTAAACTCTCTGACACTCGCTGCTTTCACAAAGCTTCAATAGCTCTCAAAAGACAATCCAATCCCCTCTCACTAATGCCACTTTCTTCATTTTCAACCTCTAGTCTCTTCCCCTTCGTCCCCGTTTCCTTCAAACACCAAGCCACATCACTCAACATGCCCAGCGGCAAATAAATTCCCTTTTCTCCTCTTGCCCGCTCTAAGCTTTCTCCAAGTCTACTAGTGTACTCCCATTCCCTCGCCGCGACTTCAGCTCTATCAACCACTTTCCGTGGTATTCCACACATACTTGCACAATGCATACCGAAACTACCTTCGGCAACTCCATTTTCTAATTTATACAAAAAGAGTACGCTTCTTGATTCATCGTCAACTTCGATAGCCATACGCTTATTGATGACTTCGGGGTGGGAATCGAATTCTAGAGCGAGAGAATGGTAATGCGTGGCGAAGAAACCGATACAGCCGATATGAGATGCGACGTGGTGAAGTACAGCTTGAGCGACTGAGACACCATCGTAACTACTGGTGCCACGACCGAGTTCGTCGAGGATGACGAGGGATCGAGACGTAGCTTCAGAGAGGATTTTCTTAGTTTCTGAGAGTTCGACGAAGAAGGTGGATTGGGCGGCAAAGATGTTGTCATTGGCACCTAAACGGGACATGATACGGTCGACAGGAGTAAGTGTTGCGGATTTGGCAGGTACGTAACAACCTAGTTGTGCCATTATTACTGCGACGCAGGTCTACAAGTAGATTGTTAGTATGATCATTGTGTTAAAGAGATAGAAGACATACCATTCGTAGGATTGTAGACTTTCCGGCCGCATTAGCACCAGTGAGTAAATTGATATTAGCTGACTTTCCACCAAGTTGGACATCATTAGGAATAAAGTCCGTCACATTTGGTAAAATGCAAGGATGTCTAAGTTCTTCAAATTCAACCACACTTCGCTCCGAGTCAACAAACTTGGGTCTACAAGATGGAGTACCAAGGGCTGAGGATGCAGCAGCAAGACTGAAAAGACAATCAAGTTGGGCAACAGTCTTAACAGCCTGAAGCCATATTTCATAATCTTCATCGAAACGCGCGTAAAATCTGCTAGCTACTTGCTTGACAATTTGACCATGCGTTTCTTGAGTCTCTTGAAGATCTCGGATTATGTTGGTGAGTTCGGGGAAGTAGTAGCGCTTAAACCCGGATGCAGCAGACATCATCTTCCAATCGTTAGGTACTTTGATAGAGACCGGCATCTGCAGTTGATAGATCTCTTTGCCAATATTCTTAAACTCGATTTTTTTTGAATCATACTTCTTCTGATATTTTTTCAGTAAGGATGCCAGCTCTTGATGAATCTCCTCAATACGGTCTTGGCTCGCATCAAAATCTTCTTCGACTCCTCTTTCAGGAACCAGAATTTTGTCCTCTTTTGCCTTTTTCCGATCAAATGCATTCTTCCACCATTGTAGAGGATCCGCAAGGTTAGGAATTGTCGCAACCAAACGACTAAAGACGCCATCACCACCACTATAATTACCAAGGATTTCCTTTTGGATGTATTCGATTTGCTCAAACCCTTCTAGTACTTTGAGAAAATCTTCAGGTCTGCATGATCCAGCATGGATTCGAGAGATAAGACGTTCCAAATCAGGCAACGTGGAAGTTGAGGATTTGAATGAACGACTCAAGTTATCATCTTTGTTTAGCAAATCCACAGCATCGAGACGTTCGTTAATCCTCTTAATGTCGGACAGGGGATGCGACACCCATTGTCGAAACAATCGCTTTCCAAATGGTGTAGTGCAACGATCGAGGAGTGTGTATAGGGTACCATCTGTATTCCCATCGAATGTGTTGGAAAAAATCTCGAGGTTGATAAGAGTTTGACCATCAAGTACAAGAGTTGTCCCTTTCTGGATGGGATTGTACCAAGCGAAGTTACCTTGCGTAAGAAGAGCTTTCTCAAGCTGAAGGACTTTCAAATACTGGAAAAGAGCTCCGAAGGCGGAAATCAACAGATCATTATCTCTTGCTTTTTCAAGCTCTTCAGGCCAGGTTTCTTTTCCACCATCTCCTGAAGCAAAGTAACCACCGTAATCTAATTCTCTGCGGGATTTCTCAGCGGTTAAAAATTCCTTCTCCGATTTTAAGTAATTCCAAACAGTTGTTGGGCCAGTGTTATTCTTTAAGATACGAAGCACCTTCGTCGAAACACATGACTTTTCGAGCAACAGTTCCTGAGGACGGATTTGAGCGACAAATGTCTCAAATTTGGTCAAATCTACGTCATCAGTGAATTCGGAGAGAAAAAACTGGCCTGTAGATGTATCAACAAATGATATACCAAATGCTGGCAAATTATCATCTGTGATGGACTCTTTGATGGCCACGCAGTATGTTGCTGAATCATCTTGTAACATACTACCCTCGACCAAGGTACCAGCGGTGAGAATATAAGATAGCTCTCGATGAATGATTTTATCAGGTTTCTTGCCTTTGCTTGACGGGCCTGCACTATCTTCTCGTTCACGCATTTCTTTTGCTAAAGCCGATTCCTTTTGATCACCAACGGCAACTTTGTATCCTTTGGCAAGAAATTGGTTTGCCCAGTGCTGTAATGACATTTCTGGTACACCGACCATTGACATATTAACGCGGTCAGTAAGTTTCAAATCAAATATCTGATGTCCAATGGTAGCATCTCTCTCATATAATTCGTAGAACTTGCCCTTCTTGAAGAAAAGAATAGTGTCCCAACACTTTTGCTTTATTTCCCAGTATTGCTTCTCGAAGGGTGTAAACTTGTTGAACGCCATTGGCGGTATGTATAGCGTACGAGGATCATAATCAGGATGACCAGGAGGATTTCGATCAATGTCCCGCTCATTTGCTAGCCACTCATATCGTTGATCTGGGTCACTTTTGGATGCCTTTTCTTTGAATTTCTTCCCACTCGAATTAGGAGTCCTCGGGACACTCGAAGACTTGGCTTTTAAAGGTTGAATGTTCTCTGGGTCATATTTCCATTGTTGAGCTGTCGAAGCCTCTGGTATTTGTATATCCTCATCGTCATCGAATGATTGATGGGCTGGCGATATATTAGATCGCTTTCGAGGTGCTGTCGTGGATATTGGCCGCTTTCTCTTTCTAGAAGATTTGCTTGGAGCATCGAAATCGTCATCGACAACGAAATCGTCCAATTCATCTATTATCTGTGAGTTATTGTTAACTAGAAATCACCACGATAGGCTCACCATCGTCATCATCAGCTCCATATAAGTCACCCATAAATGTATCCTCATCGTCATCATCGCTTTCAATCATTGGCTTCTTTCCCTTTCTTCGTTGAGTAGTTCTCGGAGTTACATCTTCATCGTCATCGTCAGATTCGGCATAGCTAATTACCTTCTTCGCCGCCTAATGAATAAGAGTTTTAGCTCGAGCCAGCGGGCATTTTCAGAAGGGAATTGTGTACCTTTCGTGAAGGGCTGCTCGCTAGAACTAAACCATCGATATCTGCAAGCTGCTCCGCTGCCTTTTCAGCAGGTGCTGGAGGCGATGACGAGCAATCGTCTACCTCTGTCGGGATTCCACCATTTTTGTTCTCCTGTGAGCTTGGTGGCTCAATGTTGTCGCTACTTGGGACTGGGGTTACGCTCTTCTGGACGGACTTTTTGAACTGGGGTCTCTTCACGGTGCTGCTGGGCTTCGGTGTAGATTTTGAACTATTTGCAGAGCCATTGGGTTGCAAGATTCCACCAGGCGCGTCTGTGGAAGGTTTCCTGGTCGGAGTACTGGCAGGTTTCTTCGAAAAAAATCCAAGAATTGATGCTTGATTTTTGCTCGATCCCACGCTAGAATTTTGTTTCTTCAAGCTGGGAGGAGGGCGAGCTGGGGTCGTCTCATTCTCTTTATTCTTCACCATATTGAATTAATTGCGTCAGACTAAAATCTGTTGAAGTCAACAATGAGAACATGTATTGAGTAGGATCTTGTATTATGTTATGAATTATGAATTGAAAAAAATAACTTTTTGGCCGCTCAACGTGAAATTGTTGAGGAGAACACGCGCAACGCGGGTTAGCGCGTCAAACCGCGAAAGAGTGCACGATCGAACTACTAATTAATTTTGTAAGGTCTTGGGTTTATTAGGTAAGCCATGAGAACGGGTTTGCCAGGGATGTATTTGCGAAACTGTAACTGTTACCGTCTTCCCCCATCACTTGAAATTTAAAACGGACATGAATATTATTTTAATATTCAATCAATGCTGTTACTTAAGTTTTCTCCCAGTTGGATGGATAGTGCTGAACAGTCGTATTCAATCAAGGGAGCTATCAACATTAGGTAATCTTACGACAATCACCATGATTGTCCATCCTTCCATCCCAGTTTAACTCAGTCTTCAACGTTGATCTTCGTCAAAAGTTTGTATCATTCCTCGTTCCTTCTAATGGGATTTTAGAAATTCTGGTATTTCAAAGAATCACCGTGGTATCTTTAATTAATGTCATATTCCTGAAATACTGTCAGGTTGAGCTAGGCTTGGCCGGCATATATGCACGATAGGTGGGAGCAGAAAGATATTGATGGATGGCAATTATAGATTTCCTTCGTCTAGTATAATCTTCATTATTCTCAGACTTTCATCTACATAATCTTCTTCTCTCTAACCACCAGACTCACCAAAAACGCTAACGCTGATAGTCCCACACTCACCGCGTGGCTCGCTTCTAAGCTTTTCACGTAGGCTTCTATTACCTGCAGCCTGATATTTCCATGCAAGTCCTTCACGCTCCCTACATCACTCATAACTTTCCTTACCACACTGTCATCCAAACCTAGTCCTCCAAGCGCTTCGCCCAAAGCACTGTTTTGGACCCCAGCGCACAGGGCCACGCCAACAACCGTACCGATACTGGACATTAGATACATTCCTGCGGTTGCCATGCCCATCTCATTTTTCTGACAGAGACAGTGAGTGCAATGAATGTGCAGGCAGCTGTTATTCCGAGGCCAAACCCTCCTGGGAATATAGCGAGAGAGGACACGAGAGAAAGGTTATTGCTATGCCATGTGGTGAGAAGGATGGTGTAGGAGAAGATGGATGAGAGCGTAGAGAGGGTTAGAAGATATTTATAATGGCCGGTACTGGAGGCTGTTAGTATGCTAATTTTAGAATGATCTGACCAGAATAATTGAATGGGCAATGAACGAACCGGCTAATCAGCCAACCTGCGAGGAGGCCTCCCGTCGTATTACCAAACACGGCAGGGAAGAGATGAAGTCCCGCAGTGGTATTAGAGCTTCCTTGTGTTACGCGAAAGTAGAGTGGGACGGAATACATCATCTTTGCTATATTAGTAACGAGCATATCAAAGATAGGAGACAGGGAGGTCTTACGCCAACTTGTGCACCCAGCTGCAATGCATTGATAGCATATGATGCTGCCACATCTCTTTGAATCGCAAGTGCGGGTGGAAATATGGGCTCAGTAGCAACCTTGATCTCGTAACTCACAAATACAGCGCCAAGCAGAACGGATCCCAACAACAGTCCGATGACTATAGGATGAGACCAAGGTAGTGCTTGTCCCGCAAGACTGAGTGCGGCGAGAAAAGCAGCGATAGTTCCAGTCAGCATGAAAGCCCCAACAAAATCAATTCTTCGAAGCCTTGAAGGCCCATCGTCGGCATGGATAGGCTCGTCGGATAACGAGCGGGTTGGAAGTTTGTATGCTACCAAAACAATAGCGAAAAGCATCAGAGGTCCTTGTCCGATGAATGACCTGCCACCTGATGTCAGAAAATTGGATATCACCGGAAACTCTAATCTGGAATGGAATATTTACCAGCGCCAACCTATCGTGTCTGCTAACAGTCCGCCCAAGGGACCACCAATACTCCTTCCAATGGTCCCAACGACGTTAACATAACTCCTCCAGGCAGCGACATGAATCAGAGGTACAAGATCTGGACATGTTAGGATGTGGCTTGGAAATCGAGTATAATTCTAATCACTCACCAACTATTAGAACAGACACCATGACGCTCATACCGGCACCTCCCATACCAGCTACTACTCTGCCCATCACAGTTTGCCACATTGCCTGAGAAAGTCCACTATCAAAATATCAGCGCGGCCATTTTAGACATCGGAAAATATGACACACGTTAAGACACATCCAATCACAAAGAATCCATATGAAATTAAAAGAACTGGCTTTCTTCCATATATATCACTAATCTTGCCTGTAAGTGGTTGAACAGCGCACATCGCCAAAGAATAGCTAGTAGTCAGCCAGCTGGCATCACCGAGAGCCCGGAATTCGGAAGCAATGGTACCATATGTTGCAAGAACGAGCGTGCCATCTGCATATGATATGAAAACACCTGAAAGCATCAGCGTCAAGGAGTTCAATAAAGAATTTGTAAGGGTTTACCAATGAGCAGAAGACTTATTATAATAGCAGCGCTCTTCGTAACTCTCCCTGTGGTTTCGTTCTCGGCTTGAACATTTTGTGCGGATTCGACGTCTGGAAAGGTTGAGGTCGACTTATAATTTGGTGTTGAGGTAGCGGTGACCGGCGAAAGTAATGAATCTGTTTCTGAGGACGATTTTATCGAATTCGCGTGTCTAGATGAAGCTTGACTTGAATCATCTTTGTGGATGGTATCTGTCTCATGTGCTGCCATATTTCAAAGTCCAATGCTACTCCCAACGACAATTACTTACTATGGTTCATGGCGGTCGTCAAAGTTTAAGCAGACCACAAGACGATTTTAAATGGCTAGACCAGTACCTTGTTCCCTAGGCTATTGACCCAAATGGTGCTCATGCAAGGCAATTTACCCGAACTCAATTGGAGCGAAAAATTGAAAAGCTCATCATCTCATTAAAAATCTCACCATGCTGCTCTAGACGTTCGACTTGGTCTCGCATGTGGTGGTGGATTTTATTAAACGGCCTAATGAAAGATGTATGGAGGGAGGCTTAGGCGGAAAGCCCCTGTAGAATGAGCCCTGAAGCCCCGCAATTTGATGATGAAAACAGGCACGGATCTCACGCCATACATTAAGTTAAGGCTGCTTTAGCATTCACTTGGTTAGCATAACTCAAATCCGCTGATTTTCGCCATGTCCTATAGCGAAAATTATTTGGGATATTAAAAACAGCGTCGATGATGTTCCCCCTACTCGTACATCTCCAGCTACCCAACTTGCCGACTTTCTGACGGCACAAATGAACGGGTACTGAGTACTTCACATCGAAGTGTGGAATTTGAATCAATCATGGTAACTTCCGGCGAATTTTTAATGTCCAAATTGACTGGCTTCATTTCCGAATCACCAGGAGGAGCTATCAATGATTACTATCTGAAATACGAGAATTGGGAGCCATAGAGACAATACTAAAGGGTCGTGAAAAAGAAGACCTCAGCATGAAGTTCCCGTCAGCGTTTACTCTAGGACTTGCTACAGTTTCTGCTGCCATGAAAGCTTCGATTAAACAGAAGAATGATGGAAGACCAAACATAGTGCTTGTTTTGACGGATGATCAGGACCTGCATCTGCAGTCAGTCGATTATATGCCTCTACTGAAAAAGCATATAATTGATCAAGGAACCTTTTTCAAACGTCATTACTGTACTACTGCGATATGTTGTCCTTCGAGGGTAACTTTATGGACAGGCAAGAATGCCCATAACACAAATGTCACGGATGTAGCACCTCCTTATGGTCAGTGTTTATCTTAGTCTCTTGTGTACTTTCGAAGCTGATGTATTAGAATAGGTGGATATCAGAAATTTGTTGAGCAGGGCTTCAACGATGCTTATCTCCCGGTATGGCTTCAGGATGCTGGATACAGCACTTTCTACACAGGGAAGCTTTTCAATCATCACACTGTAGACAATTGGAACTCTCCCCATCCAGCTGGATGGACTTCATCTGATTTCCTCCTGGATCCATTCACATATCAATATTACAACTCGACATTTCAAAGGAATGAGCATCCCCCTGTAAGTCACGAGGGCGAATACTCAACAGACGTTCTCGCTCAAAAGGCATATGGATTGCTCGATGAAGGGGTACAATCCGGAAAGCCATTCTTTTTAGTCGCAGCGCCAATTGCTCCTCATTCAAATGTTGGTCCCGATGCATTTAAACCAGGAGAAGGAATTCTAATGACCACTCCTCTTCCTGCCGAGAGACACAAACATTTATTTCCTAGTGCAAAGGTTCCCAGAAATGCAAATTTCAATCCAGATAAGGTAAGTCATGTGCTTGTCGCGGGAAGCTGGAACTAATGTTCTGATGTAGCCTAGCGGGGCATCATGGGTAAAACATCTAGATCAGCTCACGGATGAAGCTATCGCATACAATGATGAGTTCTACCGGGCTCGTCTTCAAACCCTTCAAGCAGTAGATGAACTTATCGAAGGTCTATTTCATCGACTAACTGATTATGGAATACTCGATAACACATATTTCATCTTTTCTACTGACAATGGCTATCACATCTCTCAACACCGTCTTGCTCCAGGAAAAGAGTGTGGATTTGAGGAAGATATCAACATTCCTCTTGTCATCCGTGGCCCCGGAGTTCCACAAGGAGAAGAAACAAGTATTGTGACCGCACATACCGACCTTGCTCCAACTATCCTCAAAATTGCCAATGGCGACTGGAAAAGGCAAGATCTTGATGGTAGCGTAATTCCTCTCGATTCCCAAGGACTCAAAGATGCCGAGGCAACTAGACAAGAACACGTGAACGTCGAGTTTTGGGGAAAAGCACTCCCTGAAGGGATCCGCAAATTTTCACTCGATGATGGGAAAGTGGTCCATTATAGTGTGAATAATACCTATAAAGCTCTACGCATAATTAGCGACGCCCATAATCTCTACTACTCAGTCTGGTGTACCAATGAACACGAGCTTTACGATCTGACCACCGATCCTCATCAAATTAACAACATATATCCATCCTCATCGACTACCACAAACCCCTCTACCCAAAGCAAGCTCAATCTTGACAAACTAATCCCCCGCCTCGATGCTCTTCTCATGGTTACAAAATCATGCAAGGGTCATACGTGTGTACAACCTTGGTCTGTATTGCATCCAGCTGGTAATGTAAGAACACTAGACGATGCTTTATCACCTCGCTTCGACAAATTTTACACGGAAGACATGGCGGAAAGAGTAGTTAAATATGACAAGTGTGAGTTGGGATATATCCTAGAGAGTGAAGGGCCTCAGGAAGTGATTGCTTTTGAGGAGGATGAAACGAAGTGGGAATTGTGAGGTTATTTTTCAGCTTTTTCTACTTGATGTAGTCTTATTATAAATAACCTCGGGAAAAGCAAGGACTTCGAATCTCGAAACAAAAAGTTAAAAAAGGACATCCAGAATAAAATCCATCTATTTTCCCCTCCTCCTTCCAACCACGAAGGATATTCTCCACCCCACCCCCACACCTCTCACACCCCAACCCTTCCCAAACTCAATAAGACCTTCCACCCCCACCCGTATCAAAATCAACCACAACCCTAAACCTCTTCGGCGTCCACCTCCACCCACCCTCCTCATCCCCCAAAACCCACCACGTCTCCGGCCATCGAACCAAAAAGAAATACCCCCACAGTCCCCAAAAACATATCAATAAACATAATCCCGCAAACCATTCATACCATATAAAACAATTGGGACAGAGATTATCCTGTGGTGTGACGAGGTGATGAAGTCCTTTTTGGGCTGTTGCGCGCAGAATTTCGATTTGAGAGGAGGGGAGGGGGGCGAGGGGGGATTTGGTGGTGCTGGCGGTGGTGGTGGTGGTGGGAGAGGGAGAGGGAGAATGTGGTGATGTAGGTGATGTAGGTGATGTAGGTGATGTAGGTGATGTAGGTGATGTAGGTGATGTAGGTGATGATGAGGGCGGGGAGATAATCCGCGTAGGAAGTATATGTCCGCACGAATACGAAAAAACAATTTCCGGATCTAGATTCTCAGGGTGATAAGGAGGAGGAATCGGAATAAAGTCTATAGGATTTGGACCGCGCCAATTCCAAGTCCAGAATTTGAGGTAGCTGGGTTGCTGCTGATTTTTTCTTTTTCCTTCTGTTTTTGCTTTTTTATCCGTCTTCAGTTTCTTTTCGCGCGTCTGCGCGTTGCTTTTCCACAGCGCGGATGGTCGGAATACATCGATACTTGTATATCGAGGAGATCTCCGAGCGGCATCTCGTCGTTTGAAATTCTCGATTGTTTGTCTGATTTCTTCTTCACTTTCATCCATGGATTCAGATGATATGTTTGCGAATTCTACGGATTTTCGTCTGTGTGGACCAGGAGTGGGATGTGAGGGTTGGAATAGTTGTTGGATTATTTCTTCGTCTTTTGCTGCTTCTTTTTTGGATTTGTTGATCGCTTCTTCTGTGTCATTTTGCTTCTTATCTTGGCTTCTTTCTGAGCTTTGTGAGTCTTCTTCGTCTGTGTCCTCGAATACAGGCACTCTGGATATATCTTGTCCCGAGGTCTTCCCTGAGGTATCTCGAGATAGTTGTTCTCTCCATGTTTTGTAGGTGCTGATACGTGGTGATGTAGGACTTGCGTGCTCTGAGTGCCCTCCTCGTCGTGGTCTCATTCCTAATGTACTCATGATAGCTATTGCAAAGCCGTGTATATGTTGATAAGTTGATTAATAGATTCAATTCAAATGTCCAAAATTATGTTGGTAGTTAAGTCGGAAGAAAAAGCTGTATCTATTGAGCAGCCATTTTTGAATTTCTTTATCCTCATATCTGTACTTTTCCAAGCTAGGAATGAAGACGTTTGCGTTGGAAATTTCTTTCACGAAATTCTAACAAACAACATAACGTGTTGGTCAGTTTGTTAACAAAGCCATTGTTCCACCAAGCTTATTTGCAAGTACTTGCGAACCGAGTTCTCGAGACCAAAAAAATAATGAAGTAACTATGAATTCCAATTCAGTAGCTCGTACTCTAATTAGGTCGTGATAAAAACGTGTTATTATGTACCGAAAGTAAATGAAAATAAGGGGAGCAAGGAGAGAATTTAGACGAGCGAACTAGCTTTACTACTTATTTTCCCACACCTAGTTGGAACTGTGGTAAGAACAAATAGAGCTACTCTTGGCTGACAGTCCATAGTTTGTGAAAATTTTGCAAATATATACTATCAACAACCGCCAAGGTAAATCACCGTCTTGAAGACCATTAGCTTTACTTCGCGTAAAAGGTAGGCTGGGACGATGATAACACAAACCTTTCTCCCCAGTTCGACTATATTCACCACCCTCCAACTTCAAATCTCTCAGAATCCCTACTCAGACTCTTCCTCCAACGTCCTCCGGGCACTCCTTGGAAATATTACAAAATCCCAAATATAACTCACATAGCCCAGCCCCCCAAACTCCGTCAACATCATACTCGGCAACATCTTCACCATTCCTGTCCCAAATACCTCATAACTAATGTCCCAATAACAGCTTCGCACTACCCGACACCCACGGGCTTTCCTATCACATCATCTTACACCGTATAGTCTCATACTACACAAAAAACTCCCATCGCTTGATTAATCCACACATATTCACCAATCATTTACACCCCATCCCCAACCACATTCGCCCAACAAATTTATCCAAGTAGATTGTAATCTTTTCATTATATCATTAAATCATTAAATCATAAAATAAGTGAAATAGATATACAATATATGTATACAAATCCCGACCCAACAACCCAGAAATTTATTCCCCAATCTGAAATCCAATATAAAGAAAAACAAGGAAAAGGAAAGGAGAAAGAAAAGAAATCTCTCTACTCTCTACCCTCTGATCGAAATCTTTATCTTTCGTGAAAACATTGATGTGTGAATATCATAGCCGACTGATCTTTCTAGCCATGTAAACAGAATAGTTTACCCCAAAAACATACATGGTTTCTTGCGCATGATACTAGGTAAACCAAGCAACAGTCAATCAAACCACCGACGAATTAACCGGTTGAGCCCCGCCATCACGAGCAGCAGCATTTGAATGCGCCGCCGTAGCCCCAGTCGCACCAAACCCATTACCATAACCCGTCGACGTACCCGCACCCGCCCCCGTCACCGGAGCAGACGAACTACCAGCCGCACCATTCGCATATGAATTCTTCTCATGAAACGAACCCGGCTGCTCATTATAATCCCTAATATGCAAACCCAGATGAGCCGGATCAATATTGCGATGACCATTCAGGAGCAAAATCCCAAAACCAATCTTAGCAAGTACATCCAGAACACCATAGAACACAGCTTCGGAATCAGGAGCTATGATATTTCCGCCCTCTGAGAGTCCCCATGCGATAGGATATAGAAACCACAGGAACATGGTGATGCCCCCGCACATCCAGTATGTTTTGTTTACTTCTGTGCCTAGGGATTTAGCGTGGCGAGCACCGACGAAGAGGATGTTCCAGGCGATGCCGAAGAGGGCGAACATGGCGAAGACGAAGTATCCCCATTTATAAGAGGAGGCGACGAGGGCACCGACGAGTCCGGTGATAATCATTACCTCGTCGAGAAATATCGTGAATAGGATTGTAGGCCATGGAAGACCGGCTGTTAAGAGGATATCTAAGAGTAACAGCTAGAATAGAAGAAAAAGGAGAAAGATTAGTAAAATAACCAAGCGTATGAGAAGCCTGCTAGCAGAGAATCTTACAGGAGTAGTAACAACCCAATCGATATATCTCACGTAGAAAATCTCCCTCGTAACACCCCTAACTTTCGGATTACCACGTTGAAATTCCTGAATGATGGAAGCATATCCCAAATTCGAGGCCATGGTAAAATAAGCAATTGCAGCCGTCATCGTGATAGCCGCAGTAATATAATGAAAAATACGTTTGCTTCGTGGAATGCGGAAACTCCATGCTAGGAAACATAGAGTTGCAAAGGCCATTGCGGCAGTGATGGCCCAATACACATCGCTTCCACGGGTTGTGATAGCTATATCGGTAGAGGTAGGATAGTGGAAAACATCTGGGTTTATGTGTAGCGCCTCGTTGCGTTTCTCGATCATTTTGATGGAAATGTGGAAGTTTCGTGGGGAATTGTGTTATCAATGAACAACAGTATGAAGAGGGGTATAAATGCAAAATCTAAGCAGATATCGAAGAAGGGCGGGATGCTGAAAATATGGAACTATATATATGCATAGGAAGCAAGGGATGCGTTAATCCAATTCAGAAGAAATGGTTTATAACGATCTTATCATATCTAACTAAGCTAAATGTCCCACCTCAAAATGATACCATGATCAACATTGCCAGAACTACCTGCCGATATTTTGTCATCAGTATCAAAGTCGGGACTTTCTGAGGTTGAATGACAAGACACCATTGATTACACAATAAAATCGATTTGGAAGCTTGATTTGGATTCAACAGAACTCATCCATGTGACTCTATCTAGTACTGTTTTCGATCCGAAAACGAGGGGAATCACATCTTGCAGCCAATAATGGATTATCTGCTATGTACTTAATTACCCGAATTCCCCTAATGGCTACTGTGTATAGAACCCGGCAATGCCGGGGATAGATGACAATAAAAAATTTCGATTACGGCTCACCTTAAAAAGGTTGATGTCAAGATGAAGAAAATTGTCTGAGGGTTTCGAGGATCCGTTGATGTTGATGTTGATGTTTGTTGATCGAAGACTCGACCTCAGGAGGAGGAAAAGCTAATTGGAGCTTAGCTCCAAATGACGTACAGAAATATAGGCTCTTTTACTAATCTCATTATGGAAACACATCCGGAAAATCAACATATTTTCATGCACACAGACAGATCCACAAGGCGAAAGCTTGATTTCTGCATTCATTTGACCCAAACATGTTCTAGAGCTACTTCATCGATGATGAGTATACTTTATACATGCAGTCCAATCTTCTAGAACAGTGAGCGCAACGCGAAATTCATCCCTGGAAAGCTTAAGGTCATTACATCAAAGAAACTTTTTTTCTCACCCCGCTCCCTTCCCTCCCGAAGGTAATAGTATCTTACTAGCTAGCATTGCCTTATTGTTGAAGTTAAAAGCCTTTTTCACATGACACAAAAGTACCAGAAGACCGTTACCGGAGGAGGTTCGATCACTCAATTGATCTGATCAATCGTTAAGTATATAAATCCTCCAATTAAGTCATTGTAATGCCTCCTTAAAATACCTAAAGCTGGACGTCTGGACATTCAATATACGAACAATGATTAGCTGGATATTACTTGAATGAATTGACTCTCACTGTAGCCCCGACGGTATGGCACAAACTATAGATGAGTAGACCATTCTAGGCCTGCAAACTACCGACACTGGCCCCTTATAAACAAGAAAACAAAAAGTAATTTTGATCGCCAGCTAGCTATCAGTTGTTGAGACTTTGAAAATTGAGAGGTGAATAAAAACGCAAATCATGGATATCTGATATGGCGATGTGAATTATGAATTATGTCGCTTTTCCAGATCCCCATCCCTTCTTCATCTCTTCGTCCCAGAGAACCACCAAATTACTATTAATGTATGCGATCGTAAGACTTAAAACCACAAAAGCCAGGGTGAAGATCCCAACGTTACTTAATATTGGTCTCTCTTTAACGATTCGATCCAAATTGTTCGTTCCTTTCCACTGGACGACCCCTTCATCTGGGACCGCATTGCTTTTATTCGTCCATGGAATTTGCATCCCTAGGTCATCAAGAATCTGTGTACTTGTGATCTTTGCTCCACCAAGAACAATTGGTACCCCAGTTCCTGGGTGTGTGGACGCACCCACAAAATATACACCATTGATTTCTGGATGTTTAGTCTTTGGACGAAATGCAAGGACATTAAAGAAGGAGTGAGACAGCCCAAGGATAGATCCTTTATCCAGATTAAAACGCGATTCCCATGATGTAGGTGTATTTAACTCTTCATGAATAATTAATGGGCCGAGCGGTCCACATTTTGTGCGCGACTCTATCGTTTCCAGTATTCTTTCGCGAGTCGACTTTACGATAGACTCCCAATCTTGTTCTCTTGCAACACCAGAGCCAGCTGCGACAGAGGGATGCTCTTGAGAGAGGCTGGATGTGGCCGATTTTAGAAGATGGCCAACTGGAACAAGAACCACGAGGGAATCTGTTCCTTCCGGGGCAGCCGTCGGATCGATTCGTGAGGGCACGTTCACGTAAAATGAAGGCTCATCGGGAATAGATTGCCTGTCAAAGATGGAATCGAATGATTCGCGATACTCATCTGCGAGAAATATGTTGTGCGCATTAAGTTGTGAAACCTGTTTGGAAAGAGCCCAGTAAAAAGAAATGGAGCTGCAAGAGCCAGCTCGCTTTTGTAAAGATTTGGCATAAGACGTGGATTTGGAAGAAGGAAATAGATTATTGTAAGCATAGACGAGGTCAGCATTGATTACGACAAGATCAGCGTCGAGCTTTTTGCCAGAAGATAGAAGAACTCCTGTTGCAGTTTTGCCATCCTGGGAAGTCAACACTGAAGTGACTGGTGAATTGAGTTGAATATCGACACCCAATCGCTCGCATATTCGGACCAAAGCCCCTACAATAGCATGAAATCCACCAACCGGGTACCAAATACCTTCAACAAGCTCCGTATACTGAAGTAGAGAATATGTGCCAGGAGCATCGAATGGAGACATTCCCATATACATACTCCCAAAGGTAAAAGCTCGCCTTAACCTCTCCGTCCAGAAGTACTTTGAAGCTCGAGAATATATACTTTCGAATGGATGAAGCTTAAAGATGTTGAGGAAGAAGCTAGGACGCAGCATGTTGAATATCGATGTGAAATTCTTATGCAAAACCTCGCGCACACTCAGCTCATAATGTCGATGAGCTTCTCCGAGCCACTGAAGATATCTCTCGAAGCCATCTTTTCCTTCCCATTTTTCGATTTCTCTCTTCATTATACTCGCATCGGTACTGAGCTCAAGCATCTCTCCATCCCCAAACCACAAATTGTAATTCGGCTCGCATTTTAATAGCTCCACACCTTCATCTTCGAGTGAAGTATCGAGATCGTGAAATGTTTGTTTGAACATTTTTGGGAGGAGCAAAAGGGAAGGCCCTTGGTCAAATCGATAACCATCATGATGAATTATACTGCATCGACCGCCCGTGAAATTGTTCTTTTCGAGTACAGTGACAGAAAAGCCTGCTTTTGCGAGTCGTGCTGCCGTTGCAACACCGCCAACGCCGGCGCCTATGTCCGGAAAACATGAGCTCATGAGATACAATACATAGCTAGATTTGAATGTTTTGAAGATGCGGGGTAAATATAGTAGGAGCAGAACTCACCAACTACAATTGCAGTCTTCTTTGCTCCTGCCGTCGCCATTATAGATTGCTGATGCGATTGAAATATATGGTACAAAGACCAGTAAACCTCGAAGTCATTCACATGTCGGACAAAAGTGATTACCTACCTATTGGATACGAGTAGGTAATACTCAATGCAAGGTCTTGCATTGCGATAGTGTTAGATCAAGGTGTCATCCATTTTTCTTAACTGGGCGCCATCCACCCCACCATCATCATGTTCAGTGCTAAAAGTGGTCCAAGCTCAATCTCCTCGGATAAGAATGCCAAGCCAAGTCGTACAAGGTTAATGATGAAATAATCTTACTATTTCATATATTCATAGATTTCATATATATTACAGTAAGCAGCCACAGAACTCTAGTCATCCTCGATTCGCCATGCTTCGTATTTATCTCTACATGGTATGTATGCTGGATTACAACAGTGCTAATGGTATCTCAAAAAGAGTCAACGCTGATTCAAAGCTTTCCAAACAACTCCGATGCGCCTCAGTTTCGGTACTGTAGCCCGACCTTTGGTAACTTTACGTTCCCGTTCTCTCATCACTCTCCCTATCTCGACATAGCTCTCAACAACAACTCTCATCGACACCTTGGCATGTCCCGGAATCTTTTCAATGGCAGGGCGAGCTTCCCGATAGATGCCAAAAGCCTTTTCTAGTAACCTTTCTCGTAGTTTGTCGATAACTGGTCCAGTAGGATTGTCCACAACCTGTTGAGGTTTCAAGCTTTCTTTCTCGAGCCATGAAGTGGGGAGATATACTCTTCCAATCCCAGCATCCACGGTCACATCTCTACAAATGTTGATACACTGTAGAGCTATTCCCATGCGGGCGCCAGCATGGATAAGATCGTTACGTCGATGAGATAAAATAACAGTTGAAGTATGGTGAAAAATTAATTCCAAGCACATTTCAGCCACTGTCCCAGCAACTCTCGTACTGTATGCAATGAGATCGTCTTCATTTCGAATGGGAAATTCTCTCGTCTCGCTGGAAGAATCCGCTTGATGAAATTCTAAATCCGTCTTGAATCCTGCTAGTAACTCGTACAAAGGCGCAGATGATAGAATGTGAGTTGGTAGAAACCGAAGTGCCCAATATGAAGATGGAGGGAAGCTATCCTGAATGTACGTATCAAGGCCGGGTCGCAACGAGTCAGTCATGTTGGTAGTTTCCTTTGATCCGTACACCAGGTCAAGGTAGTGTGTGAGTTTAGTAATCCATTCCCGAGCCTCAGAGTCAGTATTCGCATCATCAACAAGGTCATCGGCGACTCTGCAAAATGAATATCTAGATCACATTAGCAAAGATTGGAAGAAACGGTCGGGATATCTATGCTATACATACAATAAAATCAAGTCAATTCGAAGACGACCGTGAAAGACCGAGCTGGCCAAATAGAAACTCCTGCTCTTTCTTTTTAACCTGTCCACAGCTTCTTGAATGCCTCTCACCCGACACATATCGTACTTGCATGTGTCTGTTGTGAGGGCACGCACAAGCAATTTTGGGGAGGGGTATGCTGGAACGCTGGGAAACAATGTTGGAAATGTAAACAAAATAGCCAGTGCATGATCGAAAGCGACAAGACCAAACACAATAAGTATGTTGGTTGCGAGAAAAAACACGGCTTCTTCGATGTCAAGCCCATCCCATAATTGCAGACCTAATTTCGTCCCTGTCTCAATTGTCCATGTGCCTCTCTTCAGTGCCAAAGTATCTACTACCCATAAATATAAGGTGGGTAAGGTAATTGGTAATAGAGTAGTTGAATATGGTAGTCTAATCAAAAACTTGTAGGATAGAGTCCATAACAATAGTGCGAATGGTCCTGCCCAAGCCAAAATCAACCCTAAATATGTGCCCTTCCCGTTTTGCACAATAAGAAGGACTCCTAGTATAATAAGAGATATAAGAATTAGCTGGCCCAATTTCCTTGCAGTCTTGCGATGAAGGTGCAGATCCCAAGGACTCCGTTTCCTATCATTTGAACCATCCCATGTCCAAAGATAGGTCGAATGGAAGATTGGTTTGCTTAATAGTAAGTAGAGCAGAGTGGTATTGTATGTCTGTATCACAAAGAAGAATAGCTCTTCAGCAGGAATTGAAAACAGCCTGGGGCCAATAATCACATTGGATGGGTATGTCCATATTTTCCGGTGGATAAGATATGAATCCCAAGGGATGGTAGAAACGACAGCAATAGATATGAGAAACAGTATCTTATAGATATCTATGTGTTGAAGGAAAGGTCGATAAACGAATGTCAGGATGATGGCTGGTGGGATGGTATATTTGAGATGACTTAATAATCGTCAGCTCCATCAGAAAATATCGAGGTTAATGTACTAACACTAAGGCATAGTCGAAGCCCATTTTTGACACCAGAGTAAAGTTAAATTTGGTAGAATGCAGATCTACTAACGGCAAACATCTCTATATAAAGCCTATGAATTGGGAAATAGGTAGAGGATGGAGCGATGCGGAGAGAAGACTTAGTGGAAGCTCATGTAATGAGATCAGCACAATGATTCTAGAAGAAAAAGAAAAATGGAATAGAAGGGGCACCTCGGTAGCCTAAGTGTAGAAAGCTAGTAAGGACATGGAAGAATTACGGCACTGCGTAATCAGATTTGGAGAAATTGGCTTCCCGCAGGCATGGCATTTTAGCATGGTAATTGCGGGAGGCGGGTCATAACTACCAGGAGTAGCAAGTGGTAGTAGTTTGACTCTTTAGATCCAGGTACCTACCTACCTAGTAACCTACCCACCTGAGTGTGCATGTGATATGACGGGTTGTTTAGCTATTTTAGTTTTAAAGAACTACTACTTGCAGCTATTGCCAAATAATACCATCAAATAATACCTACCAGAGTACAATTGGTGAATGTAATCGATTATATGAAGAATTAAGACTTACTACGTACAATAATAGTGGCGGGTGCGGGGTCGGTGGTCCGGAGTCTATTTCTCTATCCTCTCGAATCCTTGCACAACTTGAGATCGATGTCGTCATTACTTCTCATTGATTACATAATCTTCCGTCGATCATTCATGTCCCTTCCCTCGTATCCATCACATATTATTCGATTTCCCAGCCATAACTTCTAACCGCCGTCATCTCATAAACCAAAGTTAAGTGAAGTATCTAGTAGTTCTCATACCTGCTAGTAGTAAATAAGTTGTCGTCATATGCTCGACCAACCAAGGAAACAATGCCTCTCATAGAATATCCCACCTCGTCCGACTAACTTCCTAGGAGCTTTTCCCCGAGATGCTTTGGAACGCCAGTTTGATGGGCCATGTAGGTAGGTATTTCCAAAGCAAGGAAATCTTGGTCTATTTCCGCACAGCCGTCGACCTTTCCTACAGTACTTTGTAATATTGCCTCGCATTTTTCTTAGGAAACTATTCACAATTTCACTGTATTTCAGAGACGACCTAGATATACCGTTACTCATTCATTGTCCTCACATAATTACTTCATTTTCCACATGTTCACATTAAGTACTCATCAAAACACAGCCTTACCTTCGCTCGTCTGTTCATGACGTTCGCCAATGAGAAAAAGGGAGGGTTCAGGAAACAACACCCATATCTCCATGGGAACTTCGCACCCATACATCGCACACAACCCTTGACGGCTTGTACCTATACTGGTATCATTCCAAAGGAGCTTGCGGGCGGAGAGTATGTACGCAATGGAGGAAATCCAGTGACAAATGGAGACTTGGGTAGAGATGCACATTGGTTTGACGGAGATGGGATGCTCAGTGGTGTAGCATTTCGAAGAGGGAAAAATGGAGGAATTCATCCGCATTTCGTCAATCAATATATTCTTACTGATGCTTATCTCTCGAGCATCTCAACACCATCTCTCCGTGCGCCTATACTTCCAAGCATAGCCACACTCGTCAATCCTGCTTCAACTCTTCTCACCATTATCCTGCGAATATTCCGAACCATATTTCTCATCATCCTCTCTAATCTTCCTGGATCTGCAAAGGCAATCAGAAAAATAAGTGTAGCCAATACCAGTATCCTATATCATGATGGCAGAGCTTTGGCAACATGTGAGAGTGGGCCACCGATGCGCATTTCGTTACCCGGTCTAGAAACTGTCGGCTGGTACAATGGTGTTCAAGCAGAAGGAGAGCCAGTTACGGAATTGGAGCCTAGCGAAGTTTTTGGCGGAAGTGGACTCATCGGATTTATGAAAGAATGGACGACGGCACATCCTCGAATTGATCCTGTCACGAACGAACTTATACTTTTTCATTCTACATTTGTTGCACCTTTTGTACATTATTCTATTATACCCAGCACACAGCATAATTTTTTACCTAGTAAATCTCCCCGACTCGTCAATGCAGCCGTACCCGGGGTGAAATCCGCAAAGATGATGCATGATTTTGGAGTGTCCCTTAGTCATACCATAATCATGGATCTCCCTCTTTCACTTGATCCTCTAAATCTTGCCCGCAACGAACCTGTGGTCTCTTATGATCCTGCGGGAAGATCCAGATTTGGTGTTTTCCCCAGATGGAAACCAGAAGACACTCAGTGGTTTGAAACGAATGCCTGCTGCATCTTTCACACGGCGAATACCTGGGACGAAACAGTCTACAATACATTTACCAGAGAAGATGAAACAATATCAGTAAACATGCTAGCATGCCGATTGACAAGTGCTTCACTAGTCTTTAGCGCAGGTGATGTTGCAGCACCTATTCCGAAAGCCAACCCTATCACAAACCCGGTGGAAGAAGAACAATGCCGATTGTATTACTATCGGTTTTCATTTACTCAAGCGGGGAACTTTATAAGCCACCAATTCGCTCTCTCGTCAATACCATTCGAATTTCCATCCTTACGAGATTCGATGGCGATGAGGGAAGCTCAATACATTTATGGTTGCTCAGTATCAGACAGCACATTTGGAGCTGCTCTAGGTCGTGCTGTGAAAATCGACTCACTTGTCAAAGTAGACGTCCTCGCTCTGATCTCGCGTGGAAAAGAGACCAATCAGATCCCCATCACAGGTTGTGTCGACAGACGGACAGTCGCGGAAGTTCTGGCCTCGAACGACCCTTGTGACCCTATCAAGATCTTTAAACTCCCCGGAGGTTTCTATGCCCAGGAATCCAGGTTTGTACCACGAGAAAATGGAAAAACGGAGGATGATGGCTGGCTACTTTCTTATGTCTTTGATGAAGCACAACTTGATGAATATGGTGTTGCAGGTTCTCAAGCAAAAAGTGAACTCTGGGTTATCGATGCAAGAGATATGAAAACTATTGTTTGCAAAATACAGCTTCCGCAGCGAGTCCCATATGGGTTGCATGGCGCTTGGTTCGGTGAGAAGGAGATTGAAGATCAACGACCGGTAGAAACTATCCGACACCTTCCCTTAAGAAAGGAGAAGACCGTCGGTGAGGGCATATGGATGCATTCATGGATGATGGTGCGGAAATGGCTTTTGGAGAAACTTGGTTAATCATGATGAATCCCACAATGTATGACATTACATGGCAACATCGATCTTGTTTGGGTGTCCCGTTTGGCATTGCAACTACATATTTTTGTGCGATTCTTCATTAATGTTACCTACTCCTGTAGTACATGTCCTCTATATACAACGATCATACGACAGCACCAACATCAGCACCAAAACAATTCATTCGACCAAATCCAGGCTCATCTATACTCAAGATGAAACGTGAAGACCCACCAGATCCCCTTTATGTTTACATAATGGGGATGTAATGTTCATGCTGCTTTAGCGTATGAGTACGAGTCCGAACCTCAGAAGAGGACAAAATTGTGAATCACCAATCAAGTGGCCTGCATTTGTTAGGTGATGATAAAGCAGCGATATAACCTCATGGGAGTAAAGTAAAGGGGAGGAGATGACCGGGGAAGTGTTTCATTGTAAATTTGTATGAGATGTTGAGATGTAAATTGATTATTTACTAATCTGGTTCTATGCGCTCTAATCACGTCGGCATATTCGGAATGAACCCTTTCTGGAGGATGAGATGAATGTGTTACGTTTCTTTTTGAATTTATAGCAAGGTTACTTAAAATTGAAGTCAGCAACGCTTTTCCTGCGAATTTCGGATTTGGTGATTATGTCGTCACGATAGTTCTGAAGAGCAGCGGAGGTATCTGGAGATAGCTCAGTTGTGTAAGATTTTACGACTTATTAGTTAAGTATAAGTACTAAGATCTAAATATGAATTTAACTCCTTATATGACATGGACTTTTCCTTCTTTGGTTAAATCACAATACATAACTACCTAGGTAGTAGTTATATTTGATAATCCGCAATTTCAGCAGAATGGCCCGTTAATTTATTTACGGAATTCAGATCAAGTACCGAGCAGGCATTCTTACAGGGCAACAGGGCACCACTAGCCTTAACGACCGCCGAAGCTTTTCTCCGTTTCATCTGAAATGTAAGTTCTTAGCAATTTTCCCCCAGCTACAAACCCCTAATCTAGATCATTGCTTCATTCAACGTGGTTTCGCCTTATGCACTCTTGAAGTCAAATATATTGCGCGCCCAATCCGGAAGATTTACCTTACCCACTCGTATGGTGCAATGGTCTCAGTAGATCATATCAGTCATGTTAAAGGCGTGGCGGTAATTGGCTTCGAATGGAAATATATATAAAATGCTATCCCATTGTTGAAAGATTCTTCCTTCCCTCACCCACATTCCTTTCTATTTTCGATCTTTTTTCCTGGAGAATATAAGTTCTTCAACGTCAGTCTTTACACTTGAAAATCTTCGCAATTATGCGTTCCACACTCTTTTACTCGGTGCTTGCCAGCGGCATCACTTCAGCTCTTGGAGATGCAAGCATCTCTACTTTTCCCAACTCTTTGAATTTGGCTGCTAGCTTCGATCCTATCAAGGCTGCCTACTGGACTGGTCTTCCTCATCATCGCCGAACTCCTTTCTCAATTTCCCCGGATGGAAAATCGGCTTACCTTGCCTACCTCGATGCTACATACTCCACCGTACACGTTCAACAAGTTTCCTTGACCGATTTCTCCGCAGTCGGTGATGCGATTTCTGTTACGGCATACGAAGCTGCTGGATTGGTGGCTCAAAATGATGGATTTGCTTTGATGGCAACGGTAAATGCTACAGGGACTAGCGATCTTCCTACAGATGGCTCTCCTATCGTTTCGTTGATCAGATATACGAATGGAAAGAAGACATGGGAGACGGCTTTGAACGGTCCGGGTGTTCATGCTTCGGATATGTTGACCTCGACTCCCGATGCTAATGGTGATTTGGTCTATTCTGCTAAGGCTGGTCTTTACGCTGGGTATTTCGTTGTTGAAGGTATGAATTTCACTCTTTCTCTCTCTCATCAAGTATAATTCTCACAAATCTTCACAGCTTATACCACTGATTATGCTGGTCATTTCGGTGATTCCATTCAATACGTCAACGATGATGGAGAATTACAAGTGATTCAAGGCGCCAGCAGCGATTTCGGTTGCTCCCACAACACAGGTATTGGTCTCGAAGCTGCCGATGCCGCTCCATTCGCAAGTGTCTGCGCAGAAGATCAAGGTGATATCTGGTTGAACACCGAAACTCAATACATGTCCGGTCAAAAAATCGCCAATGAAAACACAACCAACGGTGTCAGTGGTGAACCAATGGGTGGAATGTCCGGATCCTACTCTAACTTGGCCTCCATTCCCGGTTCGGATGGATACATTTTCGCTTGGCAATCACGCGGTGCTCTCGACCTTACCCTTAACGCTTGGATGGGAACACCATATACCCAATGCTCACCCAGATGGCTCAACCACAACGTCGCCATCTCCGTCATGACCGATAAACAGACTCTCGCTGGTGCTCAAGCTTCTTCAACTGTCGGTGCAGCAGAAGGTGATTCCCAAGTAACCTGGATCACATATTCCTCAACCGAAGACCACCAAAACGTCCACATCGCAGCCGTCAACTCCGAATACTCCATCGTCACCTACGAAACCCTCACTTCCCCAGACTGTCAACCAGTTCCTATGGGTTGCTCAGGTACATACGCAGGAACCTCATTCCAAGTCATCGACAACACCGGCGCCAAAGTAGGATCTGCAGTCGTCTCAACCGAGGCCTTTGTCAGTGGTGACATCGTCACCATCGGCACCGACAAAGTCTGCTGGCCTTACGTCTCTATGACCTGGGATTTGAGCACCCCCAAGGATAGCGGATCTCCCGTTTCCAAAATGTCCTTCGCATGTGCTACTTTGAGCGGAAACACCACCACAGCTTCTTCCATCTCTAGCGCTAGCTCTAGCTCCAGCACCGCAGCTAACATCGCATCTGCATCCCCCGCCGTCGCAGCCGTCGTTTCCCACGCTGCTCTCCCCTCCTCCTCCTCAGTAGCCCCTCTCGAAACTCCAAGCTCGGTTCCAAGCTCTACCGTCCCCGCGGCTGTTTTCTCCACTTCATCTGCTTTCCCATCTACAACGTTGAAGACGAAGACGAAGTCTAAACATACTAAGACTAAGACTAAGTCTTCTTCTACTAAGACTGAGAGGGATGTTGCTACGCCTTCTGCTGATCCTTGGGATGTTAGTGGGTTTTATGGGGATGCTGATGCGCAGCTGGTGATGATGAGTGTGATTTTGAGGAGGAAGGATTATTAAGTATTGGTTGGGGTGTTGGGGAGGTGGGTATAAGAGGGTGGTTGCTGGGTGGTTAGATGAGATGAAAGATGGAGAGGTTTGAGGGAAGTGGAAGGGGAAGGGTAAGGGGAAGGGGATGAAAATAGAATGATTTGATCCGCTGTAGGAAGATTTGTATTCGTGTGTATATATATAAATATAAATATTATACTGATAACTTTACTACTTCTCTTCTACTGAGAGAATGATATATACACTATACATGGTATATTATATATTTTAAAAGTTATATCAATTCTTTAATTATATATTTATTGAGATATATAAAACTCTATAATATTATAAAATCACAATAAAGTCTAAGATTTGATATAAAAAATTAATATTATATTATGTTAAAAGGAATGACCTTACACAGGGAATAGTGGGAAGCTGATAGGGCAGAACTGAGGTAATATTGGTCTAGTGTATGTTCGCACTACATCTAAGTTCTTGTTACGACGGCTTCTGGCCTCGTATCATATGACCACGTACGAAGTCATGTGATCCCTTCGATCCCTTTACCGAAGGGATCGAAGGGACCGAAGGAACGATAGGCATGAAGGTCTATATAATCAAGATGGATTTCCTTTGTATAGAGCTTCGTGCTCAAGATCAATCATTTAGTATACTCTACTATTAGTTACGAATTGCATATTATTATTGTCATTACTTTAAGTCCCTGCTTGACACCTAATTATAAACCATCTCGAGAGCCTAGAGCACTTCCACGTGATCTAGACGGCAAACCTCGTAACACTGATAGAGTGTATTTATTTAAATCCTCAATAGAGAAGAATATTTCAACAACAATTGATTTCAATTAATAGGATCCCAACATCTAGAGTTAGATTTAAATATGGATGAAGATGAAGATAAAAATATCAAATTAAATAAGATTTATCTTGAAAGCTTAAACTTAAACTTGAGTTTATATTTATATTTATATTTAACCATTACATCACAACATTATAATATCACAACAAAAAGAACACACAGATAGCTATCATAGATATAACAGGAACCAAAAAGATGAATTCTGAAATATTTGATTTACCTCTTTCCCCCTGTCCCTCTTTACTCTTTTCTTCCCAATCCATCATTCACAAATACACGCTCAACTATCTCATCCATAATGGTATCGAAATCGTTAACATCCAGATCATCCGCGCTATCCTTTCTATCCAATCATATCCCATTCAATCAATCGATCAATCCATTCATTCCATCCAATGGTGATCCCCATAAACAAAGAGCCAGCCACCCTCCAAACCAATAAACCTGTAACCAATCCATCATGAGGAAAAAAAATTCATGAACTCAAACCCCTCCTTTCCCATCCTCAGAACATATCGTAAAAGATTTATTATTTATTTATTGTTTCAAATCGTATGAATGAATGTATGTAAGAAAAAGAATCAAAACTCCTCAGAGCTTTAAACCGTCTCCCGATCAGTCTTAAGACGACGTTCGCGACCCTTAACCGACCAAGGGAAATGAGCGACTGGGATAACGAAGAAAGAGTTACTAGAAAAAGAAACGGAAAGTTAGTGATTTGAATTTCCTTTGAGAATTCAAAGATGTGTAAAAGAATGGAAACATACCTATCATCCGCAAGACCAGCCAGAGCATTATACCACGCCATAAATGCGGCGAACAAACCAAAATATCCACCAGCCTTGATCGCACCGGATAGTGGGGCTCCCGCAGCATTACATCGCAAGTGACCGACTCCCAGCATCAGGAATGCCAAGTCCAAGAAGAAGAAGAGGAGGAAAAATGCGACGGTGGAACGTAAGGTGCAAACCAACAGGATGGTGGTGAAGATAAACCAACCCATTAGGAAGAATCCAAAAGCTTGATTGAAATCGTAGTCCGAGTACGAGCTAGCAATCTCAAATCCACCAGGCGTGAGAAGGATTGCGAGTGAAATCCAGAATCCTCCGAATGATGAAAGAGCGGTTGCACCGAAAGTGTTTCCTACAGCCATTTCCCTATATCGTCATTAGCATTTGTATTTTGGATATGATATCATCTCAAACGAGGGTACTATTCAGTACATACCACATTCCCGCAAGCAATTGAACAAGACCACCATAACCAAAAGCAAGAGAGATGACGATATTTGGGCTTGAAACACCGGCAGTTCCGACATTGACAAGAGATAGGACGAAAGTAGTGAGAGCGAAAGCACTGAGACCCAACGGGGCAGGGTTGGCGAATTTTCTTTCCGTAGTAGGTTTGTAAAGACCAGGTTGGAACTCTCCACCAAATGCTGGGAATCTAGCGGATTCTCCTGTATTCATATGTGCCAATGGATTTCCTCCATAATCATATCCTCTCGAGGCAGCGGAATAGTTTATATCAGAGCCATTGACAAAGGCATGGTCGTGAGTATTGCTAACACCTGAAGTTTCGCTGGTGTACTCTTTATTGTATCCATTATCTGCGGTGGCGGTGGTAGCCATCTTGACTTTATTTGTTGGTGTTACTAATGCAATATATGTTGTAGGCAAGTTGAGGTTTTTGATATCTTAGTATAGAAGCTCAATTTGAAATCTCGATCTTTTTTGGTGTAATGGAAAGTAGGTAGTAACACAATTAATAAATGGATAGACAAGGGGAAAAAAAGTAGAAATTCTGATCAAAAGAATGAGAGGGGAAAGATCACCCGGATATATAGTGAATTCCCAAGCTATGTAGGTATGTACATCCTGCATCGTACATGGAGTGAATTTGGGGGATGACTAGGGTAAGCAAGCTTGATCATACAGTCCGGGGCAGTTTGCACGTACCGCGGTCCATTTTACAAAGAATTGGATTGAGTAATCATGTACAGATGATCAAATTGGTGATAGCATTGGTCAATCCCCATGTTTTCGTCTTTGTCGGGTCTCCAATAGAACTTCTGAACTTCGTAATGATTATCATATCGACATGCCGCATGGAGTATCACTTTGGATCCTGGACCCCGTCATCCACAAAATATTTCACTTTGCATATCTCCCCCTGCCGAAAATCCCGGTTTGGGCTGGAGTTGCAGTACTCCGTATGATAAAAATCATTGTGGGGGAGATGAAAATAGGCGGTTGGCTAATTAGATTGGTTGAGTGTTGTCTGTTCATGGTAATGTTTTAGTCTCTAGTTTCTCCTCTCTGGATGTTGAACAGATGGTGGTTTTGCACTACCTATAAAGAGTCCTATTTCCGTTCTACCTCTCACAAGGGATATCCCTTTCGAAAAGTATCGAAAATATCTGGACCCGTGGTGCAAACCGTGACATCTGCTCTTTCCAAAGAGAGCAAAAAGGGGACGTGTCACCAATACATGTATCGATCAGCTCATCCACAGTTATTGTTAACTTGGCTGCACTCATATCCTGCAGTGGGCAGTACAATAGCAGCCACGGGAGAAAATTGCCCATAATTCACTAATTGATAGTAAATAATTGGTTCAAAGTAGGCCAGTGAAGAGCATTTGATACCGTGTGTTGGAAAGAAAGTTGGTAGTTGGTTGGACCCCTTGATTAGGAAATGCCGTCGGTGGTTGTGGAATTCCATAATCCATGGTTATGACGACCAAAAATTCAAATCGGGACCGAATCTAAGCTTAAAGGGGTATCGAACGTGATTCGGAAATGGATCTTCCCCCTCTTTGAACCACTTTTTATCCGAACTCCCTGATTGTCAAATAATATACTTTTATGGGGGTTCGTAAAGTTCAAGATTTCCGATTTCCAATCATCGTCGCATGCCTTAAAAAGCTTGTTGAAAGGTCTGTGTGGATCAAAGTGGGTATTTGATGAGGAGAAACTGGGGAATTTGCAAAGGCAAATGTTACGGCTTGGAATTTCTCAACAATTTTTATTAGAATTTGTCAAATTGGGTATTATATCAGTTAATCTTCACATTATAGCTGATTCCAATATCAAAAGATCGATCACAAGTTCATAGTTCATAGCTCATAGTTCATAGCTCATATACCAATTCCGGACTACGATCAACGGTGTTTACTTGGTATTTATTGATAGCTGGGATCGTTCATCGCCGAGCTGATAGGGTGCTTTTAGTTTCATGCATCTACCTCAAGGTAGGATTGTAAGTGCATGAAAACCCCTGGATGTGTCACTACAGGAGTACAAGCGTCATTCATGGAAGCCTTATCGAACGAAATGAAAATATCATGAAAATGTTACTTTTCAAATGTATAATTATCACTTGCAGAGAGTTGATATTGCAGTGAAACTTGGTCACACGATCAAGAGATTATAGCTTTCATTGTATTATTACATTGGCTATCTTTTTGCTTTACTATAACCTACGTCGTACATCGCTTGGGAATATCTCAAGAGGTTCAATTATCCCGAGTATCCATTCGAGCACACGAGCACAGGAGTTGCACACCGAAGGAATAGATTGACTCACATTTCAAAAACATACTATACGCAGTCCAACCTTCCCAACTCGTATGGGAGGATTCACGACCTTCTACCATCTTAATTCTAGGCCACGGAGTGCGAACGGAGGCTCCATCTTCCACCCACAAGGAGTAACGGTATCCGTTCCATCAATGCAAGCTTACATTAAACCCATGAAAGAAATGCAAGATATCCTAGCAGGAACCGTCGGACTGGAGCAAAAGCTGATTGTAAATGGTTAGACATACCCCGAGATGCTTACTTTCACTTCACCGCGTCAAATGAAATCAATGACAGCTCAAAACCTCAATATTTAAACGAGGGGCTTTCAACACACACATGGAGACGAAGCCATACTCATCTCTTTTTCCCTAGTATTTTTAATCCCCTTCAAATGGTTAGTCGACACTTTTACGTACGCGTCAGATATAACATTTACAGCTCAAATGGAAAAATAGCACTAGAATATCGGAATTTACCCCAAATCAACGGATATAAACTTTCGTCCAAAAAGGAATATACCGTTGCGTAATGACAATAACATCTCCATCTTATCTCCGGTGGCATAAAGGAGAATAAAGAATGAACAAAATAAGATCATAGTACCGAAAACTTAAATACGATGTTCAAAGTTTCTAAAATGAGGAGAAGGAATGGGGGGAAAAGTCAAAAGTTAATAGTTAATAGGTACTAAGCAATAAACAAGATTATGTATATCCTGTAGTATGGAAAAATTAAGATTGCGGAAGTCTCGGTGGCGGAAAAGGAATAGTTTGGGGTTCCTCGGAAACTTTTCCGCTTTGCATTTCGGATGTTTCTCCTTCCATATTTGGTGGAGTTTTGAGTGATGAGTTATTTCATATCAAGGATATCCTTACACGTGAGGATCATGTGATGGATAGTTTTTTTTGGTTTCTTTTTAGTTAAAATCAGAAAATCACATCATGTGCTCATTCATGAAATATATTGAAAGGATCTACCTACCTAATAGACAAATAGATAAACCCCCTCAAAACTACACAAAAAAACAGAACCACACACGAGTAAACACCTACCTAGATAGTTTTCCCATCCTATCCCATCCCATCTCATACTACCCGAGTACTACCTACTCCCTATCTACCGTTACATCGACCTTCCCCACCAAAGTAAGTATCCTCCGTACAGGCTCAGCAGAATAGAATAGTTTCGAGCGATCTGCAGATAGCTCAGCAATCTCCACGTTCAATACAACTCTACCCCACCTTGACGAGCAAATCGTTCAACACACCTGCCTATCCATCTCATCTTTGCAGCTTTGCTATGCATGTGCTGCAGAGAGCTGCAAAGAGCCCGGCAGTTTGGTCTCTTTCTATGGGATTTAGGGGTGTGTGATTTTTATTATGTGTGTATAATATATGTATGTATGTATGTGTATAGTATATGTATGCACGGGGTACTACGTGGCCGTTTCTTAAGATTTGCTTGGGAGTTTGGTGGCTTGAAAGCTTGAAAGCTTGATGAGGAGGGATGATGGATGGATGAGGGGATGGGGACGGAGAATTATTTGTAGTCTTATTTATCACTTTGTTCTTTGCGTTTGGTGTATACTTATAAGATTATGTTCATACACGCAAGTAGATAGATTGGAAATGGGTAACAGGTGAGAGGTTTGTTCAACCTTTACCTTTCGACATTTATTCGTGATTGATTATATCAAATTACATCAAATAAATTACATCACAATCAAAGATATCTTGTATTATTCCGTATAGATAGATAGATTTACTTTGATATAAAAACTGGATTGTTACGATGGTAACAGCTGACTTGTTTTCGTAAGCTTGGGCCATGTGCAAATCGGTTTCGATTCGCTCAATTTACTATGAGATTTCGGTCACCCTAAGAACTCATATGCACGCACCATCAGAGCATATAAACAAGTATGTTGGATCACCTTGGATCACCAGTGATCCAAGGTGATCCAAGGAGCATGAAGATCTATATATTCAATATGAATTTCCTTTTGTAGAGCTTCGTGCTCAAGATCAATCATTTAGTATACTCTACTATTAGTTACGAATTGCATATTATTATTGTCATTACTTTAAGTCCCTGCTTGACGCCTAGTTATAAACCACCTCGAGAGCCTAGAGTACTTCCACGTGATCTAGACGGCAAACCTCGTAACAAAACCCTATACAAATTGAAAATCATAATTTCAATCATTTATATCTCAATCAATAAAATTGTAAAAAATCTAGAATTTTCAGAATCAATCAATATGTATATAATCAATTTATAATCAAAATTTCAATTGATTTAATTGATTAATTATTAAGATATTAATAATTAAAAATCGTTATTTTTGGTGTAAAAAGATGGTCCAAAAAAGAGGTGATCCAAAAAGGGGGTACTAGACTTATCTACTAAAGATTTACTTGCACACATTACATTATGCAATATAATATTAAGATTAGCTTCGGTATTCATTTTCAATCGATGATTTTAAACCCATTTCAGCATAGATAAATATAATATAATATAATAGGAAAGTATGAGAGGTGGAAGCTGGAGCTAGCTTGGAGGTTTGGTCGGAGGATTGTTACAACGGCTATCTTCTATGCCGCGTCACATGACTAAACCAAGGTAACGTGATTAAAGTCACGTTATGGACCGCTGAGGAACGCTGGCTGTCCAGGAATGCTGGCTATCCAGGACCGCGCAGCGGTCCTGACTAGCCATAGGCATGAAGGTCTATATAATCAAGATGGATTTCCTTTGTATAGAGCTTCGTGCTCAAGATCAATCATTTAGTATACTCTACTATTAGTTACGAATTGCATATCATTATTGTCATTACTTCAAGTCCCTGCTTGACGCCTAGTTATAAACCTACTTCGAGAGCCTAGAGCACTTCCACGTGATCTAGACGGCAAACCTCGTAACAAGGATGTGTGAGAAGAATAGGCATGCTCGAGTGAGCATAAGTATATAAGTATATAAGTATATAAGTGTAACGATACTATACTGGAGGCAGCGGCTGCCTAAGGTTTCGTCTGGTTGGTAGTTGTGGGTTAAGGCTTTATCACTGGTCTTCACTTGGGAGTGAAGTCGTTACTAGATCAAGTAGAATGTAGGTAAACTAATTGATAACTAAGTTGAGCACAAAGCTCCTTAACTACGAGACTAAATGAATGTTTATATACCCTATATCATCTTTTGAGGACCTTTGGGACCCTAAGGTCCAAAAGGTCCTCGAGGTCACGTGAATTAATGAATCGTGACAATAAGCTTCTAGGATTCTTTATATATAAATAATATATTTATTGTATTAGACGACCTTTAAAAAGGTGAGGTACAAGATTTAAATTTAATAATTTCAATTCAAGATTAACAATTTTAATTTAAAACTAATAACAAAAATACCTATAGAAAATATTCTAACTACTTCTAGAAAGTATTTTAACTTTACAAAATTATAGTACAATTTAAAATTGTACAGAAAGTAAGTATTATTATTAGTTAAACTCAACAAATTTCGTATCCACTTATTTTTTCAGAAAGAGCAAAATCAACGAAAAATGCTTCTGGGAAGTACTTCGTGCTTCCTTGGAGTTCGAATATATTTAGCGCGGCAAGTTGATCAGTAAATAAAGATCTATGATTCGATTTCTAAATGCGTTACTAACTTTGCTGATAAGTCTTAGTTGAAGCTGAGTGATAGTCTCTAAAATGAAACAGCTGGAACAAAACTATAAATGACGTCCTCTTATTCTAGAAATTCTCATTTGGCTTTCTGGTCCTCCTCTTCTTGTCATCTCTTTTCTCTTCTGCACAAGGTATTTGAGGTGCCCGCGCTATCATAGACGAAGCCATCATTTTCAGAACCATCTGGGTTTCAGAAATCGATAAATCATTCGACCATTAGACCTGTCCTGAACCCATAAATATAAATCCCTCTAGTATGCAGAAGCATATTCCCCATGCCTTTGTCATGGACTATGACCCGAACTATAATGGTTTCCGAGCGCCTCATTCTCTAGGAAGTTAATGGCCTGAATACAGTTAAGTTAGTGTGTGTTGGGATATCGATCATGTACCACTAGCTTTGACGCTAGTGCACCGGCACTAGGGTTAGTTTGGTATTTTCATAGTTCGTTCTTGTTCTTTAGGCAAATCAATAGGAATATGATAAGGATAGATCTTGAAGCCTCACTTCCTCATGCTCGCCACTACGGACAATACTTCTATAGAAGACTTAGCAGTCTACCTATGGAGAAAAGTGAGATATCAGAACTAGAACACACTGGATGTCTATACCGAGTTTAGATCCAGAAATATTGAGATTGCAATTCGAAGAGTAAGAAAACATAAATCGAAACTGAGGTCTATGTACTCAGACGGGGCATAAGTATCTCAGCGAACTCGCCTCGTGAAAATTAGTGATTTTCTTCAATTTTTCAATGTAGTAAATGATTTTGAAACTAATCAATTAAGGCTTCATGAAACTGAATACTATTAATATATAAACAAATCTTGAGTCTGTCATCTTGAAAACTTCAAATCACACCCCCACCTTGCTGTCAAATTCAGATCTAAACTTCTCTCTAACAACGTTCCTCCTAAACTAACCATTAGCGACCGTTAAGGATCTGGTAGCTCTTGAAAATATTACGTCTAACGAATAGAAGCAAAAGCTTATTGAAGTTCTAACCTAAAAAGCACAACTTGAGTCATATAGAGAAGGAGCACATCATCGTGCTTGATTAATCAGTTTTACACTAATCATAAAAGAAGGCTTGCTTGTTGGCCGATTAACCAACATCCGAGTCAGAAACGGTGATACGAATAACGGGAGGCCAGATTCCTGGTCGTAATTTGATGCTAACGGTTCCTAGTAAAATTTCTGAGCAGTTGATGACCCGATTAGTCGTAGGAACAAACTTTGTCCTTGTTTGGAAAGCCAGTGCAATGGTACAATGCGACAACAATGAAATACTGGCGAATTGATGACAGCAGCTCCTACCCAGTTTAGTGATGAATACCCTCTTTCTGTGCCTCTCTCGCCCGCACATCAGCAATATCACTCGCTATGCTCATAAAACCCAACTACCATTCTACACTAAATGCCCAAGATACTACAGCCTGATGTATTCATTACTAGTACCAGCAGCTAATCGAATACACCAAATGCCGTACACGAGTACGGTCTCTCTAATTGGTTAAAATTAGAATCGTGATGTTGTACCGTGGCTGCTTGAGCCATGTTCATCACCGTATCGCTCATGTATGTAATTATTCGTACCGTGCTATTCCTCGTTTATCAGCACTAAATCCATGATCCGGTGCTTCTCTGATAATGCGTAGCGTACCAAACCCCGACGTCCTGAATTAGCGCGATCACCGACAACTCACCACTAGTGATAGTAATAACTTATATAAAATGGTTGAACCTCCCAAGGAATAAGATCTCTTCCCATTCTCACAACACATCCTACTTAGAATACCTCCATCTAGCAGAATCTTCTACTACTTAACTTGAAAGTTCTTCTTCTAGTCAACCGGTTGAACAAGAACCATTCATAGTATTAAGAACATTTTCCTTCATATTAGAAGATTTACTCAATAGACATGTCTGTTACTAACGAACACAGCCTCAAAACCAAACCGATCGTTCAAGATTACTCGACAAACTCGCTTACTGATAACGAGTGGGACCTCTCATGGTCGTACTTGCCTGACGACGAAAAGAGCGGCAGTAACCCAGAAAGTGAGATTTCTGGAGAAGAGTGGGATGCCAGCTTGTCCGAATGCGAACGGGACACAGCTTCCAATGCAGATGATTCCTGGTCTGTATTAGACGAAATATGGGACGCAGGAACTCCTTTCACATGGGGCGACACTGATGGAGCACAAATTGATTGGGACTATGAGAATCAGGAACTTCCGGAACCAATGCCCGCAGAGCCGAAACCAGTAATCATGATTGACACACTCGAGAAGCTCGACGAATTCTTGCCCGTCCTCTCTCAACTAAAGGATGGAGTTGAGCTTGCATTCGACTGCGAAGGTACCCCTTCGGAGGACGAAAATGGGGTTCCTATTCCTGGTGGAGGTTTTGGTCGCAACGGGGACATATCATTTTTGTCGATGACCATAATCTCAATGAACGAAACCTATGTCTTCGATGTCTGGGAGCTTAAGAGAACGGCTTTTGAGCGTGAGAGTAAGGACGGCCTGTCTCTCAAGAAGGTTTTAGAGTCCCACGACAGAATCCAGCTCTGGTGGGATGTGCGTACTGATTGGGATACCTTGTTTCACAAGTACGGGATTCAAATCGGAAAGGTTCGCGACGTGCAGCTAATGGAGCTTTTATCTCGCCGAGGACAGAGGTCAAGGATTTGTGGCTTAATGAGAGCTATGAGAGAAGAAGGTGGCAAATCTATGAGCCCGGCAGAGCTAGATGATTGGTTGAGCGAAAAGGAGGCTGGTGGAGATTATTTCAGGAAGCATGGCTGGCGACCATTGACAGCTAGACCAATCAACTATACTGCGAGAAAATATATTGCAGGCGATACGGAGTGCTTATATCAGTTGCAAAATCGATTGCAAGATAGATTGAGCCATTGGGCGTTTCGCATGCAAGGCAAAACTGTCGTGGGTCTAATAGATGCTATTGGAAAGCGTTCAGCACTCCAAGCAACTACGGGAGACTTGATGGAGTTCATTGACCAGCAGTCGGCTATCCGGGCTCATGATGCAACATCGCCTGAGTTTGCTCTCATGTCTTCAGAAGAAATGACTCTACCACCACCAGCTTTTCGCAGAATCGAATTCTGGGCGGAAAATTACGATAGATTGGTGAAGAGGCGGGCTGAAGAGTTGGAAAAGGAAGGCATGCTCTGTTGAGGATAATATCTGGTGGCAGTTTCTTCAAGGCAGCGAAGGATATAGAATGATTGCAGAAATATGTTCTGATAGAACAACATAGATCAATTATCTGAGCGAATGCTTCATTTACCAGGAAAACGAAAGGCATATATTAAAAATAAGGAATAGATATGCAGGAAGCAGCAGACGTAGTAAGTGATTTCAATCCAGCTAAGAAATTATAAATTAACCTAATTTGACAGTCTCCGATATTCAAATATTGATGCCTATTCAGCCATTGCCATCGTGAAGATAATGAGAGTGAATGTTCGCATATAGCCAAATCATCAATACTTTATAATTTGTTTTCCAGCCGGGCAACCTCCAATATATAATTCATCACGGAGAGCTAAAATTGTTAATCTCTTAAGACCTACCAGACTAGCAGGAGGCAGTGTTACCCACCGAGCTTGGCGAGAGTAGTTTTTCTTCGCAGCCCCTCTTCGCCACAGCGCACTCTAAAACAAAATATCAAAGAAACGTCTTTGCTCTACATATTTGTGGTAACTTTGTGCGAAGATTCATAAAAGAGATTCCCTTCTTTCTGTGATTCATAGACATTGAAAATTGGCATATCTAGAAATTCAGGTTGCTTCTAGTCGGCCCATCGCAACTAGAGAAAATTTCTGGTGCAAATGAGCAAGAAACAGAGGTAAGACAAAGGTAATGATCACGAAAGACGTGCAGGCTTGGTAGAATCCCAATCATCCATGCTAACATTATGGAATTCTTAGATCTTATTCCAACAGCAGCACTTCGAGCCTTCCACTCTAGGAATGTTAAAGCTGAAGATGATATCGACAGCAGTACTAGTGCAGCCTTTTACGCAACAAGAAAATCAAGCAGGAGCCGCGTATTGGCCCATTTGCTCTGGCATGGATATTGACTGGGATAGGGGGCCATCGGAAGTTGCTTCCACAGATGCAGCAGCCGCATCTGGTCCTAGTATTTCTGACATGGATGATGAACTCTGGAAGTGTGTTGCACCTACAGAAGTTGTTCCCACAGAATTTGGTGAGTAGCTTCGGCGGTTACACGGTGGCTCGAATATTTTCTATCACCTCGCACTGGTGCCCTAAACAAAATAATAACCCCAAAGACTAGCCATTATTGTCTATTGAATTAATCACCATACTTGGTTAGTTCCTTCCTATGACCTCGAATCTTTGTAGCATCGTCCCCGAACTTTAATGTGGCTGCAACGGAAAGGGATCATCGAGAAATCGAGCCATCACCTCCACGATGACTACTTAGGTCACTGAATACGACATATCTTCGATGTTCAAATCTTAGGAGATCAGGTGTTCGGTATGGCTGGTAGTAACAGCTTATCACTCACGATAAGTCTTGAGTCCAATCAAACTGTACAAGCCTGGTGGGATTTACAAAGTGATTTCGAGGCGCTCTCTCACCACTTCCAATATCCGTCCAAGATTATATTTAGACTCCCGCTACTCGGAATCATGCCCGCCAAAGGCACAGGTAAATTAAATAGCCTGGTAAGTTCTGTCCGCATTATCTTCACTGGAGCTCCTTTCTTCGTGGGTAGTGGGTACAGTCAAGGGTGGGCCAGAATGGAGAAGGATGCGCGAGATTACTTTGATTGGAACGGCTTCGAGGTGCTAGAGATACAACTGGTCAAGCCTTTGGCAATACAAAATTGTCGCTGTGATACAAAAACCACACTCAGCTTGTTTGATCATTTAGCTATGCATCTCCCGACAACCACTAAGAAATGAGGATAAGATCTCACAAGCTGTTCAAAAGGATTGCCGAGGAGGAATCATGAATCAAGGCTGACGCGATCTGGTCAGGAGAGGGCACGGATTATCATTCTCATTATATTGACCGAGATATTATGAATCATCCAAGAACTCCACCACGGCCAATGTTCTAAGATGTTGCCAGCGGTATATTCTTGGGGTCGAGAGGGTGACATCATGAATGGCATGGAGTAATGCAATCAAAGAATAAATGAGTGTTTGAAGTGGTTAATTTTGGGATCGTGTAGCTTGCTTGGTGGATAACAGCTGTTCGAAGATACCTTGCTTCCAGATTTCACCAACTAATCTTCTTGATTGAGATGTTTTGATTCCTTAGTCGATTGGAATTCATTGTAGCCAGGGCCAGATATAAAAATACTTCAGATTGGAGAATCAAGCATGGCATGCCAGAATGCAAATTTGTGATCCTCTGATATAACGGAATCACTGTTTCAAAGGACTTGGATGTTTGAATTGCTAAAATCTTCCACAACGTGCAAATCACATTCACGGCCCATGAAACTTCATGAGGTCCATGCTTGTGTTTGTGTTCTTGTTTAGACGACTGCTTTAAGCATGTAGGCTATTGGAGATTCTAGTACGTTCAATCAACCTGTTCGATAGATTGCCATACACTAGATTGCCATACATTGAATGAGTACCGTGGAATACAGTTATTCAGAGCCCTTGAGCTCTCGTGGAATAAATGGAAGAGGGCGGGCAGCTCAGGAAGCTCGAATTGAAAATCAAGAGTTTAAAAGAGGATATAATATCAATTAGCCACATGTGTAGTAAAGACAACACACAACGCAAGTAGAAAAGGGAAACGATCAACTAATTGTGTGGGAACAGAAGTTTGATGTTAAACTCAAAGGAAATCATCGGTACAACTTGCAGTCCGCGTACTCTAAATCAAGTTAGCGCACCGGCTCGCGTAAAGTGGTTTCATTCAGAATCTCGCGTTCCAGCCTCTTCTGATATCCTTCATCAATAATCAATTCAACATCAACCAACCTTTTCTGTCTAAATCAATACATCAATTCGTCTAATCGTCTAATCTTCCATAATATCAAGTCCCCAGCTATATCAACAATTCTTCCACCAGATCAATAACCCCACGATGTATCTCAAGCGCAAACGTTCTGAATCCGAAATCTCCACCGCTTCATCGCTCCTACCCAGTCCCCTCCATTCCAACAATGCCAATTCTATGAATATCGATTCCACATCAATAGCATCGCCAAATCTCTTTTCCTCTCGTACGAGAAAGCGTCACAGAGATAATCGACCAAATGAAGAGACTGTTCATCGTATGTCCGCTGGTTCCAACAATCCACCGTTTGCGAGTCAAGCATTAATCAACTCTACAGAACATACTCTCTCTCTCCTGTATTCCGCTCAACAGCCTTCAAATATAGATACAAGCTGTATGTCACCTCCATCGCCATCCGCAATTTCTCCCCGTACAATAATACCTCACCCGCCGAATAACCCTGCACACCAAGCCTCACTACACTCGTTCTGGCAATTACCATCAAACCGACAAATTTCACCTGACAGCGATTCTTCTTATGCATCATCTACATCGGTCTCTCCAAAAACTATCACACACCATCTTTTCCTACCCACCAATTGCGAGGATTGTGATGAATCACTAGCGAATAGAGAAGGCGGTGACGAAATGGATGTAGATACTATAATGGATATTAATATGCATGGAACTGGAGAGACAAATCATGGATGTACTAGTTGTGGAAAGCAAGTTTGCCATTCTTGTGCTGTGAGTAATTTGGGGATGGAAAGAAAATGTTTAAGTTGTGCGGGAAGGGAGAGAGACGGGAGGAAATGGGTTGGAGGTTTGGGGTGGATGAACTAGGGAGTGGAAATTTAAGTTGGATATGAAGCGAATACCCTGTGTGCGTTTCTTTGGAGATATTTTATGGATTGTCGTTGTCTATTCTGTTATGATGTCTAAAGCTTGGCGTTCAAAATTTGTGGAAACGGTTGATTTCCTATCAGGATATATTAATGTACAAGTCCTGAATGTTGATGAGGTTTCCTATAAATGCTGTGGAGTAAGAAGTATTGGATAGTCCCTGCTCTAGCTTCTTCTGTTTTGATATCTTTTACCCGTATAGAAGTAAAACAATGACTCTCCCTTCAACACATCAGCAACTGCTTTAGTGATGACTCCTAGTCAAATACAGCAAGCCTTTGCACCCTTCCTTCATAACTACACTGTTAGAACCAAAGCAAAGCTGTGAGCCTTTTTCTCTCATTTCTCTAAACTTTTTCACATTTGTCTGTCATCTCCATTCATACACATGGCATCAAAATAGCCCTTCACATACATATTACCCATACACTAGTTCCAGCTCCTTCCATTCCAACATTTGTGCAATAAATATTTATAGAAAAAATAAAGTCATCAAAATCTGCAAATAGATGATAGACTACTTGAATTTTCACTTCGCTTATTCCCTGTCTTTCCTTAACAACGACTTACCCTCTATGCTTTTCCATCGGAAAAGAGAAGTCTCTCCGCTCAAGGCAGAAATTTAGAAGAATAAATTTGTTCTATCCCACTCCATTCTCGAAATCTAGAAAACCATAAACGGAGATCCGAAACAAGAATAATGCTGAAACATCACATCACCCATTCATTCTCGTCTATAAGAAAATCCCCCTATTTCCCCCTCCTCCTTCTCTCCTCTCCTCTCCATACCCTTCGCAACCTAACATACAAACACAGAATCACAAAACCAAATCACAACCCCAACAGCAATCCCAGCACTCAAACCCCAGCACTTAAACCGCAAACCCAAAAATCCCCCACAAAACTGAATTTTCCACCAATCAAAATGTGTAAAAGCATAATATTCGATTTTAACTGTCCCCACTACGAACGACGACTCCGTCGCTGTTCTTATCAACGTCGTACTCGTTGTATTCCTGAACACTGTCCGCGATATCATCGTGTAGATAGGGAGGCTAGGAGGAGATGTGCTAGATGTATAACGAGGAGAAGGAGGAGGGAGAGAAGTGCGAGGAGGTGTAGGGTTATGTGAGTTGCGCGAGGTAAGTGAGATAAGTGAGGTAAGGTAAATGGTGGTTTTGGTAGGTGTTATCTTATGGATTTTTGATTTGCTGATGCTTGGAGAGGATTGGGAGGTACTGGACTGGGTAGGTACTGCTTACTATTGAGTTTTTTTTTTTGATATAATATAATTAGATATTAATGAAATAAATTTGATTCTTGAATGGCAAAAGGTGATTAGTCAGTTCCCTTTTGCAATGAGATACAGGATGTGAAAGTAAATTATAATTTAAATATATGTTTTTTTTAACTCTTTATAACTTGATACACAAGAAGAAGTCGACTATAACATTCTCTCTATATCTCCATGGAACAATACTCTTCTCTCCTATGTAGCTTCACACCTATTGCTATGAAAATAACTAACAAGTGAATATCTCTATTTTAGATTATCACTGAATATAATATAATTTTCAAAGTCACCTATCAGATTTATTTTAGTATTTATTTACTTTTCCCCTCCCATCTTATCATCCCCTCTCATCCCACCCACCAATCTCTCTCATTCTCTCATTCTCTCATCCTCTCATCCCATCATCCCATCATCCTCCATCAAATTACCCCATCCCACCACCTCCAAATTCCAACAAACCAATCACCAGATCTAGACAGACCACTTATAAAATCCCATCCCATCCCACTCTATTCCCAACCCTATAATAATTCCTAATCCACCATTATACAACATAAAACTTATATAGGTATATATATAATCTCCCCAATATCCATAGACTATATCCCCAAGAAAGCAAAATATATTTCCTAAAAACTGGAAACTGGAAACTTGGAAACTGGGAGGACTCGAATAATTTGTATGTGAAGTAAGACTTGCATACATTATATGTGCATAGATTTGCTAGGCACAACTGTTTAGGAATTGGACTCTTGATTATCTGAAGTATAGTTTGCACTGTATACCACTCAAACTTACATTAGACTTCTCCCTTCCTTTCATCCTCTCCATCCCATCACACCCCTGACAACCAATCCCCTATAAACAATATCTTTTTTTATCCTCGCACTCCCTTCAAACTTTCTTCCCCCACCCCCACGGAAAACACATTACATCACCCTCCTTTCTATTCATCCCCCTCCTTCTCATTCATCCCCTTCACACTATCTAGATTACCTACTTACCACGAACCAAGCAACTCACCACTAAGAAAAGAAAAGATAACATATAACGATATGGAAGATAAGATGACATGATATGAATGAAAGATGAACGAACCAAAATGAGATGAAATAGATTAGTTTCTTTAGTGTATAAGCAAATAGATGAATGGATGAATGGATGAATGGATGAATGGATGGATGAATAGATATCTGTGTTTTATTATATAGAGAGTTGAATGAATATCTAATGGCTATGTTTGCTTGATCATTAATTAAATTGTCATGACTTTGACCTTTACATGAAGGAAACTGTTCGTACCATTATCACTTGTAATTACAGATTCATGTCACAAAGTCTAAAGTCACATATCGTCTTCATCACAAGCAAAACAATATACATTCACATCAGATGGCACAACATTATGATGATCAGGTAGGTATCTTATTATCCATTTTATTTTATACCCATCCATCCATCCATCCATCCATCCACCTATGCATCCATGATAACAATCCCCAATGCACTTCGCTCCCTTCACTTCGCCCACAACATCCACCAATTCTTGGATATCAAGTAATAATCCCCATAACTATTGCGGAAAGCACGCAAGCCATTCTTATTCTGATTTGATCTTGGGTATCTCCATCCAACCATGCCACCTATCCTACCAAACAAAACCACCCCGAAAATAAAGTTCCTCCACCAAATCCCCATCAATCAATCTCTATTAAATAATCATGGAAGAATCTCCCATCCTTCCATCACCATAGATCCTCAACAATCTATCCACATCCACCCATTACTGAAGCATAACATCCTCCCGATAAGAAAGAATGCATGTCAGTAATGAATGCATTCAATATCCTATCGTGCTCCAAATTTTGATTGATTGTGACCCGATTTGAATCCGAATTTAATGTGCAAGAAGGGTATGAAGAGAACTAAAAACTTCCTGCAGAAACAAAGAAAATATCCACACCCAGAAAACCAACTCCATTTCCTTCCTAATTTTTTCTTCTCCAGTCACATTATCTTCCTTTTCAATTACTATCAAAAGGTAGATTGCGCCCCGAAAAGAAACAAAGGAAAGAAGTAAAAGTTGATTGCTGAAGAGCGGTGTGTGTTGTAATTGTGTGTTGTAAATAAAAAACGCTAGAACGACAAGATGATTGTTTTGAAGAGAAATAAAAACCGACGATTCGCTAATGCCAGATATTTTTCAATGGAAAAATAGGTCGATGAAACGCGCTGATGTCGAACAGAGAAACGATGAATTCTGTAGAATTAGGCTTCTGATCGAATGCCATGAGATAACCGATGAGTTCGGCACAATCAATACAAATTGTGGTACATGTGAGGGTGGTGTGGTATGATTTCCGAGATCAAGGCATAGATGATGCAAGGATGAGAATGATTCAAACAACTTCAAGGAGTTCTCAGTTACTGCATGACGATGTCTTGTTGATATGGCTGTTGCTGATATTGTTGTTGTTGTTGACTATATTGCATCTGAGCTTGTGGAGTTGGTGTGATCGGACATCTAGGTGCTGAAGTCTGATAAGGTTTATTTTCATTTCCATTCCCTTGACCAAAATATTCTCCTTCGGGGGTAATCGGCGGTGTGAGGTAACCATTGACAACATGCTGTCCATATGCCTTCTGCGGTGTGCTGTACACATCGTGTTGTTGTATTGGCTTCTGGATAGCGGTTGGTTCAGCGGGGGGAGTTGGTGGAGTGACATGGCATTGGCTCATAGCTGCTTGTTGGAGAAGGAATCGTCGAAGCACTTCGGAGACTCTTGATAACTGTGGAGCAGCATATTTTCTTGCGAGGACCGAGGATGGTTGATTAAGTTGTCGAGAAAGACTTAGCATCAAATCCGAATCGACTTGTCCATAGGTATCCATCTCGGGGCATCCAAGGATATCTCTCGAAAGTGCCAGAGATGCACGGGCCATTGCTGAAGGTTTGACTGAGACAAATTCTTTGTGGTACAGAGCCATTTCACAGATGTACCATGACATATGTTCGACGGTCATATCCTCATACTCAGGTCCTTCCAGTAAGGCCAATTGAAGCCAGCTATCGACGGTAGGGTGGCCAATCATCCACTCCAAAGTGTTCAATACGTGCCATTCCATCTGAGTGAACATCTCCTCGTCGTATAACGAGCAGCACATTGACTTTAGTTCTCGAATCATGGGAACTCGCTCTTTCTTGTCTCCATATTTGGCGGCAATGAGAAGTGCAGCACATCCAACCAATTGATAATGTCTCTTGTAGACAACACGACGCGAGCAGTATCTGTCGAGAAGGTTAACGGCGAGATGAAGTGTTTCTGGAAGAAGTTGAAAGGCAGAATGAGCTTCGATAAGGAAGTCGATGAGATAAGGTCGCATGAACCATTGAATCTCTTGTTGAATTTCTATCGAGGCAACGTCTGGCATAGTCGCATCCTGTGGAGATGTTAGCACAACGTCACATGAAATCAGTACAACGCAGAATAATTGACCTCCATCGATGCCATGTGATCAATAATATCATCCATGTAAGCATCACAAGCTTGTCGAGATAATTCGTTGGCCATCGCTTCTTGCCTCCTTCGACCCATCATCTTGATATATTCTTGAGTATTTGGTCGAGGTTGCTGCTGTTGTGATTGTTGTTGGAAAGTATTATCCTCCACGAAGAACGTGTCACAAGGCTGACTATATGACATGTTGAAGGTGATTTGGAGTTGTGGTTATTGTGTGTTTGGTTTTAGGGAAGGAATGGACGTCAAGTTCTCCTGGAGCTTCGACCTGACAGTGGCTTTCAATATAGGCGCTGGACTGCTGTATTGCTGGTTGTAAAGGAATGTGCTGTATAGTTCGATAGAACGATACTTTAGGATAAATTATTATTAGAGAGTGTGGGGTGGAACTATAATTCGAAAATGAACGTAAATGGCCAATAAAAGATGGCAAAAAATGCAAAAAGCTGAACCTTTCAAAGTTGATATTGATGAGGTGGCAGGTGAATATCACTTTATAAGATATCGGAGAAAAATCTGGTGAATTTTGGGATTAGCGAGATTTCCAGCCGGAATTGGAGTAGATAGGAGAAAAGGGAGATGCTGCAATCATGTCGAGGTGGACAAGGGGAATGCTTTTTTGATCATGCAAGAATGTATGGACGTGGGAGGGAGAGGGGGACTCGAAGCGTAAATTGGGGAGCAAGTCAGAATTCGAGACTCACCAAGGTAGATCCCTCTTAGATGGAAGACAATGGGAGGGTAATGCGGTAGAAATGTTTAAGATATTCTCCGGAGAAGCTAAGATAGGATGAACGAGTAAACGTCTCCGATCTTTGACTATCTTGATCTTTTGGTGTAGTTGCGTGCCGAGTATCTGACGAAGAGCTTTTGTGGAAGAATGTTGTTCAAGGTGAGATGCGTGACCGTTGGCATGTAAAATGCTAACTAAGTAAGGGGAACCAAGAGTTATATGTCAGTCAATGCCCTCCATGAAGAATTTTGCTTGTTTAATTGAATGAGTCTTGGGGTTGGGAGGTATTGCATAAAGATGGGGGGGTTCAGGATCAATGCTCACCTTGAACTGTCGAGTATCTTGGCTTTCAATTGTGGAGTCAAATCTTAAACTCCTTTCTTATAAAAGAGTCGATGAGATTGAGATTGACAACGGAAGGAGGTGCCACTTGAGAAGATTATTGAAAATTAATACTTCAACCAAACAATACAAAGAATAAAATAATTCGAGGTATTGGAGATTGAAGAATTTGATTGAGAAAAAATTCGAAACTTTTGGCAGAAATAACACAATTTTTTTTTGGTATTGAATTTGTTCTGAAGAGTGTCGAGATGAGGAAGGGTTAATGTTGAGAGTTGATTGGAGTGAAGTTGTGGTGGGAGGAGGGTGGTTGAGTAGGAGGGTGATTTCGATGCTGAATTGAATGACTAGACGATGATGCCCTTTACTTCTATTCAGAAAAGAATAATCTTCGTGATTGTCGAGACGAAGATTGAGGGAAGGTGAATGTGTATGTAGTAGTTTCTTTCTGTTTTCCTCGTAGAAAGAGACAGCTATGGACAGTCGAGGGAAAGTTTCAAGTATGAATATTGTTGTGCATAGAAAGCTGCAAATGTAGCAATTTTCTACCAAAATTCTTGCCTGTTTTTTTCAACTTTCTTCGAGCTTCAGCATAACAAGGTGTCAATTATCCAATGACCTCTTTGATTCCCTTTAATTGATATATGAATGAGGGTCTTTCGGAGGAGAGGAAAAGAGAGAAGAAATTTGGAGAGAAAAGAAGAAGAGGGGAGGTTGTGTAGTTCAATGAGTGAAAAGAATGGATCGAATGGATCTCGAGAGAAGGTTGAGGGTAAGAAAGTACGCAGTAGTGGAAATGGAACTAAAAGAGGGTCTCTTCTTACACCAGAATAGGAATGGTTTAGAGATTATTACTTTTTGACATGGGGGGGAATTGTATAAGTGGAGTAGGTGCTTTTGCAGGTATTGAGTAAGAAGTAGTGAGTCTGGCTGGTGTGTGTGGTCGGGCTTTTTCTTATTTATTTATTTATTTGACGACTTTCCTTGTTTGGCTAACGGGGAGAATTATTGCTGCATCAAGAAAGGTATCCAAGTAGCTGGAAGTGAGAGAGTGTGAGGTTGGGAGTAATAAGAAAGATATAGATATATAGATAGAGAGAGATGTGGACAGACAAGTAGACAGATAGGTAGACAGCTAGACAGACGACAGACAGACAGAGAAGCGGTGGCAGTAAAATATCTCCACAAGCAGCGGGAATTATTATTATATACGATATATAATTCTTATTCTCCCTCAATACCTACTACCTACTAGATACCTCCAACATCAGATGAAAAATCCCTAATCGGCGTTGTGAATGTGAATGTGGATGGATATGGATGTGGATGTACGGAGCATTTTTTAATGGTAATGGTGTGCTTTGTTGTGTTTTATTGAACGCGCTCTTCCCTGTTGGCTTGTATGATGTATGATGTATGTAGCAAGAACCTACTACCTACCTACCTATCTGGTTTCTTCATTACAATATGTACTTCAATAATAATAAGAATCCTTGACGAATTGGAATGGGAGAGACCAACACGGAAGTGAGCTTTTAATAGTATTTTAATGGTATGATTGATTTCAGTTTTCAATAAGGATAAGAGGGATGGAAAGATTGCTTGCTCTATCACCAATTATTCCTAATAGAGGAAAGGTTAGAATGCTTCTTCTTCTTTTGAGTGAAGGCATGGAAGGAAGTAAGTATTATTGTATTATTTATTGTATTACTGGTAATGTACTTGTACCTACGCACAATTATTATTACACTTACAGTATTATTATTAGAGAGGAATGAATTTATAAGCCAGACCGAGAAGAGGCAGTCGACTAATAATAAATGACCTCGGAATTTCCTTTGGGATCATTTGAAGTCACAGAAAAGTACGGGGTACTAGGTATACATAGCAAGATTTCAGAATGGCACGATTTTCGTATCAATTGATGGCTCTGCTCCGGTTAGAAAAGTCGCGTTTTCATGGTTTTCATTGGTCCCTGATCCATTTTACGTATTTCCTCCTTCCGGTGCATACCTATCTTTTCCTTATATTGATCCTGGTCCCCTTGAATCTTGATGTATGATGCATCTTAGCCATGACATTACCCAGCACACACGCCAAAACGCGTGAGAGACCCAAACTAACAGGTACTTGATTGATTGATGGTTATTAGTGTAGCATTGACTGGCATAAGCTCATCGTCGGTTCACAATGATGTAGGGTAGGGTATGTTTCTTGTATGGATCTCATGCATTTTAACATTACAGAGTGTTATAATACTACGGAGTCCCTCCTACTCGAGTGCTTTCTAGGCCATGGATCGACCCTCAGCACATAAATTCAGAGACTTTGACTTGGTACCTACCTAGTACCTACCTAGTACCTACTGCAAAGCAAGCACATTTTACTTGAATAGTATGATAGGAACAAACCATCTCCACTCATGTTCAAAGTATCATCGTATCACACACACACATTCACACGCACCTCTTTCATTCACCCATCCCAGAAGTCATATCTGAACCCCGACAGCTCAAAAGCCAGACATCCTAGAAATAAATCGAATCTCTTATACTTTTATTGAAATCTAACCATTCAAATATCCTTGATTGACACGCCTGAGAATACCTGCATACATGCATCAACCATGTCAACATGCAGGAAACAATACCCATGATTACCATCAAGCTTATTTAATTCATTTTGACTGGCTTATGGATCAATTCATATATTTCACATATCTCATTCATAATTCATTGATTTGATATTATTAACTCGTTTATGCTTTTTATACGGGGTATATGTATGTCATGTTGGAACGACATAAAAGCTTCACCAAGGATATGCACCTCTTTCCCCTATTTCCTAATTGTCTGCAATGAAGGGCTGAAGATGCGGCTCATTGGTCAATTGACTTAATTACGAGAACAAGGCAAATGCATCATACCTGAGCGAATCAATAATCTCATACCAATAATCAATCCATAGAAAGCAACACCTTGAACATGAGAATCGGATCTCGCCCAGACCTTTGATCATCTTGCATATTTTGTACCATCAGAGACACCCTCAACCGCGTTTCAAGAGAAGGATAAAAAGGTAAAGATAGAATAAACCCCAGCCTGTGAAGCTCAGATACAAATGAATGAACTAACCCGTTTATATATATATTCCGGAGACACATAGGAGGTACGATAGATATCTTGTACGCGATACATTATTTCCTAGGCGGAAACCTTCCTCGTCTCCAGCTTATTTCAAGCCACCAGTTCGTTGGAGTCTCCGTTTGATTTGATTAGATGATTCCAATTCGTTGTGCTATGTTGGCGCAATCTCCAAACCGTTTGTATTGGGGAATCACCATGGTCCATGGATCCTGTACTTTTAACTTTCCATCGTTTTCGGAATTTCCAATTTTCAAATATGCCGCTGAAATACTTCGGTAGGATTGAAATGATCTGCAATCAATTAATCAATCGACGACCTTCCCCAGACCAGACCTTGAGCTACCATTTTGATTGAGCAGCATATCAATCCCCATTATCCATGATTTGCCAGTCTATAAAGTCCCCTAGTATCTAGTGTTTGGTACTGCATAGCACAAAGCATAAACTTCCACACTCTAAGTATCTAAGTACCACCACTAATAGGCAAACGCCAACGAAAGAAATGATCACAACCACGGAGGAGATATAGCCACCATGCCATAGAAGTTTTCCGGTCCACTTAATCCTGAAACTATTACTGCCTTCCAAACAAAGATATCAAGATCCGGTTCTTCTTTCGGGCCTGGTTTTGAGCAATCATAGGCTATTCATTCAAATCATCCTGTCCGTACCAAATTGCGACTAGACTTGGGGTAAGTTCATGCACAAAATATCTGCACCAGATGATCATCAATCAACTCAATCCATTCATATCATCGGTAAATTAGCAGTTCAGAGCTCATCCAAAAGTCAAGAGCTTCGAAATCAAACAGACCCGCATATGCAAATTCGCCAAGTCCCTCCAAACTTCAACAGCCCCAAAGGTAAACCATTTGATACCAAAATGGACCAAACTTCCTAGACTTTCATCCTCATGACCGTTTATCCTCAACGGAAAACGCGGCGTCTTAATCTCTGGACTTACATTTATTGTTCTGGTGCGACATTTTGACTACTTCTATCTCTTTTAGACTTCTGATTTACCCTCAATCAAATGAATGGCAGGGAAAGACAAGATGAGGATTCATAATGTAGACAGTAGAATTGATGGACCCGGCAATTCGGTACATAAAAATTGTGAATACTATATAGTTTAGGTGGAGTGAAATATGACATGTGCATCTCATCTCATCCCACCACATTCATAATTACAATACATACATACTAGGTAAGATGCCAAACATCGTTGCTCTAACCACCCTATCCACTTACACTAGCTAAGTACTCCGTACAAGACTACCATACCAAACTTTCCTAAATCAAGTAACACCAATTTTTCCCGCGCTCACGCGATGCCGCGCCCGCTCCGCTCTACGAAAAACGCGTCCCTGTCCTACCTATACTACTTGTACTTTGTCTGTCCACACGCGATGACGCTACGGAGTACATTATCCTAGACTAGACCTGGACCTTGACCATGAACCAGAGTTTCCTACCCGATCCATCTATCCTATCACAAGGACCTTCCTTCCTTCCTTCCTTCATACGAGAGCCAATATATCCTAATTTCCTTTTTGCCACACAAATGGTCACACTTTCACAGGCAGGTGAAATAATTCACAAGATACTTACTTACTGACCGTACTGGTGAAGTTTGAACCAAGGTCTGAGATATCCAAGAAAAACCACAGGAACTTACGAAACCGGAAGATTTAAAATTTTTCAGGGTCCTGGGATTTCATTTCCGATCTTTTTTTTTACTTTTATCCCATATATCTATCCTATTTATCCTATTGATTGATCAGTTAATCAGTTGATCAGTCAGCCAATCGGTCAGCTAATTAGTCAGTCAATAAGTCAAGTCACTCACTCAATCACACCATGGAATTATCCTCCCCTTCCTAACCACTCACTCTCTCATTCACATATACTCTGTATTTCATACACACTTCACAAAACTTAAGTTTTATTAATCAGATCCAAGACTCAACTAAGACTTACAATATATGTAATATCCGAATAATCCCCTCCGGGATCTTGCGCCGCTTGCTATGTAGTATAGTACATATGTACAATATCGGCGTCAAGCGGATCCCGGCACGCACCTCGGTTACATTTTTATGCTTGGCTAGGTAGGTATGAATGAACTTCTCATGAACTGCTGGTATACCTATATTACTTACTGTGCCGTAAGAACTAGAAAACTTGGGAATAACTTCCCAAGGTCTAAGGTTCTCGTAGCGAATGGTTATTATATATTGAAAATATTTTTACCTAGTATTGTAAGGTGCTTGAACTTTGCGGTATGTAGGTATGTAATATGTAATATGTGTGTATATCATTGGATAACATATAGAGAAAGAAAAGAGAAGAAGAGATTTTACAAACTCTTTCCGCGAGGATCCGCTGATTTTGAAGATGGATGTTGTTGAGTTGCCGCCTCGGTACTGTACTACATATCGCTAGTTGGTAGCTCTGCGGTTGAATTTACTTATTTCATTTCTCCGCATTATTATGGATGGATTGGTGGTTTTGTTCTGATGGTTTGGTATATTTTCTATATATTCTGTAAATTCTGTACTACGTAAATTGATTAGAGCGTGTTTATTAATCACTTATATTCCTGCAGTATGTATATTAAAGAGAACTCTATAAGTAAATGTGAAAAATATATTGTATATCTCTGATTAGTTTGTACTCAAACTCTGTACATTCTCTATTCCCCACAACGTACACAGTATCTTCAAGTTGGGTGTTCGTCAAAACTTATATCTTCAGCCTCATTTTTTATTATAACATTTATATTATTTATATTATATCATATCACACCTCTGTAACTAGGATACAAACTAGATAAATACCCACTAGATAAACCCGTCCCCTTAAAAAAACCTCAGACTAACCAATTCTTACTTACTCAAGTACTAACATAGGTTATTCTACCGACTTTCCGTCTCCATCCATTCAAATACTGTTACTCCATTTCGTAGTCTCGGTCGTCGCCCTCCTCTGGAAATCTCTGATCTGATGATTCGGGAAGAAATTGAGGATACTTTTCGCGTGGTGCGTGCGCACTGCGTACATCTTGATTCTTAACTAGACGGGACAAGAGTCTTGTTTTGCACGCGTTAAGTAATAAGTTACTTGATGGAGTAGATTGATTGACTGACTGGTTTTTATCTAAACTTATGAAGGTCAGGATGATGATCAAGATGATGATGACGATCAAGCGTCATATATCAAGTATAGAGTTTATCATCATGATTTCATTAGCAATTTAGGATCTTTGACACGAAACTTTGATAGTCGCGACTCCCAGTGAGATTTTCGCGTTGCGTGTATATATGTGTGTGCGCGGAGGACCCGATATCATATCTTCGCGGGAGAGCTAATCCATACTATATACTAGGTATGTACAGAGCATTGCGGATGGGAATAGTTAGTAAGTAAGATGTTAGAGTATTTTCCTACTTTCTTATTATAAGCCTATGAATAAATGATCTTTGAATACTCGAGTATCCGTAGGTAGGTATCTATATCTGTAAAATATTGCATGCTCTGTTACAATTTCTATTTGAGGTTTGATTTGATGATATAATTACTATCTATCTATCCATCGATCGATTACATAGCATAGCAAATATCAATCCAATAGAATACCATCAACCCCTCATCAATCAATCAACCACCCACCTTATCTACCTACACAAAGTACATAATCTCAATCCTCACTCACCGTCTGAAAATTCATCCTCGCTTATGTATGGGGTAACTGTGCTTGTACTTGGATTATGAATGTGATGATGGTGCGTATGTATGTATGTACGAAATCCCTATGGAGTACCTATGTATGTATGTATATGCAGCAGAAAATTTCTTCCTTCCACCTGAAGGTCTGAATGAGGCTGCTGGTGGGGAGAGAGGATTATCATTTATTTGAGATTGTTTGATTTGTGGAGTGGGAAGGGATCTTAGTTTGTACTCTGTAAGTTTTATGATGTCGATGAGTGAGGATTTATATTTATCCACTACTGCTTGCTTCACTATCTGTACTTCATATTGCCAAACCTGGATATGTTTAATAGATATACTATATAGACATAGATTGGATTGTTTAACACGTGAGTTTTCATGCTTTCTCTGGCTTAAAGCTTAAACTTACTTGTGCCAGCTTACCAAGGTAGGTTTGAACTCGAGGTATCTACCTAGGTGAGAAGCTTAAGAGAAATAACTTCCAACTTCCAACCCCGCATTTTGTGCTCGCTTGCATAGGAAATCTAGGATGGTGAAAATAAAGTTATGCTATTTATGTTACCGTGTATATATTTATGCACTAACCATAATCACTATCACTATCCAATCCAATCCAATGATAATCTTAATTCTAATCCTCGAATACAATATCATTATCTTCAGAATTCGAGAATTAACTCGTTAATAATAATAATCTACACCGAGTATCCAAGTTTCCAGATGGGATCTATGTTCCATACGTATATGTACGCAGCAGACACTATGTACGCAGTAAGTATGTCTTAATCCTCACCTCACAACACAAGCCTCTACCCATCATATCACATCACATCACATCACATCATATCACCAAAAAGATCCGTTCAGCCTTCTAGATCTCCGCCCCAAATAACAAAAATAATCCCACCTCCGAAAAAAATAAGCAAGAATCAGAAACCGCGGCACGACCCTTACAAATTTATAGTTGTGAACACTACCGGATACACAAATTTGGTAGCGGAGTAAGGGAGAATGAGGAGTTTTTGAATCATCCGGATACTTTTTAACTTGGTGCCGACGTTTTTTTGACTTGTGAGTCGCCCCTGAGTGATGTGCGATGGAATTGATGGTTTTAATTCTTACCTCTTTTTTGTTATTATTATTGGGTTTTAGATGGGTTTGATGATGGATGGGTTTATGATGTATAGTACGGGACCCGAGTCTTAAGGTTACTGTTAACGACTTGGATGGTATGAATTGGGCAAGATAGGTAGGTAGATCTAAGAAGTAATAATAATAGTAAGAATAGGTTTTAACCCTATTAAATATCTTAGACTGCTTTTATTATATTTACTTTACTCGAGAGTAATAAATATTAAAATAGATATATCATCATGATTAAAGAACACCTAGCTAGCCTAGGTAGTCAATGTTACTTACTTACAACCCTTCTCTCCACCCACATACAGCAAAAGAGCCTCAATCCGAGCACAAAGCTACACACATCTAAACTCGGCATGACCGAGCTGCAAGTACCGTCGTACACATAAATTTAGCCCCCAAATACTAGGTATATTACATTCCACTCAACGCGTCAACGCGTACGAGATACTTACTGTACATGTAATTTTGTAAGAATGCCTGTGGAAGTACATACTTGCATATGCAGCTACTCTGGGCGCGGAGCTGCTGAGCAGCCGGAGCTACATATAGCGCGTACAGGATGGTGTAAAATAGGATAGGATAGGATAGGACAAGGAGGAAACTTGGTTTGAGGCTGCAGCGCAGCGCTTTGGTGATGAGATTATTTGTAGCTCATGATGAGGTTTGTGTAGCAGTGCTTTGAGTCTGGGATGCGCGTTGGAATTACTAGTAACCTTGTGTGGGATGCCTTGCCTTTGTTGTTAGTCGTGATAAGTGACGTGAGGTGAGATGAGATGTGAGGCGGAGGGACAACGGCGGAGTGAGTTTTGGTATTAATTGTATTTATTAACTATATTAGCAGAATATGTTGAAGGATAACTAGTTCTATGTAGTTACAAAATGAAGCTATGCTAGCTAGAAGATGCTATTTGTGTACCGATTTATGCGGGGTAATGCATTTTATGTTGACTTGTATAAATAGGGATAAGTTCCAAGGGACCACGAATAAGGCCTCGGTGCTTCTAAATCTTTAATTTGTGGAAAATGTATTTCGACATCTCCATTATAAATCAAGAAGATTCGAAATACTCAGAGTCTTAGACTCGATGATTGATGAATTGTTGATCTTCATGACTCTCTAGTGCTGTCTCCGCGCTGCTGGATCATGGCGGGATCATCAGATATTACGAAGCTCGCGGAACGGAGTGGAGGTACACACAACGATCAGTCATGGGCTCTGACATCCTCAATTCAGGATTTGTTCGTCAATTAGCTCATATGAAGCTCATCACTGCCACAACCTTGTCTGGTGCACAGAAATCATAATGTATAATTAGAAGTTCGAATAAGAAAAACCCGATCTATCTATCTATAGCAAATACATAACATCATACATACATACATACATATACAGCGGCCCGACAGAACAAACTTTTCACCAAGAGCTCAAACTCAAAAACCAAGAGTCTCATACCTACCTAGTTCAATAAAAACATAGCATACTTCAAAGCCTGAAGTTAGCCAGGATTAGATCACGCAGTCAAATTGAAGGTTTGAACGCAAATCTTAAGAATCATCACGAGCGGACATCTAGGTCTTGTTTCCATTTCTGTTAACCCGTGTCGGATTTTCACTATGCCAGGCTGTCATCGTATTGTATTCCCTAGAGGATAATCCGAGATCTTCACATTGGGCTGCGAACAGACCTAGGCGAGCAATTGCTTTTAGTGTTTGTTCAAAAATAACTTTTATACGAAAATCAACTAAAACATCTCATGATTAGATATTTCAATAAAATATACCTACGGAGTAAATTATTAGCATGCTAGAATCACGAAATCCTGGACATTAGCACAGAAAGCCTCATCGCGAATCTAACACGCTTCCCTAGTTTTCCCCACCCATTTAGTTGGTGAGTAACGCTGTGTACTACTGTAAGTAAAGTATGGAACTGGGGATTGCGCACTTTAATGTTGTATCCCCGAGAGTGGAAATTTCTGGAAGGGCATAGGATAGGATAAGAGGATGTCAATGAGGCGGCTCGGTGTATCTCAGCGTCGTGTTCTCTTGTCCGGAATTTGAATGAATAGGTATGAATGGGTGGCTTTGTAAGGCTAGAAGGGATGGATTATTTGGGGTCGCGGAATTCTGTGGAATGAGCACCGAAGATTGCTAGGTAAGGCAGTAAGGTATTTGGGTAACTGGAATTGGAAGGTGTGTCTGGTATATTTAGACGGGGGTTTGCGTCTGTGAGTGAGGTTAGTGAAGTTAGTGAAGTTAGTGAAGTTAGTGAAGTTAGTGAAGTTAGTGAAGTGAGGTTCAGTTGGATACGACATTAAACGGAAAACTACTGCGTATGTATGGAAATTGAATTGATACGCTGGAAAGTCATCCCCTTTTCCATGGTCTAAAGTGGTGGGTGGCTGTGGCTGAAGAGATGAACAAATTAAGAAATTAACTACCTAATTAACTAATTCTCAATTCGAGTCTTTCATTGGTCAATTCATTAATCACCGCCACACTATACACGCATCACGTACCTCCTGTTATTTTTCATCTCATCTTTAGCATCATCTATGCACAGGTATTAAAGCCGTCAAGCTATTGCAAATTCCCCATCCTATCACAAAATACGTATATTAGTGCCGCATTCAGGAAACTCAGCTAGGAACTCATTGACACCAACAATCCTACGGCCCACTCACACGGATATTGATTGATATTGATACATTTACTTCACATCACGAAACCTATTCTGCTTGATCTTGCCACACTTGCGTTCCCGTATATGTAATCAAATTAATGATAATGTGTAATGTGCATAAACCTAGTCTGACGCGTGGGAGAACGAATTGTATGCTATGTATGGTATGGGTATGATATAGAACGGAGAATGGAAAATGGAGAACAACCCAAATAATACGAAACTCTCACCAAATATACACGCTTCCTGGTGAAAGTTTCAAATAGTAATTACCGTACAGTATGTACTCCATATGTATCTAGGTAGGTACCTATAGTAGAAAACTCCCGTAGTCCTAGAGCCGCAAGCTATACTCGCTACAGATACAGTCACCTACCTACCTGTCTACCTAGTATCTACAGCACATACAACCGATAACATCCGAAATTCACGTTCCTCATAGAGTATTAGAGTCATAGTAATAAGAAGCAAGCATGCAATATTGCAATATCCGAATCACAAACCATTCAATTTCCATCAAACGTCCTGCCTGCACTGCACTGCACACATTTTACTAATTACCCAGCTTTACCGCACTCGTCCTAGCAATACAGCTCTACGAAATCCTTTCGTAATCACACGCAGTCACGCACCCACGCACCCAATGCGGTTGTTGTCTAAGACCCCATCTCTCGGATACGGAAGATCTTCGTTCGTCCTTGATTTTCGGCGGTGCTGGCTCAACCGAAATTGCACCTCATCATCATGGAAGCTTTTGCTGCTTTTTCTAGAATATTGTTTGATTTACATGCGCAGGAACCGACTGAGTAAAGGATGTCACTGTAATGGTTTTGATTGATTGATTGAAGGATGGATGGATTGATTGATTTGATTGATGGATAGATGTGTTGTCAAACAGCCAAATTTATCCATGTACGCCTTGGATCAAGGTTAAGGATGCCAATTGCAAATAGGAGGAGATTGGGATTTTCGGGGTCTATGCAAAAGTCGTGTATACATGATATGATGCATATATTTCTGCGGAGTAGTATGGAATTCCTCTCTTATGAGACTGACCAACCAACCAACAGTCCGTATGACATGGTTCCAACACCTCGTCCACTTTTCGCCTTCTTCATTTCCTTGGGTTTATTTTTAATTTTCTATCTGAAGAATGATCTGCTATGCAGCTAGGAAGCGTACAGAAAGGATGATAGATGGGTTGATAATTCATCGAGCACGACACCTCATTTCATGCATGCATGCATCCTTCCTTTTTCCCTTTACTCTGATCGACAGCACAGGAGAGGAATATGTAGTACCATGGGAATTAATCAATGGAATTGTAAGTACGAAGGTGCGAAGAAGAGGGGTATATCTCGGGTACGTGCAGCTTCTTCAGGGCAATGGAGATTGTTTGCGAGAGAGGTGGGACAAGGTGCTGGGAGGAAGCCTTGTATTGTGATGTATAGGTGAGGCATTGGTCAAGTGCTTAATGGCAACGCAAAGGGATGAAACATCTTGAGAAAATACCTGTGATCCGGCTCGAGAATAATCAAATCAAATACTCTTTTGATTGTTTGAGCTACTCGTCATATCCGATAAATGTATCACAAACAATTCTCTCTTTCTGCTTTACAAATGATTATCTGTCTACCATCTAGAAGTTCTAGTGGGACAAAAAGCTCCATTCCCGACGAGGAAAGTTTGCATCTCATTTCTTGAGATTGTCGGGAAGGTCTCATGCATATTTTGGAAATTACTCGGTGATACAATGTTCAATGCTGAGGTCTGTCAAGCTGAATAGGCGCTTTCTATGATGGATGACAGGACTTTGATGGAAAGCTCAGCTGCATTGTAGTACGAAGACACGACAGAAACCCCTATGGTATCATTGTCATGTATCGTGACTTGGCATGGATCATCAGCTTGATGAATTATCCATTGGAGGTAAATGTCCTCATGCATAGTTGGAGAAACTCATGATTTACTTGTTGCTTTTGATGAAGATGGATTTAGCATTTAGGATTTTGTGGAAGATGTTATGTAAATGATGAAAGTATCTGCGGTTTAATATGCATGATGAAAGAACAATTTGTAGCGTCTCATATCGTAATACCTGTTTGAATTCTTGAATTTATGCTTGTATATTGCTTAATATTTCAACATTTGTTGATGCATTCGCCGTTGAAATATATCTAAGCACTTGGCATTCTGCGGCTGCCTGGGTCTACTTCTCAGGCGAAGGGGAAATCTTCTCGCGGCAGGAACTTGCTACAAACCTTTTGGATTCTGTAAAGCTATATTTTGCTGATTTTGCTTTTTGAATTGGGGAACTCAAACTCAACCTAATTCATGCATACCTGGTTAGGATGGATTAGACAATTAAGCTCACAAAGAGTTCATTCTATCCATCGCGACAAAGAAGAAAGTCTTATAAAGAAAGCATCAAAGATAGCTTATGGGAGTAATCGAGAAGAAGAGGACGGTATAATTGATAAAGCAATATGAGAATGGAATATCTCCGTTTGCAGAGTCTAAAAAGATGTCCACAAAGGATCAAATCAGTTGGAGTTGACTTTTTTGAGGTTCTTCGCTGGATAGCTTCTGCCGAGAGCGCGCCTTGTCATTAGAGACGGGAAATCTTTGCTCGTTTTAAGTTATAATTGTGGTAAGTAGCTGTAGCCATTGTAAATACAATTTTTGTATTTCTATTTGATTTTCAATAACCCAAGAATCTCGGCAAGCACATATCTTGAAACTTGAGGTACGTCCGAAAATATTCCCATAATTGCCTCCATTATTATTTCATTGTGAGGAATGTACCGATTGTTTTCTTGAGAATCTTTCTTCCGCGAAGCTTACTTAAATACAAATGGAAGCTTAGTTATTTCGTATGAAAGAAAAGTTGATGCGACAGTGAAAGCTTGCACAAAGGACATCCCAAGCAGGACTTCGACACAATTCTTGGTAGTCAACCCAGTAATCTAAAGCTTCTTCGTCCGTGTAGGATTGCAGTCATTAGTAGGCCAAACTTGGGAACAGAAGTGGAAGCAGAAATAATCACACATATCCGTCAAGATGCCACCAAAAGAGTAAGTCGGTATGGAGATATCACAAACACTCATGCAATCTAACTCTTTCTCAGGACACCGGATGACTCGGAGCTGGAAGGGGCTTCGGAAGATGAGGGTCAAGGACAATTTGAAGAGGTTGGGCAACCTGCACCGCCTCCAGTCAAACCGCCTAGGAAGTTGAAAGTTCCTAAATTCTTGACTGATGAGATGCCTGTTGATGTGGCTCCTGATCCAGCAAACACCTTTAAAGGTCACGAACAACCGTCGGTTAATGAGCGCCTTGAACAAATCAAGACTTTTCTTGCTGATGAAGATGTGAACCGATGCTTAGATTTCAAAGACAAGCTCAGTCAAATCCAAGAATACCTCGCCCATGTTGAGGAGAACCAACTCCCACGGGATTGGAAATTGTTCAAAGATGCGAAGGTGATGACAGAAGCACAAGCCGATTGGCATGAACGCATGGAAAATTCAGATCTCGGCGCTCCTATATGTGTAGATTCTCCTCAAGTTCAACCATTTAGTACGAGGCTCATGTCGAATGAAGTAACTCTTGCTATTCGAGAGACAAGGGAGGTAAATGGCATCCAAACACAAGCTCGCGAAGATCGTCCTCCTTTCACAATACAACGTACTAAGGATCATTCTATATTTCTCAGGGCCATAAAAGAGGATGCCAGGAAAACTCTGACGGATCTTACGGAGGAGGAACAGAATCGTAATCTTTTCAAGATTGAGAACCGAGCATACGGTGACGCCAAGAATAACCCGGCATTAATTCCCCTTTGGACAGATCCTATTCGTGGTCTTTCTGAAACTGGAAAGAGTCAAAGTAGCAATGATCCTTGGTATGGCAATGGCCATGTATTAGGTGTCACTCCACAAACGGTGAGGAGGGCAGAACCAAAGCACAACGAGCTACCGCCTATCATCAATGCATACCAGGAAGTTGTACGATACTACTTGGACATGTACCGAGACAACGTTCTTACCCTCGGAATTGGAGATCAAAGACACGCCAAGAACTGGAACATAGCGGTTTTAAAGGCCTTTTTACGATTATTTCCGACGCCAGAGGCCAAAGATCTGGAGCGTAACGCTAACGTATATTCAACTGGGCAAAGAAAAGGCGATATGACAGATGAGGAGTATAGAGTTGTCAAAGACGATTGGAAGAACTACAACGATCTACAGGATAAGCTATTGGAGCATCTCTCTGCTAAGACTACTCCTCAAGTACAATTCTACTTTGACGAGCCGGATATGGTCAAGACAGATATATATGAGCCTACCAAGATTAATATTCCCAGAGAGTATGGCGAACGAATACGGGAAGTGCGTGAGATGCAGGACGAGATTGTCAGATATTTTAGGGAATGTCGTGATAATGGGGGTCCGCAAAAGTGCAACTGGTTCACATTGGGAAGAATGGCGGAGATACTTGCACCCGTCGAGCCTGAACTCTTTGGTGAAGTGGGACAACATTGGGCGCAATTCAGAACCAGGCTTCTTCCTTTGCTTTGGGACAAAGCGTACCATCCAGGAGATAAGGATCAGTGGCTCAAGCGTCGTGATTCGACAGAGAGAGCTGTGATTGATCCTTACATCGAGAGATTGCGAAATCTTTGGACTATTCTTTTTGACGAGAATCCTGAACTTCAACGCGAGGAGTCCACTGTGCAGAACGGCGAACCATGGATTATATTGTTACCATTACAAAAGGGGGCTCTACGGACGGACCCAATAAGACATAAGTTAGCGCCTAACTTTCAACAACCGTTCATCTTCTATGTGCCTTGGGTTACTCCTAAACCTGAGCTTTCGCCGAATTTGAAAAACCAATTAGACAGAATTCATCGGCTTTTAAGACTTAAAGATGAAGCCGGAGGTAAACTAACAGGCACCCAATTGTTAACACTTCGACAGAATCTAGCTCCTTTCTTCTATCCTAGACTTCGTCGAATGTATGATCAGACATTCAGTGATGATCAAAGAGTGAGAGATCCTGCACTTAAAGCATTTTCTCAAATCTTTAACCCTTGGCTCGCGGGATTCGAAGGAATTGGAATTGAGATTAGGAGTTATAAGCCCGAGGAGACTCAGGCTTTGCTAACGAAGACCATACCGGCAGTTTTAGCAAGTGCAAAAGATGAGGTGAAAGCTCCTCAATTCAGGCAACGAGATCCGTCGGTTCTGTATCAAAGTCAACAAAGATTGGACCCGGATGTGTTAAATACTCTTAATGTAAAACTGAACCGAGACCTTCCCGATGATGGTGATGTGGGAGATGCTACGAATGGAGGTTGGTCCCAGGACTTGAGAAAAACTTATACGAAAGTATTAGGTCCTCCGACAGTGCAAAGCATGAGAGAACAATTAGCCTATCTTGAACAAGAAATTTCGGAAGTGAGGCCTAATGATGACGTTGGTCGAGGTGCCTTGGAAAAAGAACGGGCTATTCTTATGCGAAAGTGTGAAGAGGAGGAGAGACGAACCATCGTGGGAGTCAAGGCTGCTGCGAATTCCAAGCTCAAGGATAAAATAATCACTGTTTTACAGAGTGTAGATTTTGTTGGCACAGATGTTGATACCGACAATCTTCCCGGAGTCTTTTACCTCGCCACTGAACCACCTTCACCCATGGAAATCCATCCTACAAAAGTTAATACTCTATCTCTTGTCCCCGATCTTGACACTGGTCTTCATCGTAACCGGGAGAGAAATTGGCAAAAATTTATCTTAGGCTACCCTGAACAAACCTCTCGTTATGACACGGGCACACTAAACTTTCAGTCGAAGGCTGAAAGAAGGGGCATCCAGAGAGCGGCTATTGAAATGTCTTTGAATTTTCTTGCTTCAAATCATGAGCAGCGTCGACCAGACGATCGATTTCGTCGTGTTTTACTTCCTTCGCCATGGCAATCACCTCTACCAGAAGTACCGATATCAATGGAACTTGAACCGAGTAAGCGACCTGTGGAATTGGACACGAAATATTACACTAAACTTATGGTCGAATACACGCGATGGAAAGAAGATGATTGGTATGATGCTCGTGAGAAGATCATCAAGGTTTCTCCGGGTCAAGTGCCTCCGCCAGCTAATTATAATGGTCCTTTTGCCATTCCGACAATGTTCGAATTCCAAGACACTGCCGCCAAATATTTGGGAAACTTGACTCCGACTTGGGACGCTTTGCTACATGCATCCAATGTTTTTTCACGTCCATTCCTGACTGCGGTTCTTGCACGTGTACAGAGGGGTGTAGACTTTGAGCCTGGTGAATCGGTCGATCCTCTTTACGAAGAAGCAAATGGTCTCGAAATAAGATTGACACCGCAAGAACTTGGTGTCCTTCGGGAATTAAGTGAACCATCTTGGAATTTTCATTGGCTTCCATATCCTCCGGTTGCAGATGAAGCAGAGGATATGCCTCGGCAGATTCTCGATGAGTTTGAAAGAGATATTGATGCGTTGCCAGAAGCAGAAAAGCCTCCATACTGGTCATCAGGACAACCTCCAACTGCTCCTCAGATTTTTGATATACCAGAAACGCAGAGGGATTTTCGTCTGACTAATAGATATGATCCTACTGTTAAATCTATCGAGTTTATCTCCATGGCTGTCCTTCTCCAACATATAAATAATCGTCGGCTTGATCAGAATTTGCCTACGTGGGATGTGGATACTGCGAGAGCTCACCTTATAAGGATGCATAAATATCATCACATACAGTATGTTTTGTACTAAACCATTGAATGTAAAAAATGGCTAATTTGTTTAGTTTTGAACCAGCTGAAGAAATAGATATACAAGAGGGCTTAGACAATGATCGCGTAGCAAGAGTGGCACTTACAGGTCACCCCGAGATGAAGTATGTAGAAAGCCGAAGACGAGCGCACAACGCATATGGAATTCAACATGAGTATCCTACCAACACCTACACTGTCCAATACAACTCGCATCGCTTCACAGGACCTCCCATTATCCAACCTAATCTCTACAATTTTATGGAAAAAGCTTCCTTCAAATTCGGTAGGGCCATCGCTATGTACACGGAAGAACTCACATTGGGCGAAGACCATTACACGCCAGATCTTAGTCTCGAAATTATCAATTACAGCTACGTGAACACGATAAAGCGCTCAAAAGGCGTGGAGCTCTACCCCGGCGAACCAAACGTACCCCGCGCAAATCCCAACCCAAATAACATAACCCTCATCCGCATCGCATCTGATCTCTACAAAGTCGCACCCGATATCTTCACTGATCATGGTCTCAACCCTGAAACTCTGCTCGATCCTATTGTCCCATTGCAAGAGCGAATGCAATACGCAGCCCTAATGATCCAAACCCAAGTCATCGAAGAACTAAACAACAACTGGGAATCACGATTCCCTATCAATGAAAAAGTGTGGGGATTCGCACGAGATCGACTTGTGAACCCAGTGCGTACTGTGGTAGCAGGCCGTACATTTACGGAATATCATCAGCCGCGTCAATACTTCAGTATGCGGAGATGGCCACCTTGTGAACAGAGTCCTGCTAGTCAACAGGTTATTAGGGATAGTGGACCCGTGTTACAGACGAAGATTACTGAGGTTGTTGTCCCTGAAAAATCAAGTCAGGAGAAGAAAATAGAATTATTGAGGCAGAAGAAGGAGCCGAAGCATATCGGAGGTGGACTGCCCAATTTTCCATTTGGGGAGACACCTTATCAGCAGGCTTATTTGAGTTGGAGGATGCAGGAGGATTTGAAAGATGGTAGGTCTCAATTTTCCCTTTTCCCTAATTTACAAATCACCAAGATACTAATTTCCTTATTCCCCAGTCCCCGAATTCAACCCCCCACCAAAAACCGGCCTGTCCAAATATCTTCCCACTCTCAATCCTCCTGCACCAATAGACCACTACGCCCTCCCCAAAATACCCTCTTCTTTCCAAGCCCGCAGTATCCCCATCGAGCTCCTCCGTCAACGAACCATCACCGCCGCTCAAGCCCTCCCCGGTCTACCTTCCCTCACCGAATACTACAGAGAAGCCGACGAAGCGCAAAAACTCCACGAATACAACCTATGGAAAAAATCCAACGAGCGGATCCAAAAAATCGAAGCCTTAACAGGGAAGAGCTGGCAAAATATGTCGAGAAATGAGAGGGAGCAGTGGGAAGGTGAATTGGCATCGTTGGATATGGAGGAACAGAGGGCGTTGCAGTATGCGGGGGGAATTGGTCCTACGGGTGATGGAGCGGGAATGCCTCGTCTTCTTGATGCTGGGGAGAGGGGCTTGGTGCTTAGGAATGGAAAGGCTGGGGGGAAGAGAAGTAGGAGTGCGAGTGCAGTTGGGAGGATGGGGAAATCGAAAAAGAGGAATGGTAAACCTTCGCCGATTTGGGTTGAACCGGTCATGTCGGGTGGATTGTAGGATTTCGAATGTTGAAGTTCTGAGAATCTATGGATTGGACAGTTGGAGAATTAAAATTGTAGGGAGATTTACGGGTATTTGTTACATAGTTGTTTTTCTTTTTGGAGTAGTTATTTATGGTCGTAGTCTGCATGTATTTGATATCATGTTTATTATAGGATTCGCATATTCTGTGATTTTATAGGTTTACTTGGACTCATTGAGTAAGATTACATGAATGTGAACTTGTATTTATGGAATTGGAGATGTATATGAAAGATCGCATTCAAATGAAAAACAGAATCTAAAACATATGTAATATGGATGTTGCATTGGAAGATAGGCATCATGACGCAACTCTGGATTGACTATACATTCGCTTATACATGTATGGGGGATTGATATGATGTATTGAGTTTGGCGAATTTGATTTCAGTTGTAAGTATTAACAAAGCATGATCTATTTAGCTAACATATTACAGGGCTTACAAGCTGTCAGTATTCGACATACTGATTTTGAAACGAGATCAAAAGGCAAAATGCCCCTATCCATTCCTCTGTTCTAGTCTAAATCAACACCGCCACATCTACTCGTATTTGTGGCGCTTCGCAATAGCGATACTAAATATGTGGCTCAATCCCCTGCAACACCCCGCCATCACCCTCTAGACGTAGTAGCGATCGACAATCATATCCTGCTTTGAGATAGCGATGCATCATTACGTCAGGACGAATTCACAAGCTTAAGTTATGCGCAACCCTCTATGACTTTTCTAATTTGTATCTAGATAGAGAACAATCAAACTAATTTTGTTTCCTACTACTTTCTTCCATTACAATGGGTTTGTTCAGACATAAAGACAAAACTCGTCCCGAGCCGCCTCCGGTAGCTCCTCCAATTCCCTCAGAGGAAGAAAATAGGGTACTGAATAATCGCAATAATGATTCTTTCAGAAGTAGCAATATATCGAGCGCAGATACTCGGATAAACCAAAATTCAAACCAAAATCCTGGAACTACGACAACCACTACCACTACAACTACCACAAGTAAGTATATGAAAAAAGATCTGTCTAGCGCTGAGGCAAAATCTGACATAGAATAAGCCACTACAACAGTTCATAATGATGGTACAACACAAACTCATACCCATCCATATGACCCTTCAATTGACCCTCCTCCTGCATCCTCAACCACTTACCCATCGAATGAACCACCACTACTAGCAAATGAAACTTCCCAACAACCTCAGACATCCATACCCTCAGAAGGAGAACCTTCGCTTAGAAGAAATAGCACTGGTGGCGGCCGGATCATCCCCGAACGTTCACCACTCCGAAACTCCAATCCCGTGCCTCCCCTCATGCTAGACCAAACTACCGACCCTCAAACCCCCAATCTAGCAAACGCCACTAGCACCAGCAGCAATCCCCAAACTATTCCCCAATCCAACCAAAACATCCACAACCAAAACCCAACCACAGAAACCACTCCCACTAATCCACCCCGAATGCCAATCAACGAGCAACAAACACCCAGCAGCCCCACCAAATCCAACGTCAATTTCTCCCGTCCAGGAGGTAAACGAGAAAATATCGTGAATGCCGCACGGGGTATACATGGAGCAGGCGAAGCGCTAAGAGGAAGCGTGAATTCGGCTATTGCTGAGGGATTTGGAGATCAGAAAGATTTGGAGCAGAATCAAGTGGTTAAAGCGCAGGGTATGAGGGATTTTACCAATAGTGGATTTAGGGAGAAGGCGGGAAATAGATTGAGGAGGAGAAGTCGGGGGATTACGAATGAAAATCGGGTTGGCGTTGTGGGGGAGAGGGTTTAGGTGTTCTTGTGCTTGTGGAGTGGAGTGGATTGGACTGGATTGGATTGGGATGTGATAGGATCCTGGACTGTAATATTTTTGATTGGAGGGAGCATTGATGTGTGTGGATTGGGGTTGGGATTCGTGGCTACCGGATTTGGTGTGCGTGATGATATGTATAGTATGAGATATATTTATTTTTACAATTAAAAATACGTAAATGATATGATGTTGAACCCGTGAGTATGCAGATGGATTATTAGTATACAAGCTGAAAATATTTCATCCCAACTCTAGTATTATAGTAGGGGTATAAACCACTTGAGCTAGTATTGGAGTTCATTTCAGGCAGGTGATCGATCAAATACCACATATTTCATCACAATCACTAACTATTACATAAATCTTCACATGAAAAACAATAAGCCGAAAAAAGAAAAAAACATGTGTTAATACTTACCAGATATGTATAGAAAGACAACTTAACTTACAAAGTCAAGGCTCCTACCTATTATTACCTTCGCAATGCTTATCAAAAACAAAGAAGGAAAAAAAAAGAAGAAATCCCCACTTACCTAGATAGACCACTTACAAACTCTCAATCAACATCTCTCCTCAAAACCCTAACCCCACCATCCCAATCATTCATCCTAACAACCCACTCCCTCATATCCGCCTCAACCTTCACCCTCCTCCTAACCCACTCCTCCTCCTCCCTATCCGTCATCACCCTCCCACTTTCCACATTTCCCGCCTCATCCAATCCCATCGACTCCGCACACCTCTTACAAGGCGCCGGATCATAAAGCGGTTCATCCACCACCTGCAGACACGGCACACGAGCCGCAAACGAAAACTCCAGAGAAGTAATAGGGATTTCTCTCGAAATCGAATCTGTCGATTGCACTACTAAACGACGAGCTAAGCCGCCTAGAGCTTCGACAGCGGAGCTGGCAGATTGACTTACGGTTCGTGTGAGGGTTGGACTTCGTGATGGGCTGGAGCCGGAACTGGTTGATGGTGTTTGATTGGTGATGACTTGGTTTTGGGAGGAGCTGCATAGGAGAGAGTGTTGGGTGTAGGTTGTGGTGATGTGGCCGCAGAAATGGTGGAAGGTTTTTTCGGCGTGGCAGGTTGTGGCGGGGTCGGGGGATTGGCCTCGGGGGAGGGTTCGGATGTTTTGGGTTGGCATTTTAGGTTTGGGTGTAGGGTTGGTGTTCGGTGTGTGTTAGTTTTAGTAATTTGGTTGAGCTGGTGCTAGTATGTGTTTATCTTAGTCTTGGTGTTAGTGTTAGTGTGACTTTGGCGTATGGGAATGGAGGAAAAGGAAATGGGGTGGAGCGTTACTTATTTTTCACAGAATAGAGTTGTTCAGGAAAGGAGTGTGGAACAATAACATTGTTCATAAAGTTGAGAAGGGCTTCATTAATTTGTACGGAACAAAGAAACTGGAGGATTGTTCCGTATTTCCTTTGTTCTTACAAGGACCTGAGTCCTCTCAATTCAGCCGGTATGGGATAGCCCTCTCATTTTTTCGTCCTTGGTCTGCTATCTACCCCTAAAAATCACAGTGACGAATTAATGTGATACGACCAGACAAGATGTGAAAGAGTCTCTAGAATTAGGGGCCCTCGATGACACTCAACCGAGGCAAGCTGGTATTAGAGATTGAGTTCTGCTATTCATAATTTGGTGATAATGTATGATGATAGACTCTTCAGTATATAGATAACACAAGAAATTATCTCCACGTCTGGATAGCAAAAGCTTGTTGATGCTCATCCCGCTTGGCAACAATACATGGGACCTGGAACTACCCTGTCTTGCCCATTCGTGAAAACTACAAACAATTTCACTCCAATATAGAGCTTTAATACATTTCAATGTGTGAAATCCAAACTAGGCATCAATACCTAAATGAAAAAGAGGATTTGAAGATAGGACATAGCGTATCATAAATACTAAGCCTGAACGTGCTATGCAGATTCATCATTCCCGATGGAAAATTACTCCATGTGGGCCCGAAAATCATACCACATAGCTTTGAGGAACGTCAACTCACTAAGTCTATTCTCTCTAAACATGACCTATCTCAAACATGGGCCATTGAACCCCCAGGGAAAACGCAACTAAAAACACACATTACTGAAACACAATTCACATTTATATCATACGCATTTTGTTGAAAGAAAAAAGTTGATTTTTATTATACCCACTCGGGTCTTGCTATTTACCCATTGTAGATTATGTACTGATTTAAAGAAATTGACTGTAGGAAAGATAACTAGGAAATATCTGTACTCTATATAGATTCTAGGAAAGTGACGCTAAGAAAATGACTCTAGGAAAGATCTATACTCTATATAGACTCTAGGAAAGTGACACAAGGAAACCAATGCCAGGAAACTGACTATATGAAACTGACTCTAGGGAAGTGACTTGTATGAAATATAACTAAGAGAGATATATAGACGTGCCAAAGGAAAACCAAAAAGAGCATTATACACAGACTTACCTTAACTTATGTAATCCACGGCCACAACCACAACTCTCCAACCCTCAGGGACTTTAACTCTAAATGACTCTCCCTGTCCCGGCTCTGGGACCCTAACTTCCTTTCTCTCATAATCAAGTCCATACATAGGAACTGATCTATAGATAGGACAATTACGAGCTTCGTAAGATTCACGAGATTCATAGATTCTAGGTTCTTCATATCTAGGACTTTCCCGAGTTCGGTATCTGCTACGATTTTCAAACGCCTCGTTCGAACGGTTTTCGTTTTGTCTCTGCCTAAAACGCTCCCCAACACGTTCTTCCTCTTGTGCTATGTTGTATTGCAAACGCTCTTCCAATCTCCTCAATTCTTCTTCTTCGGCTTCGGCTTTTCTTCTGAGCCTTTCTTCCCGATTTTCTTTTCTTGTCTGAAGTCTTTCTCTTAATCTTTCTCTTTCCTCTCTTCCCTCCTCAAAATCCCTTAATATCTCTGCTCGTGTGCGGCTTGCAGATGAGGTTGAGGATGAGTATTGATAGGTAGATCTAGATTCATATCTAGTTTGTGGGGGAGGTGAAGTTGATCGTCGAGCGTTTCTTTGACTGTCATATTGGTCTTCATATAGATAAGGAACGTGAGGTCTGCAATACTCTTCTCTGTTTGCAGCATACCCAGCAGCACGGGCATCTCGAAGGTTTTCACGGTGTTCGTCGGATTCTGATGGACAAGTTGGATAAGGTGGATAAGGAGCTGTTGGTCTGCAGTACTCATCTCTTCCAGGGGTATTTTGCGGTCTATAACTACCTTCATATGACTCATGTTGATTTGATCTGTCTTCACGTCTGTAATATGGTTCCTGGCAATCTTCATACTCTTCCTCGAACTCAGAGTCTGATTTTGCATCAGATTCGAGATCAAGAGCAGCTAGCTTGAAGAATATTTCCGGACTGATTTTCGCATCATCTAATGATGGAGGTGGTTTTTCGCCATTGTCGGTGTTGTATACGGGTTTTTGGGTTTTGTTCGACATGTTATCTTACCTTTCGTTTTGTAGCGCTTGTACCTGAATGCAAATATGGCGAAATGCTGTGGTTTGTTTGTGGATGATTTGTTGTGGTATGTATATATATACAAAGGATGTATTGAATGATCTGAAGGACAAGACAGTGGGGAATAGGGAAGGTCAAATAGTGGAAGTTGTAACTTGTTCGGGAATTGTTAATTCTGGAACAAAGAAGGCACCAAAAACTTTGGTTAAAATGAGATTATGGAGGGCTGAAGAATAAAGAAAATAGAAAGAAAGATAAAGAAAAACATCAAAGACTTGATTCATCCAAAACTACTCAAATACTTGATTTGCATACCAAAGCATGATCTTTAACCTATACTAAGAATGATCACAGGATGTTTAACTATACTACTCATCCTCTCCCTTTTTGAAATGTAATTGTATTAGCTAGATTATCAGGTATCATTGATATTAAAGTGTTCTTTCCAATTCCCGGACGAAAGAAAGCTTTCATCCGTGCCCTTTTTCCATACCATTTATCCATCCCCATGTATCCATTGCCCCTTTTGTTTTCCAACCATCGCCGCGATATTGACGGTATAATGTTAGTTATTATATTCCTCCTCTGCTCTAGTATTAATGCGAGATGCTCTGTACCGTGTCTGCCCTTTATTTCCTGCGACGAATCGGACCGTAACGTATTTACAGCCAAAACAGCCACTTCACAGCCCTTGCTGCGCCTCTCCCAATACCCATCACCACCCTACACAACACAACCATAAACCAAACATACCACATTACTCCCACCAATGCCCACTCCACCACGACCCACCCTCCTCTCCTCACCCATCTAAACCTTCGCTTCCTTCTTCTGATCATCTTATCCATACTAGCCGTCAACTTATTAACTTCCAGTATCTGACTGGTGACCAAATCTTTCGACACCTCATCCGCTTCATCCGCTGCCTTTCTCGCCATTGGAGTTAAGTTGTCCATTATGCGACTATGCAGAGCTCCCATGTCGTTCAATAGTGTTTGGATAGTATTCATGGAGAAGTTTTCTTGAGATTGTTGCCATAACCGTACTGAAAGTTGAATATCATCACGAATGATGTTCGCTGCTAGAATATGCTGTTGCGATCTCGGGACCAGGGGAAGAGACTTATTGGTAAGAGAACCGATACCTTCATAGCATTTCTCTTGCGCAGTTCGAAAGTCTATTGGTTCCGCGGCCCGGCGTGCAAGGTACGTTGACTTGACACCGGAACTATACAGACGGGTTTTGACATAAGCAATGTCACGTCTCGTGATGGGACCACGATGAACGGATATTCCGCTATCCGAGTGACTCCATCGACGATTTGCATCAAGTGAGGGGCGTCTACTTTCATTGGCCTCGATTTGTGACAAGCCAGTGACTGGCATTCTATCGACCTTGTGACCGGGGTATCCAAGTATGGCATTGAGTCGAGCGTCTGCGCTACGACCACCTCGGGCAGAGCTCCTTTTGCGAGTTGACATATCGGATACATCAGAAGTGCGCCGGTTTTCCCCTTCTGGAGACGATGCTGGTGAAACCCCGTCGATCTCAATCCTTGGGGGAGGCTCAAGTTTTGACCTAGATGAAATTTCGACTTCTGTAGATTCTGCTTCGATGACTGCTTCTGCTTTGCGGCTCTGTGTGGACCTCCCACGATTTTCCAAAGGCGACTTGAATGTAGGCATATCATTAATATAGGTTGGAATCGATTTGTCTTGCGGCACCTCCACATCTACTGGCCTCGAGTCTTGTTTATCAATAGAATTTATCTTTTCGTTTTCGCGCACTGGCGTGTGGTAATCTTCCATATCAGATTCATCGGTCGACGCAGCAGAATTATTCGAATCCTTTTTCCACAAAAACTCACTAACTCTAGCAACTGGTCCACGAGAGCCTTTGAACAATCCTCGAATGCCAGAGGGTTCATCGCCTTTGGCCCTCCGTAGGCTACTCTGTTTCTTGAGCGGCTTTGAACCCTCATCTTTCTCTCTTGCTATAACTTTCTTCGTAGGGCTCATAGATCGTTTACGAACATTTATAGTTTCAAGAATATGCTCTCTTGGATCAATTCTCGAGCCTATAGAACCAATAGAATCAATCGAAAGTCGAGATTTGTCTGCTTCATATTCACCACCACGGTCTCTGCTATGTTCACGGAACGGGTTAATCTTGGACCTGACCCGTGATAATGCCCGCTTTCTATTTGGAGATGACCGGCGACTACGAGGTGATGAAAGGTCTAACCCAATACTGGGAACAAAATTAGATAATTTGGAGGCCCGGACCTGTGGAGAATTGGGTGCAGTAGTGTCAAGACCATCTAGAGAGTTTCGAGGACTAAGGCTTGGTACTTCAAGGCTTGGTCGACCTGATGAAGTAGGTATGAATGGGCGTCTTTTCTTAGTAGGAGAATCTTTGTCGATAGCTTTCAAATCGGTCCTTCTTTGGCGCAGGCTTATACTTGAATCAGATTTGTCCCCGCTGCGGAGCACGGGAAGCGCTGGTGTTTCAATAACCGGAACAGAAGCCTTTCTATCAACCTTGTTCGGTGTCGTCCAATTCGAACCTCCTGATTCTTTCGCAAGCATTTCCAGCATCTGCTTCTCAAGAATGTCTTTACCATAGTCGTCTTCACTTTCATTCGTCCCACGACGCCTTCGTTTTGAGAATTTTTTTATATGCTCACTGTCAGAGGAATCAGAACTAGATCGGCTCCTAGATCGTAAGAAGCGGGAACGCTCGCGGCTTGCACTATTCCTGCCATGTTGTGGGTGAGTTGCGTCGTGTAGCTTGTGCCGAACTTTAGAGGCTGTACTTTCTAAATTTTTATCCGAATCGACCTTAGAAGATCTGAAATCGGGAAGTTTAGTATCGATACGAAGGTCTACAGCCGAGTTCGACTTTTTGTGATGAAAATGGTCCGGCGTCACGAGGATATCAAAATCCTCGGGTCTGCGTGGAATGGATTGCCTGCCTCGAGGAAATATCGGTCTCCCATTTCGATCCTCGATCAGCATCTTGTTATCACCCTGTTCCATCCAATAGATGTCTGCAAGCATGTCTGCAGGGTTGGTAGCCCAGTCGATTCTTGGTCTTGCCAACTTGGGGGCTGTCTGATTCTTACTCACAGCAGACCGAGGTGATGTATGTGGCGAAGGACCTTCTTCTATAGACTTGGAGAAAGGCGGTAGTGCTACATGATTCCCATTGACAAACGTGTCGCTTAAAGCGGCTTTTGAGACCTCGTCAACCCACCATGATACCTTGTAGACATTTCCGAATTCCTCTGCCTCACCATCGATGGAGATCCGAGCCCGAGCACGCACTTTTCTATTCCTTATGTACTGTAAAGGGTTATACTCCCTCCCAAAGACGCGATGAGAATGTTCAGAAGTCGAGCCTGGACTGCTATGTTGATTCGTCTCTAGAAGTCCAGCTTTCAAAGGAGGAACATATTGTAACAATCGACGGTATTGGGCCATAAGCTCAATTGCCCTCTTAGCCTTTTCTGCTCTTGCCAAGGTAGATGCAGAGAAATGATATTCATAGGTAATCTCAGATGCATCTAATGCTATTGGTAAGGGACTGACTCTTATTCCTGACGAAAGACGTGGAGGACTTGTGAGCGTTCTATCATTTCTGTCGGGCTTTGGTGAGATGTTCCTAGACACCCTCCTTTGCTGTTGTAAATGGTGACGCAGGCTACCTCCTGCCATCTCATCTCGGAAGCCTGCAGTGCTTGGAGGTACTGGTGTAGAAACATTGCGTCTCGATGCGATCCTTCTGCTTTCACTGAGATTTAGAGCTAAATTAACAATCTGGGCGGAATCAACGTCCAATCCATTCGAAACAGGTTTATCGGATGCTTCTGTGCCTTGCCCATGCTCGCTTTGTGGCGTCGTATTTTCATCCACCGTATCTTCCTGTTCAATCTCCTGAGCCGTGGGAGCGCTGGTCACATTTGCAGCCAGAGGGCTTCCCACTGCAATACTATTGCGCGACTGTCTTTTGTTCTGTTTTTTGTCCGCTGATTTGCCTTTTAAGTCGTGAAGTAATCCTCGGCTGCGAGATTGATGTTCTGCATTGGACGTGGACGAGCTCTCCCCGTTGCGATGAAAGAGAGAATTTGACAGCAGGAACCCTCCGCCGCTTCGACTTTTATTGTGAGCCCTACTTTTACTCCTGCCATCTTTCTTAGTCCTGTCCTCTATGCTTCCATCCAAGTCCCCCTGTTGTTCTCCTTCATCTTCGTTCAAGGTGCTTGTCGCAAAGCTATTTCGATTGCTTGCTGCCGCACTAGATTCGCCTGTCCCGCTGCTGTCATTACTGTATCGTTGGTTCGAACTCGAATATGTGCTTGAAGTCTTTCGGCGTTCGATCGGAGAAGTGCTGGAACTGTTTCTTGTCGTGGCATTAAGGGTAGGATGGGATGTCATGGTTTTCACTCAGTTGAGCTTTCTGTATGCAATAGCATCCAGGTTATGAGAAAGATTGCTAGTGCATGTTGAAAAGCTGCTGGCACGGAGAACGTTGTCCAATAGATGCGGGTTTGAAGGTTGTAAATTGTTAGATTACTTTAAACTCCGTGTAATCACCAGATTAAGCTTTCACATGCTGGAGGGATGTTGATCCACAGCCATTCGGTAGTTCTGACGCGGAATGATTTTACTGTTTCAAAGACCTGACTATGCCCAAATAGTCATAATGAGACCCTGTTTTATTCAATTCGCAGTATCATTTATGATTATCAGCAAAGCAGTATAATAAAATGTTCAAGAAGTTTGTAAAGTTGCAGTAAGTCAGAGAGCCATAGGACACCGAAAAGATTATGTTGGTAACATTTATAGCAATAAAAAAAGATTGGCTAATCTAATATTCACAGGTATAACCACACTAATAAACCCCTAAATGCAGGTTAAAACTCCTTGATCCAAGCCATGAACGCCATACTTTTCTAGCTACAATAACCACCATTATCCTCTTACTCTCTTGGAGCAGCTTTCCCAGATTTCTCAATCTTTCTCCTCTTGGCTCTTAATGCCTCCGCCTCGGCATCCTTCTTCTTATTACTATAAACCATCTTCTCTAAAATCTTCCTCTTCTTTCTGCTCATCATCATCTTAGATCTCTCCAACTCCTCGTCTTCTTCTTTAGCCTTCTTAGCTGCTTTCTTCTTAGCATCCGTCTTGGCTTTGACCCTTGGGTCAACTTCCTTTTCTTGTAAGGCCACGCCGGACAACTCAGCCTCAAGCTCTCGTTGACGTCGAAGAGCGGCAGTTTCTCCTTCATCCTCACTCTCTTCCGCTTCGGAAAACCCACCGAAAGACTCATCGGCTTTTTCTGGGGCCTCATCAGATTCATCATCGGATCCAGCAACGTCCATACCCTCGGCGGTCTCATCTACATCCATAGCTGTAAGAGGATCTTGTTTTTTAACGGCCGTCTCATCGTCTGAAACATCTGCCTCATCCTCGCTACCACTGTCCATTTCAAGCTCCTCATCCTCTCTTTCTTGATCCTGAAGAGGAGCAGACGGATCGTACTGACCACGTACTTTCTTAACAAATGGACTCAAATGTGGAGGCAATTGTGCACCTGGTGCATAAAGGTCTGGTCTCTTGAGCTCTTCATCGTTGATACAGTCCCAGATCCATTGAGGTTGAATGTAAATACGACCAGGAATGCGAGCCCCAGGTCTCAAACGCTGTGCTGTTTGATTGTCTTCCTTTATTTCCTCTTCTTCCTCGGGTTGAACTTGCATAGGTGGGCGATCAACTACTTGATGGGTAATTGACGGGTCCGACTCATTATGAGTGAAGGCACCCTCTCCAAGAACTGCGTCCCAACCAATACGCTTGCAGCCAAAAGCCCGAAGAATGAACTCGAGAGATTGGCGAGGGGTCTCTCTTGACAAGAAGAAAGTAAACTTTGAAAACAAAGTCGATGGATCTGTAGCAGAATAGGAAGGCTGCATAAGAATATCACCACCTGGTGCGGCTGGCTCGAATTTATCAATGGTCTCAGTTGCCTGTTCCTCCTCTTCGCCATCAGGCGAAGTCTTGCTTGTCTCCTCGGCCTCCTTCTCTGGAGCATTGAGTTGAAGCATTAATTTGTCAATCTCTGCTTGGAGTTTAGGATCAGGCTTTGAGGCATCGCCATTGGTAATCTGCTTTGGTTGCTCAATAGCACCAATGCCATTTCCCTCTAATGAGAATGCTCCTAGACCTGCATCTTGATCATCTCTAGCCTTGTCAAATTTTGGTGGATATACCAATCCAACGGAAGTGTAGAGACGGAAGTTAACGAAACCTAGCAAAGTTTGATAGAACTCGACGAAGGTACCCATGATTCGGAAGTCCACATCTCCAGTGACCCGTTGGTTGAATCTGTAAGGTACTAGCCACAGGATATCTTGTCCTTGTATCGTCGCCTGGTAGTAGATTCCTTTAATAGACAAGAACGACTTGCGCAAGCTGTTTGAGACAATTAAATAGTGCTCGAATTCCAAGCATAACTTCTCGCATCTTGCAATCATCTTTGCAGGAACGGTCGAGGTCGAAGGCAAGTTTGCAAATAAAAAGAGCATCGATAGGCAGTCATCAAGATCTCGTAGCGCATCGATGAATGTAGGGTATCTTTCTCGAATAATATGATCCAAATTATATTTAGTCTTTCCAGTCTTCTCCGGTCTTGATGCATTACGCTCAAGTCTTGCAGCGTCGTGGGCATCTCCTCGTCCTAAAGCTTTTGAGATCTTCTTCTCTAAAGCTTTCTGCTCGCGAAAAGCATCGACAATCTTTTCGTGCAACAGCCATTGGATATCTTTTGTGTAGTAAAAGGTGGTAGAATGGGTCGAGGATTTTGATGCCTTCTTTTTATTTCTTGGTTCCCGAGGGTAAATACCTTTCCAAATACATAACTTACGAAAATCCGGGAGACTATAGGACTCAACAATTAGTGCCTTGATAGAGTAAAGGAAAAAAATAGAAACAGCAGCAATGCGACTAAAGGAATTGCAGAAAGAACTCTATTCCCATTACAATTGATGATTGTACTTACGATATTTGTAACTTTCTGACCGCCTGAGTTCTAGTAATGAAGTTCTTGGCTTGACCAGCAGTTCCCTTCTTCTTGATTCTTCCCATTGTTGCTGTTGCGATGGAGATTCGAATGAAGATGGAGATGTATTTGGAGGGGGGTTCTCGGTCGTGCTGATAAAAAAGTCACCCAGCAGAGAACTTTTTTTTTATTTCTCCATGCTCTTTCGCCCGCTAATCAATCGAGGAAACTTTGCTTATTGGATAGATTTTCTCACCGCCTTGCACGGACCCGTTGACCCCAATGGACAGAACATCACAACAAATCGATTGGTGGAGAGTGAAGGAAGAAGTGAGTGCGAGTGAGTGAGTAAGTGAGTGAGATGAAATGAAGTTAATGAAGGTTTCAAGATCTTCGGGATATATCATAATCTGAGCTTCACTCTTTTGCTCAATACCTCAATAACTCAGTACCGCATGCCAGCCATGAGTATTGATAGGAGGAAGGCAGCTCTTTTTGGCACGGCAGCCGCTGTCCGACTGTTACTCTTTGCATCTTTCCCCGGCCTTCCAGACTTGTTGACAGCCAGAGTCGAAATTTCTACACCAGTAACAAGTTTTAAGAGATGTATATATCCCATACATGTATGCGACCATTAGACCATTGACTAATTCCTTATAGTGCAAGAGGGTCTCTTCCTTTATAATCACAATGTTTCCCCATACGATGGAGGTGTTTACCATCAGGCACCATTGTTCCTCCCCCTCTTCTCTCTCCTCCCGAGCTCCTCGATATATCCCTCATTCACGTATCTACTATACATATTAATCGACCTTTTGAGCGCAAATGCTTTAATCAGCATAGCAGAGTCTGGAGAGGCAGGAAATTCGAGGCTTTTTACTTCTCCTAGGAAGGATAAACGGTGGACCAGTTTCGCCATCGCTGCTGCCTTTCTTTTCAATCCATTTACCATTGCAACATGCATTGGTCGTCCAACAAGCACATTCACAACTTGTGCTATACTCTATGCTATCTCAAAAGCATTAGTTGGTGCATCTTATACCTCAATGTTCGCCATAGCATTCGCAGCGTACCTTTCTATGTATCCCATACTTCTCTTCCCTCCTCTAGCCCTGCTATGCTACGACCGTCAACGTCCGAGCAAGCGCCAAGATTCTTTGCCATTTTTCATGGCCACCAAAGCTGTAGCTGTGGGCGTGTATTTATACTCCCTTTTGCACATGTCCTATATAATCACAGGGTCTTGGGAATTTTTATCGTCTACTTATGGCGTCCAACTTCTACTTCCTGATCTCACGCCGAATGTTGGATTGTGGTGGTATTTCTTCATCGAAATGTTTGACTCCTTTAGGTCATTCTTCCTTGGTGTATTCTGGCTCCACCTCTCCTCGTACGTTGGAGGTTTGACCATTCGGGTGAGACGCCAGCCTCTTTTTGTGCTCACAATACTGCTTGGAATTTTTGCAATCTTCAAGCCATACCCATCGATATCCGATACCTCGCTATTCTTAGGGATGCTTCCAATCTACAGCCACCTTTTCCCGTTGATGCGATATACTTTCCTGGCTTCTTCGACAGTGCTATACGCAACATTGTTAGGTCCCGCCTTTTACTACTTGTGGATTTATGCGGGAAGTGGAAACGCCAACTTTTTCTATGCAATCACGCTCGTATGGAGCCTCGGCTGGAGCGTCTTGGTGGTCGCGGATTTACTCTACGCCGTCCTCAGGGACGAATGGGAAGTCGAACGACCAGAGATGAAGGGTAAAGAAGCCAGACAGATTTAATTATAGTACCAAGCAATTGGATTTTGCGGTTTATGATTGCCAAGCCGTTTTCCAATGCCCTTATGTGATTCCATTTAACCCACTTAGAATACTACCCCGAGACCGCGCCCAAGACCAAACTGCCACAACTGCCCTAGTATCAAGATTTGGAGTCCGCATATTCAAACCAAGATATGTGATATGTGGTATTTGTTCTAAATCGAAAATGATCATGCATATGCAAACATATCTCTCCTCTACTAATTCAATGTCGACCTCCTTTTCTAGTCAGTCTACGAACGGTATTTCTATGGCTTTGTTCGAAACATTACCTTTTTTCCTTTTCCCGTTTTTTCTCCTTCTTGCACTCTCTCTCCTCCTTTTCCTTACTACGCTTCACGGCGGCCTTTCTACGTTCCTCCTTCGCTTTCACCTCAATCTCGTTTTCTTTCGCTCTTGCTAGCGCATCGCTATTTCTCTTCTCTTCCTTCTCCTTATGTTTTTTTAGTTGGGTTTCTATCCCCGCAAGGGTCGCCGCTGTATCTGCAATACTATCGCGTCTTCTCACCTCTCGTACTTTTCTCGCATCCCTTTCTATTTTGCTTTCACACTTAATTCGTGATTTGATCTCGATCCAAATGTCGCGAAAAGCGGCGCAAATACGTTGTCTGTTCGATTCCTTTGAGCGCTGCGGAGAATCAGGAATCTCATGTACGGAATGTTTCTCGTCTTGGACATAAAAGGGGTGCGGATTATTCCACTTAAATGGGATCTCGGACGGGTCCTGTGAAGAGCCTGTTGTCGAGGATTCACGAAAGGTCGAGGACGGGATTGTAGACGAGGAATCAGAAGCGACAGGTCGATAGGTTTGGATTGTAGATGAGGACGAGGAAGCGACAGGTCGATAGGTCTGGATTCGTGAGGATTGGATTGAGCCTGCTTGTTGAAATGAGAACCCTGGAAAGTTTGGTTGTTGGGTTTGGCTTCTAGGCGTGTCTTCCGAGTCCGGTTTGATGATTTGAGGTCGGTCTTTTGCAGCATCACAATCGCTAAGATCACTTTCCTCAGGGATATCCTCAAGAGATCTGCCCGTGTGTGGCATTCGCTTCCTGGTATTCATGTTAGCAGTAGAGATCAGTGCACACAATCTGTGATCGCCGAGTATATTTTCAGAAGCAGAGGAATCTCCCAAGTGGTGGGAGCTGATGGGTGAAAAAAAAAAAAAAAGATTGTGTGGTGTTGCGATCACCGAATAGAGGCCTAGCCTCCAATCTACCTAGTCTGGCACTCGAGTATGTACTATGGAATCGTTAATGCTTAACAAGTTTTTTTTTTTTTCCATAATTCGGTAGGCTACTGGCTCTAATTACCAGAAGTCTTTGAAACTAAATACAGATCTCTACACTACTATGCTAATAAAAGTACGGTGAATGGCTGTAGCTCATGACACCAGTGTATGTGATCATGACTAGAGAGTGAAAACTTCCTACCTTTGGATTGAATCGTCACATAGGCGTAAAACGAATGGTAATAACGTATGAGTAGCTAGTTTGTTAGCAAGGCTTTTTACCTTGATTTAGAAATACACTTTCCTTGATTCGTCACAAACAACGATCTTGAAATAATAAAATAGAATCTCCATTTAATTTAGAGCTTTTTTAACTTATAATACTTGAGGTTTTTATTGCCTTCGAAGAACTGGACATTCAATGTAATATTGTAAAAAAAGAACTACTGACTTGTGATCAATCATGAAAAGTAATGCCGGTGTTGTTAAATCGGATACGGTAAGCGGTACGCACAGTTTCTCGATTGCCAAGGCGGTGAGAGCTTTTTCTGGTCGACATACAATTGGTAGAAGCTCTCTACAAACAAGGATCATTTAAAGCAACCTCCGTTACATGACTCTTCACCATGTCGTCACCAACAAACTCGACATTTACGGATTCATCACCGCCCCGTAGAAATCGTTGGAAGGGATCAGCTTCAACATGGCACCAAATCACCGAAGAAGAACGTGGTCTAGCGGCTTCTCTGGATGAACTCCGGAATAGAGATTTGAGTGTTCATTTATATAATGCTTTCGCATTAAAGAAGCGAGCCAAAAACTTCAATGCCAACGATGTTCGTGATGATGAAAGTGAAGAGCGAGACGAATCGAATGGCTTTGTGCCCTCTAAAAAATGGACTGCGTGGCCGATTGAGGCGACGGAGGTGCCGAGGGAAGGCGAGCAGATAGGCCCGGACGATGGAGATGAAATGTTTACTCTGAGAAAAAAGGAAGTCGTGAAATTAAGTAGGGATCTGGAAGATATTTTGATGGGAGTCACGTTAAAACATGCAAGAGACAGATTTCTGGCAAAAGAGACTGCCGAAGATCACGGTGGGCACGCAGCAGGTGACGATGCAGAGGAAATGAGCATTGATGAACCGCAACAAGAGCCATTAGACGACGTTCAAGTCGAAGGAGAGAGTTTTAGGGAATTGTCGGAGCCACCTCAGCAGACAAGTATCCTCCGACCCGTGGTATCAGCTGACGACGAGCGCTCTCAAGATTTGCTACGACCATCCATCAGGCATACACTTTCCAAATTGGATGGTGTCTTGATGGCTTTGCATCATGCACGCGAGACTTGCCGACAATATGCCTCTCAGGCTGAATCCGACACAGATGTAGAGTCTCGTTCACGCGCAACTAGTATCGCTGGTGATGAAACAAATAAAGATTCGTCTGTAAAGAAAGCAGTTGGCAGGCCTCGCAAATTCCAATCTATTGACAGTCCACTGCAGGAGTCTACACCGAACGGGAATGGTCTCGACGATCCAGACCTCTGGCGAGCAAAGACAACCCGCCGAGGACGGCCGAAGAAGGTTTATGAAAGATTAGAAGGAGAAACACAACATGAATATCTCACTCGAATTGCCAGAATTCAGAAGAAGCCACTACCTGTTTTCGCCCCACCAATCGAGCCAAGAAGACCTACTACACCCAAAAGAGGAACCACGCCCCGCTCAGTATCTCCTCAAAAGTCACCGAAAAAGCTTTCAGAAAACACACGCAAGCAAATGCTAGGTCTTAGGGATTGGAGCGAGGTACTAGGTTCTGCTGCATTGGTTGGATTTTCGCCGAATGTCATTGCTAGAGCTACGCAAAGATGTGCAAATTTGTTTGGGGAGAGTATGATAATGAGAACTATGGTCGAGGGGCCTGCCGCAAGCGGGAGAAATGATTTGGTTAAAGAGTATCATCCAGGGATGATACCGGATTTTGATGAACCTGGGGAATCTGGAACACGTCCGGATGAATTCGGAGAATTTGAAGATGAATCATCGAATTCAGCATCCGATACCGAAAATGTAAAAAATGAAGGATCTACAACCGTAAAGCATAGAGTTTATTACTGCCCTGTTGCAAAATGTCAGAGAAACAAAGAAGGATTTAAGACAGCAGCCAAGCTATCGAATCACGCTCAGACCGAACACAACTTCTCGAAGAAAAATCTCGACGCTCTTCGTGTTGATAGCGATGAGGAGATGTACGGAGCAGTGCATACGGATAGATTTCTCAAGCCGATTACGGGAAAGAGAGGCTGGCGGGGTAATGATAGAGAGAAAAGGAAACGAAGGAAATTGGAGATGGGAAGGCCGAGTGGAGACCAAGTATCCGCGTCAAGTGAGGATGATGTTAATGGAGATGGAGATAAAGATGAAGATGAAGTGTTAAATTCATATTCGGAATCTGAATTGGAAGGACAGAATGGGGATGAGAGTGAAGATGAAGATGAAGATGAGGATGAAAAGGCTAATAGCGGTCGGTGATAGATATGATGGTTTTATATCTTCATGATTTATTATTTTGACGAAAATCTGAAGAAGAGACCATGCATGAGGATAGTAGTTCCAAAAGTGTATTTTTTATATCGAAATAGTTTGTGGACTTAAAGGTCCCTGTTTGTGCGAATGGGATAGCACAGTAGTATCGACTGTTTTATTTGAGGTCAATAGTGCCTACATATCCGCAATGAAATGTTTCAGTCAGATACCTGAGTAGTTAAAATTCGCAGTTTTTAAAAAATAACTAATATGAATTGAACATGTCTAAGTTTCTCCCGTCGATATTGTTAAAGGCAGCTTAAATTCCATCAGTTTTGCATCAGGACATACACTCATGAGAAGAGACAACAATATTTCAGAATTTAGTAATGATTTTTTTTAAAATATATACACTTTGAAGTATAAAGTTTGAATATAATAATCTTCCCATCATCAAAGAGCCAAAAAAAAACCAAACCCCATTTCTCGCTAAAATAACACAGCAAACATAACACAAAAACATAATGGTATCTAAGGTCCACAAACAAAGAAAATCATTCACTCGTCTGAGTAATAACCGTCGTCTTATATCCATTTGCCCAATCAATCGGAGCACTGTTCCCCGTCGGACTAGTTTCTCCCGCCGAGCGACTACTATCTCCAGCCTGATTTGCTCCGTGCAAAACACTCGCTTCCAACGACTCGTCCAAGTCTTCATTTTTCCACGCTGCTTGCAATCGTTGCGTTTCTACATCTTCTTTTGGTACGATTTTCTTGTCCGCGTATACATATGTGCGCACGCCGTATCGCTCGCTTAGACCCAGCATCGCGGCGAATTGTTGCGAACATTCGTCTTCGGAATTGCGGAGTGTTTCCTGAGAGTCTTTGCCACTGCGGCTTGAGCTGTTGGAGTAGAGACTCGATCCTAGTTTTTGAGAGCGGGAACTGAAGAGTGGTCGGAGAGTGGCGAAGGATGCGGCTGTTAAGGCGATGGCGGGCTCGACGATGGACCATTTTACGAGATTGATTCCTTCCCAGGTGTAGTCGGTGGTTTGGTTGAGTTTGTTGATGTAGTATATACGCACCAGTGTTGCTGTGCTTGCACTATAGGTATATTAGTAAAGAATTCGTGTTGAAGTGGGGTTTGTCATCACTTACAAGAATCCGAGAGATAGAATAAGAACAACTGATAACTTTGTGCGAGGATTCATCTTTACCTTCCAAACAAATGTAATTGGAAGAGTACCATAAGCCCAATCCGTTACAGCACTCATGGCAGCATGTGCATATGTAACATTAGCTCGAGTTGATGTGCTCAAACAAGTTCCGGTGCCGTCGCCGAACATATTCCAGAAATAAGATATTGGTTGACATTGCAATAGCACGAAGATGAAATATGCCGAGCTGACTGAAAGCGCCAAAGCCATAACGCTATAGATGATCCAGAATTGATATAGTTTGTTTGCAAGTCGTAGGAAGTAAACCCCGATAGCTACTTTCGTGATAGCCATTGTGATGACATAAAGAAGCTCACTTGCGAAAATATACTGGAGATAGTTAATTTCATATCCAATTATGTACTTGTTCCAAGTATGCACACCTTGGCAAGTATATCGAGATAATCTGGACTGATATTGTATATATGAGCTCCGAGTCCAAATTGGAGTGATCGCAGTAAAAGTGCGATGAGGGCAGTGTGTATTATCTAAGATCCAAGATATCAATAACATGCCTCATGTATCGTGATGGAATACTTAGACATACCATAGAAGCAACAGTCAACCAATCTTCTGATCCAAAGAACTTTTGAATTCTGGTCCTGACATAAATTCGAAGTACACCAGCAATCCACGGCAGGGCTAAAGAAGCACAAGCAACACCCGTCACTTGTGCTCCACGATTCACCCCGAGAACGTGGTTATCACGAGAGACAAGATCCATTATCGGAATTGAAGCCATGATACATCAAAGGAGTGTTGCTCATCAGGAAGAGGAAAAGAAAATCATCAACAACGTGAGATGACGCTAGACATTAGCCCTCCTCGATATATTCCGGGTCTGAAAACTTATGAACGACATCTATTGATACATATGAAGAGGTAAACCGAGAAAGCATAGGCAGGCAGGCGTACCTGGGCCAAGGCACATCTTAATATTCCCTGATTCTACGATTCCACGGCAAGAGCGAACCTAACGCCTTGCCAAGCGATCTTAAGATAGACGGACCCCTCAAGCCACGCGAGACCTCATGAATAATTTCCATGAAAGACAAATCCATGTGGGACCTACCGAGTAATTCTCACGCTAGAATCTTGTGATTCCGGTGCCCGGGACCAATAAATATCGATTTTGTGGAGGATCTGCTTTCGCTTGGTGGAGAGGGTCAAAACTCGAGCGTTGGGACTTGGAACCTCAAATTTGGATATTGATGTAACCGCGTTATATGCATGTCATTATTATTGTTATTTCTCGGGTTCGAGATGTTGCCGCCAACTGTTCAATTGCAAAATTAACAGTCTTTAACTTTCATATACTTTCTTTCTTTCTTGTACAACTTAGAATAGATTGTGATGCTTGATTTCAGCGATTTTGCAAAGTAAATTATAACCTTGAATCCTGCTTCTCGGTAGCCGGCAAGCAACCCATTCCTAAATTCAGAACTCATTACCACACTATTATATACATTAGTTATGTGCTATGACTTTGTATGTCATCACCCAAATACCATCTACCAATGAAACTCGAGGTCTCGGAGAAATAGATACCTTTGGTAGATCAGGTCTGTGGTAAGACCATCGGCTAACAGCAATGAACCTTAGTTCGTCCGAATACTCTGACCCGACTAAAACCCATGATTTAAAGTCTCTCAAAAGTATGGCTGAACTCTAAATGATGATTAGGGGCTTAGCCACGGTAGGGAAATGTTATTTGGAATAAAAATTCAAAATATTCGTCCGTTCTCATCTTGCAGGAGACGAATGCTCGGACAATGCGGACCTGCATAAAAGCGAAGAACATGCTTCCACATGGAAGATTCCGAAAAGATCACCCTCTTATATATTTTGAGGGAAACTTTAGCCTTGAGATTTTCCTCCCAGTCGATCGATTGTCAATCAGTAGATCGGTGAATACCGAACGAAAATCACTACGTACAAGAATTAACGAGGTCATAAGATCTCACAACTCCTATTCCCTCGTCTAATTATTTCCAGTCGCTCGGACCCGAACTTATGAGCAGATCTTGCTGTCAGTGCTGCAGCAAGGCTCTATGTCATAGGATACATCAAAACACAACGATTAGTTTAGAAATCACGCGGAAAAACTGTAGCCTTGTTCGTGGATAGAATTCTAGTGGAGATAAAGGCTGGTGCGCAGGAACTATGTGAGGGGTTTTCCATTGTTTTCTATCGTCGCTCGTATGTTTTTGAATTTTTTAGGTCACAGAAGCGGGATGAGGCGTGATAAGCAGTTTTGATGGTTTATCTGCGTGACCGCTCGCAAACCTAGAACAATGCTCATTGTGTTCGAGGTGGAGATTTGATTTCCCATGAGATATCAGGGAATTCCTTGAAAATTTTCGAATTTGGTGGTTGATTTGAAGCCAATGACTCCGTACAAGTCGTACCAGAAAGGCGGGGATGCCCCTAATTCTAGTCACACAAAATTTTGTTTTTCGGAGAGTTTCGGCCTGTTAACGGTCAATTTATCGGTGGTGTTATTTGAATCCGCTGATTCTGGTGCTGCTAAGTTCAATGTTACATTTCTCAAGAAATGATGTCCTGAAATTACAACGAACGATACAATAGGCTAAAGCTAGTAATTTAATTAAATCGATGAACCATATTATATGTAAAGTTAATCAGTCACTCGTTTTTGCGGCGAGCCACTATTACTGTTGGTACGAGAAGGATACGGAAGACGTAGCACCCACGGATTACGTAGGTCCTGTATGTCTAATTGTATTCTGTCTAAAGAGCTAGCTACATATTGAAAGTAGTAAGTCTTATATAGACTTACTAAAAGAGCTAGTCTCTTTCGCGTTCGCTTAGTTCTTTATTACAGTAGTAATTGAATTGAAGCCATTCACTTCGTTCACACAATTACTCCTGTCGTTCCCTTAAAAGCTACTGTATCTAACGATCCAGTCTTCACATGTAACCAACTATAGGACACCATATAAAGTTCAAACCAACCAAATGTCAAGTATCCAAATGAGCATTAGCTCTCTAATTTTTAAACATCAAGAAATAAACATCTACTATCCATACCGAAACCCCGCAGAATGCGGCGGACGATCGCTATAAGCACTGGGAGACTTCCCCGTATCACTACTAGCATCACTCGAATAATGAAGTGAACGAGAATGATGCGCATAACCATGACCATGGCCATAATATTTCCTGTACGGTGCACACGCAGAACTCATCGACGAGTCCGAGCACTCACTATAAGAATCATCACTCCTCACACTCCCAGCACGCACATACTCACGATGACGAAGACTCACTCTAGGTTTTTTCTCCACAGGCGGCTCATCATCCAGCTCATCATCCAGCTCATTCCTAACCCTATAATTCCCCGCAAAATCACTGTCAGTAACGATACTCTCCTCATCATCTCTTCTTCCCGGCGCATAAGGATTTTCCAGATTCTTATCTCTGATGCGATATTTCTTTTCGTCTCGTTCGCTTTTATATCGATTTCGTCTTAGGAGTCTTTCTAATATTTTATCTGATTCTTCTGCTGCCTTTTTGTCTTTTTCTTCGGCTTCTTCTTTGGCTTTTTAAGATGCGCCATTGTGGAGAATCATGGGTTCGGGTTGGATGATTAGTTTATCGTGATCGAAAGAACCTTTTTGTCCATTTTTATCATCGTCTGGTACAATGGCATCGATTCTCCTTCGTATATTCTTTAAGAATTCTTTACTAGTATGTAAACGCCTTACGACTTTCTAAGATTGACCCGGTCCTTTTCTTCGATAAGGAAAGTCTGCGGGATCGGGGAATATTTTGCTGAGGAATAGGTATTCCTCGAGCAGTGCGGAACTTTTGGGTCATTCGATTATAGGATCGAGTTTGCCGTCTCTACCCATGTTTGTGCATGATTTGGTGATGATTCTACTTATCCAGTATAGATGCTTATCTCTGCATTTTTGGGGCCTTTCTCTCTCTACTTCGGCAACGATTTCTTTGAAGCGTCTGTATTGGGCTCCTTGCGAATTCGACCCTGTGAGATTGAGAAGTCGGTGCATTTCTAGGAGAGTTTTGAAGGAAAAGGGCATATTAATACTGCATCAAGAAATGAATAGATGCACAAGATCACTACAGAAATGAAGGTATGAGATGAAGAGTAGAATGCTTTGTAAAGGGTTACATATTCACTTAAAATTTGTACTGCACGACCAGGTAAATTCCGATGATGACGTCTGATAATTTCAGGAGGTTCCCTCGAGCGAGAAAAACAGTGAAAACGATTAAACCTAGTCGTGACAGCTCGTCTAAAGCCACTTTTTGGCTTGATATCTAGGGAAAGAGGCTAGAATATGACGTTTGAAAGAATCTCGCAGGAGTTTCCCCATAAAATGTAATGAGTTCGAGGCATGATTTAAAAGCAAATCTGGGCTCTATAGCAATGAAAGTATGCAACTAAGCCTCGAGGATTGATAATCAGTATTTTTCGAATTTGGTTAACAAAGATAAGCTTACGAACTGCGAAAAATAGAGCAGCAAGAATGTGTGTTTGGAGATTAGGGAGAAGGCATCTTGATGGCTTTTTGGAGACAGCTTTCTTGCTCTCCTCGACCGTGTAAGTGTCCCAAGGTACTCTTTTTCCTTGGAGGGAAAAATACCATATATGGCGTCATAATGTCTTATAAGCCAATAAACTGACCATAAGTTTGCCAGAAGGCAGGGAGGAAAACTTCTCCTGCTTCGACCTCACGAACGACCACATGGTACTGGCCTTCAGAGCTATGTTCTGAGATAAGATATGGAAGAAAACAAACAAAGCTGTGAAACTCAACTTCTGAATAAAATGGCCCAAAGGGTTGACGAGGCCGTTATCAAGGGTGCACGCTGGGAAAAATGTTTCAATGCTTGATTTCACAACTCGGAAATTACCAGCCAACCACGAACTTTCTCTGCACAATTAAGTGCATGAAGTTCTAGAAATTATCTTACAGAATCTAGACTGGAAATATGGTATGGTGGAACAATAAGAAGTATCACGTTCTCAAATTACGCAGCTGTGTGCTTTCCATAGTGGATTTGAATTTAAAGGAAGATGCAGAAAAACCTCGGCGGTTGGGAGATAATTCATGGCATTCCGTACTTGCCAAGATCAAATACTCCCACAAAAAAAGGCACTACTGTCAAAAGACATAACATCATTGCGTGCAAGGCTAGATTATCAAATTTTGTTGTAGAGCGGGTAGTGAAAACAGACACAAGTAAAATATCATACAACGAAAGTTTCAGGTCGCAGTAAACGCAAAATTTGGTCCATGAGAACATAAATTAGAATTATTGAAATCAAAGAGCAAACAAGTGTTCTGCATCTCATGTCGCAGCAGCATGTATTTTTTTGCAGCTGAGGTGCCAGCTCCCTCTAACACCGCCAAAAACTCCATAATATTTTTCCTGCTTATAACCTGCAAGATCCAAACGCCATCCCTCGAAAAACAAATCAAACTGAACTTTCAAATTTTCTAGTCACATCGCCATCCCTGGAGCTTGCATTCGACTCGCGCTCAACCAGTCAAAGCTACGGCTATCATTTATTGGCGAGCAGCATTGATCAACACGCCTCGAGGCGTGTTGGAATTGTGTAGACATCGATAGGGGGTTGGGTCTCTGCAAAAGTCCCCTAGCAAAGAGCATTTCTACCACATTATTCGTCCATTCTTGATAATGACGGAGAGAATTCACAGGATCAATTTTCGGTGGTCCTGCCGTAATAGAGTCGCAAATAGCGCGAACTTGCGAGTATTGAGATGTGGATACCGTGCCGATGAACCTGCTGGAGTTGCTTGGTCGTTTTAGTTCTTTGTGTGCATGAATCATGCCGTTCTGCATGTCGCCAATTACTTGATAAAGATGACCGCTGTCTCTTCCGCATTCGTCGGTCTGCACGAAGATGCCTCGTGAGACGCCGAGAAAGTCGACCATGTAGACGTTGAAAGACATTTTCAGTAGACACGTATTTGCGTTGCAGAGAAATCTGGAGTAAGTGTGCGTCCACTGGGCAATACGGTGTTGGGTATCTGAGGTAAGACGAGGATGAGATAAGTGCCGGTACAGATGAGAATGGAATTGAATGCAGCTGAAAGGAAGTAGAAGCCTCTCATATATAATCACAGATTAGATTGAACTGCCTTCTTCACAGCAAGGTTAGTACTTCCCGATCCTAGCAAAGGCAATTGAGTCTATCTAGAGGTCCCAATCCTGGCGCAAATTGTCTAGGGGTTAGAAAGGACGGTCCAGATGTCAAGCAGGCACTACCCACAAATTACTTACCTAAAAACTGACATGGACTTAGGCGATCAAATATATATACTGCTCAAATACGCGCCGGCATCTTGTAAGCAATGAAGCGGCCCCATAAATCACATGATTCATAGCCAATCAAGGTGGTTTGACGAGGCCGGAAAACTACTTCAGCGAGTCAAAGACAAAAATAGGGATTCTTTATCAGAGAGTAAGATTGGAAAGCCTTGCAAAATAGACCAACTAGCCTTCTGTGTCTTGGTAGGAAATAAGTACAGGAAGGAGTCCCACAAATTAGTTCGGGGGTGGAAGCAGATTACCGGCATAAGACTTGAAGCTAACCTACTATCACTTCGACCCCTATGAGCAATCAAATTTGTGCAATCGTTGAAGGCCGGACTCAATAAGATGTCGAACATTTGGATAACTTCCGGGAAGGATATAGTATTAAGATCTTCCGAGAGATGGGTGACTTGCTGTCTGACGGTTTCAACAAGGTTTCTTCGCAACTTTGGAGCTGTTGCAAAAGCGTGGCAGTCGAAATATACATTTTAACACCTCATGCGTGTCCTTGTTCCTGTCAATGCCAGAAGAAGTTGTATTCCGGCCTCATCTTCCACAATTTCACCGCAAAGGATGAGACAATGCGTTTCGGCTTCACTTTCCAGATGGCTTTTAGCGACCAGCGGAAAGTAATCAAGCCGCTGTTAAGGTAAGCCATCTGAGATGAGAAATGATCTCGAGGTGATAATCGAAGACATGGATAGAGACATCCTTCCCGCATACTTTGCGGAGTGAAGAAATGACACGAGATTCAATTGGCTTTGGAAGTAGTGCAGATTAATGAGGAAGGCTATGATTGTTTCGAAAAATGTGGGACAAGGTTCAGTGTAAGAATGAGCCTCAAAAATCAGACGGGAATCGATTGCTCAAAATAGCACGCAAGACAAAGAAGCGGCCTTGTCCCGATCAACGACCTACAACAGATATAATTACGCAGACGTCGAAAGTGGAAGGCCTTTATGTGGCGGCGATGTTGGTAGTTTGATCTGCAGGCTGCAGAGAATGTTTGGAAACTACACGCCAATTTGTTTGTGCTTGATGCTTGAAAGTATGTGCTGAAGAGGAAAAGATGCTGGCTCATGTGATAGTGAGCTATGAGATAAGGTACTAGGGATTTTCATAGTGTCAGTGCAATAGTCATTTCTGACCTGAGTCGAGTCGAAGATGGTAAGCAGGCGCTCTTCACAACACAAAGTGGATATTCCTTAACGCTAGGATGTCCACCCTCAAGACAACCCATGATTGCACAATTACTTGTGTTTAAGAGTCGAACGATTTCCCTTAAGCAAATTTCTTTTGACATCTGCTTGGGAAGTCCCGTCGAGAATAGTTGATGATTCGAGGGGTGAAGTTCTCTCCTGCGATTACACTGCAGAAGAGTTTTCGCGATAAGAATTGTCGCAAGGAATGAATGAATGAGTTAAGTCACGTGTAATTGTCGAGTTTCCTATTCCTCTGAGGTTTTCGAAAGGTGTCTCTACTCAGATGATCATTGCAATATCTATGATTAAAAACAATTTCTGATGGTTCTGCATTGCTCTCGATTTTCGCTGATCCTGTAAACGTGATGTCCATTAACGCTTATGGCTTGAATGAGCAAACGTAGAAAGAAGTACACCTGTACTCTGTACAGAGAATACCTAATCATCCCCAGACTCATGAGAACTTCTTCGCACAAATTCTTGTAAGCTGTGCTACATACTTAGTACACCGCCTCAATGTACGTGTACAAATTTCAATAAGAGCGTGATTTGCATGAACAAGGGAGTTCCCAACAATTCTTTTCATCTCTTCTTTTGATCCGGGTCAAAAAATTTCGACCCGTGGACCCGCTGTCATCTCCGTAGGGAGACAGCGACCAGAGACAGAGACAAAGATGGCATTGCCGTGAACCGTTTAAATGAAGATAAGCGGTGAGGCACGAAACTCAGGCTCTTCATTTTTGGAAATGGCGAGGAACTTTCTTGGATGAGTGAACTTTTGAAGGGTCGAGTTTCAGCGCCGAATTTCGAACTCACATAGATAATTGGCCATAGAATGAGACGAACAAGCGCGTGTCACAATAATGCGACAGAAGTACATGCCGAGGTGGAGCGCCAATATCTGGAAAAGGAAACCTGGGAAACCTGCAGTTTCATCTAGCATAAACTGGCACGAGGTAATTGGTGAGTCAAGAGACCGCAAAGATTCACATGTAAAAGAAATGCATAGCGATGGATCGATTGATATATATCGAAGGCTGATGGTCATTCAAATGCCAGAACGCATTTATATATCACATCACATATGCTTTCGCAGTTGTGATTGTAATTGTATCGTACCACATCAACATTTGATCTTCACCTGACACCTAGGTAGCTTTTCTTATTCCATTATCGCCAATACGAAGAATCTCTTTACAGCCTCAAATTACCCCATCAAGACATATCTCACACATGCCGATTCGTGGGCGACATCGGATCAAATAAAGTCCAAAAGTTACTGCAGGCCAAACGTGCTTTGCAGATAGCGGAGGCGTTTTTGTGCAGTAGCGGTCTATCGATTACAATTTACAGCGAATCGAACCCTTAGACTTGTTTGGTTAGATAGAGAAAAGCGAGAGACATTTTTGTGATCACCTGCAAGTGGCCATTGACGAGTAACAGTTGGACAAAAGGCTCGGACAGAGTTACTCTCTCGAATCTTTCGATAGTACAAGCACAAAGTTTCCACAGAATCTTCTTCCTTTCTTGCATTCAATCTTTCTTGGGGCAAAAGCTATAATAGAATAGATTCTCTCAAGTGTCAATCTCTTCTCTGGTGCGATCAATTGCTTCATTTCATCCTCGACATTGACGAAGCTTAAACCTCAGGTCAAAGAGACGCTAAGATAGGACGAGAAGGAGAGTGGGGTTGCAGCCAACCGATGCGGAGCAGAAGCTTTAACCAGGACTAGTGAAAGGGACAGGGGCTTTATTGGTTGCTAGCGACATCTAATCTCAGTTACACCGAACATTATAAGTTGTTCTGGATCAATCTTCCACCGCTTCCACCAGTCGATTTTAATACCGGCTCAACAAACTTAGCGGTGGAAGAAGACCTCCTCACGAATCCTGGGAGTCACGTACCATTGACTATCTCCAACTTGTCGAGTAGCCGTCTTGGCACACAGTTGGGGTGAAGCCATTGGGGGAAATTTGGAATTGACTTATTGGAGAACCATTGGGGTATTTCCCGTAGTTCTTCCTTGTATGTGCATACGGAGTACAGTACATCTTCTCGAGGTACCCACTGTACAAAACTGGGAGATTATTTTTCAGATCCACTGGAACTCCGCTGCCAGGGGATCTACAAAAGATTTTAGACAATCGAGAAAGTATACTCGGCACCAGGAGCTTGCAAAATTACAACCTTACGAGAGGATTGAAGACTATCAGACCGTCATATGCTCCGAGCAAGCCCATAACCCAAGGACGTCAGGACTGGCACTTGCACCAAATCATCATCATAATTACGATCCAACCTCGCTTGAATCTCGAAAATGCCTTCCAGAACCCACCGGAATCTTACCCCCTTGACCACCAATTGTTCCACTATCAACTGGAGCAATAGGAGTCAATCTAGTATAAACTCTGATGCTGCAGTTTTCTATTCAGCGCGAGCGTACCCGACTCCAATCGAGCTCGAACAACAAATTCCACGATTGTTCTCATCGCAACCCCATTCACCCACCATGTCTCCTCCCCAAGAATTCCGCCGTACCAAGATAAGTCGTCAGGACTCTGGTTTTGCAGAGAATGTTGCCTCTATACCTAGCCACGTGAAGACATCATCACGGCCCAGCTCAAAATCATCCTCGCATCATACTCGGCCGTCATTGAATGCCTCCCGAAAATCACATTCACGTCCAAAAGACTCCTCTGGCACCTCTTCCTCGGCCTCCAGCGCCACCAGCCGTTCAAATCCCAAACGTTCCTCAAAATCTCCACGTGCATCCCTCTCTCACTCTCGCCCGAGTCTCTCATCTCGGCACCACCACAGCCAAACATTGTCATCGCCACCTCAATACCAATTCTTCCACTTCCCATCACTATCCGACGACCTATCCCAAGAAACACCCAGCCCGGCCGCCAACCCACCCCCGCCCCCACCAGCCACAACCCATTATTGGACATCAGACCAAACCCGAAGATTAGAATACGCAGCGATTGACGCAGCAAGTAAAGGAATCCGAGGATTCATAGCACGATGCATACCTGATTGTTTCTTGCCAGTCGACAAGAGAGCAACCAGATTTTGCGCAGAGAATATGCGAGGACGAGAGGATGATGCTGGAAGCGTGAGGAGATATCGATTAATCATGGAAGATGAGGATGACAATGAGATGAAAGGGGAAAAGATGGAGGAAAAGGCAGAGCCGACCAAAACACACAGAAGACGATGGACTTCCCTTATTAGACGTTGATGCCAACATAGGTTCTTTTTTTATTTTTCCTTAATTTTTGGAGTTAAATGTCCCTGCGCGACAGGAGCAGAGATGCACCACGGCGTTCGATATTTCTTTCTTTCATTTGCTTTCTTTTTCTTTTTTGATACCCGCTTTCTGATATAAGCTTGAGATTTATGGTTTTGGCGGTAATGCAATATTGTTTTTTAAATGTTGCACATTGCACATATTGGAGTTGGGCTAAAGATTAAATTCATGGTATTTTTTGGTTGATGGAGAGATACACAAAGAGAAGATGAGCTGCATTTACACGCATGGATACTGGAAGTGTGTGTTGTTATTTGTGTCTGGGTGAATAAATGGATTGCCAATTCGAGAAAACGGTTGGGATAGTAGTAATAACTATGTTGGAATGGGAAGATACAATATTGTAGTTACTCCCCTCAGAGAAGAGAGAATAGTAATATCAAACATACAGAAACATCCAAAATGTTTAAAACTCACAATATTTGGCACTCTTAAATACTCAAAATGTTTATTAGATTCTACTTAATCAAAACATACCTAATATACCTTGCCGTGATTGAGTGACGCTGACCTGTTGTACAAAAGTACCATAGCCCATCCTGAACTCCATGCTTAGAACCAACCCATATTTACATCTATAGCTCATGTCCTTCTGCCAATAGTCTTGCAATCATAACATAAGTAAAAATCACTCCGCCAGCAACCCAGTATTTGTTCCTCTGCAACCAGCTTCTTCCTTCTCTACCACCTTCCACCACAGCTCCAACAACAGCCTGACTACCGCCTGGCCGCCTCATCGCAATTCCACTGCATTCCCTTCCAGTCCCCTCTTCATCCTTCTTTTCTTCATTACCAGTGACGATATCGACACCCCTTTCCTTCATCCACTTCCAATTCTCCTTATCCAAATCCTCCCACTCGCTTCTGAACTTGGCGCCGCCATCTCCGGCCTTGATATTTCCCTTCTGCGTTCCATCCTTTTTGTAGCTGCCTCCTCCAGTACTATTCCACCATCTCGTCCTACTCGCGGCCCATTTTCTCTCCGCCTCTGATGCGGCGACCGAACCCGTTGTCATTTCTTCACTCGTCATGAAACTTAATAGACCGATCAATATAGTACTGACTTCCCACGCGGGATTGAAACTCTTGGGATGAAAGTCACTGATTGAGAGACAAAGACGAGTGGAGGGTTGAAAACGGCCGGATGGCGTGTGCATTTTAATGGAGGGAGGCGCAAATGGATAATTTGGGGGGAATAGAAGGGTACCCCAGTACTGTCCGCCATGATAAGGTGTGTCGGGAGGTCCAGTGAGGATGTAATGCCATTCGAGGATGTTAGATTCGGATGGATGTGCTTCGATATAGGGAGGAGGGTTCTCGGTGATGGTTTTGTATTCACGGGTTAACTATATTTTAACATGTTAGCCATCAAATGAGTAAAAATAGAATCGTAAAGTTGGATTCACGTACCCGTTTGTTGGCAGCTCGACTCGCCATTGTCAAGTCCTACGTCAAGTTGTACTTGGGACTTTAAGGATACGTTGGCCTTGTTGCGTTTGAATGACGACGGAGAACGTTTGGGATTCGGTGTGGTGTTCTTTTGTGTATTAAGTAAGATTCTGTATTTGAGATAGAAAGCCTAATCGGAAGACTTCTCTCGGTCTCAAAGATGTAAGGAAATGACTGAGTGGTTGGATGTTTATGATGGGAATATTCACATGGAATGCTTTGAGGTTTATTATTAGGGATGAGATGATTCAATGGTGCAGGGCAAGGAAGTTAAGTGCGCACTAGCTTGGTCTCTCGCTTAGTAATCAGTTTCCATCTGGACTGGCAGAACGAGTCCTTCGCATGAAAATGAAAGTAGTGTATAATCTCGGGTAGAGTTAGAGAATAAAAATAATGACGACGCCAAATGGGCCAAAGGGGACTGTGAGTTGTATTATTTACCCATATGAAGCATATTAGCACGGTTAATTTGCTAATGTACACCGGACACAGCTCGTTGAGAGTCTCCTGAAAACCGACCCCAAATCTCAAGAAGAGCTCGAAAAAGCTATAGCAGAGAAGCATAGGTGGTATGCTTTTGAGGCCGCACAGAGAACTGGGGAGTTGGTACGTATATGTATTAGTTCTGGGCAATTATGATTTCATGGGCTCATGGAATAGATTGGCAATAACTCCACAAAACCAGTCACAATCTCCTCGATTAGACTCTTGGGTCCTTCACGCACAAGGAGATCATTCCTCGATGGCATATTCGAGCCTCTGCTGAGCGCAAACAGAAATGGGCCATATACGTTGTCAGAAGCATTGCAGGAACTCAGCACAGCTACAAATAAGCTCCGACGACATGGTACGATAACGCCTCACTGATGTTTGACCAACTTTGTACTTATCTGTAATTAAGGCATTTTTCACGACGATATCTCCATGTTCATTGATAAACCCGATCCCACCGACCCCTCTTCTACTTCTTCCGATATTGACGTTTACATCCGTGCGCGCGAGCGGGGTGTTATTACATTAAAGACTGGCACTGATCTTGGTAATGCTGAAGGTTCAGCGTACGGAAATGCACAATGGCGCAACATATTTGGGGGCGCAGAAACTCTGAATGTCAATGCTGCTACAGGCACCCGAACTCGTTCTGCCTATCAGTCTACATTTGAGACGCCAATATTGAGTGATCCCGACAAGAGAGTAGCTGTGGATGTTTTGTCGAGCGCGACTAGTAAGCCCTGGGCAAGTCACGAAGAAGTCCTTAAGGGCGGTGGCATAAAATATAGCTGGGCTTCTGGTGTTGGCAACACGCATCAGGTCGGATACAATTGGGTATGGAGACAAGTGACGAGCCTGGCTGGAAATGCATCACCCACGGTACGCAACGATGCAGGAGATACAGTCAAGAGCAGTATTAGCCATACATGGATTAAAGACGAACGAAATCACCCTATAATGCCGAACCAAGGATATCTTCTTAAAACGATCTCGGAAATCGCGGGCTGGGGGCCTCTGAAAGGAGATGTTGGGTTCTGGAAATCGGAAGTAGAATCTAGTGGTGCGGTCAAAGTTCCTGGCATCCCAGGCGCAAGCTTAACAGCGGGTATCAGGGCAGGAATGTTGTATCCCCTAGGTGTTGGATTCGGCACTGCAGCCAAACCGTCACGCATAAATGATAGATTTCAGCTCGGTGGACCGACGGACGTTCGTGGATTTAAAATTGGTGGCCTTGGACCTCGGGACAGACAAGATGCGGTTGGAGGCGACATCTACGCGGCTTCATCTATAAACCTCCTCCTTCCATTCCCTCGTGTTGATATTTCTACTCCGCTACGCTTGCAGTTATTCGCTAATGCAGGCCGACTCCTTGCACTCGAGAATCCAGAAAGGAACACAAGCAAAAAGGTGTATGGTACAGTCGCGGAGCTTGGTAAAGAGATTCCGAGTCTGGCGGTTGGCATAGGAATGGTGTATGCACATCCGGTGGCACGGTTTGAATTGAATTTCGGTCTACCGATCGTTGTTAGGAAAGGAGAAGAAACCAGAAAGGGCTTACAATTCGGAGTAGGCATCAATTTTCTATGATTTATGGAGCTTAGCGGAGTAGGGGCATATACCAAAAGAGGGCAAAAATGGGGGCTTAGGCTGTATAAAAGTACTATATATCGCATACCAATAGCTGTAGCCAGCTAATTGGACAGAAACTAGGAAGGCAATCACGACCTTAATGCATTTCCGTGGGTACAGCTGAGATCTTGTGCCGTCTGTAGATTGGTGTAACGCTAGGTTGGTGGGTAGATTTCTACAAATAGGACGAAGAGCTGTTCCTTCGTTGGCAATTTTTCACTCATTGATTTGATCAAGTGGAATACCTGTTGTTTCCGAGCTTAAACTTGTGGATTTTTTGTGAAAATACAGCCAGAATACATTTTTGGCAATGGCTCCCGTTGCGAAATTCAGCTCCGCGCTCGAATCCTGTTCTTACCAAAGTCCCGATGGCGGTTCCGCATATGCTCCTCTTCGTGAGAAAATGATTTGTGCAGCCACCGCAATGGGGTACGACACAGCGACCATGGTTGAATGCGGAATTAATTGGGCCGAAGATCACGATACACTTCATCACGCAAAGATTTCGGCATACTTACAATTCATAAATCAATGCAGAATCCGGGAATTTTTGTCATTCGAACCTTTTGTGGGCAAAGAGAAATTTCAAGACATGATAAGGTTTCGTGGTATTGGTTTTTTTATTAGGAATTTCACGGTTGATTTGAAGAGGCCTGTGAAATTTCCTGATTCGGTATGAGCTCGAGTTAACCCTTTAAGATGCTTTTGCTAGATTGAGGCTAATGGAATGAATTAGTTGATTGTCGCAAGTCATATCACTGAAGTCTTCCCAGATCGCTATGTTACTATTACGTCTATGTGGTCTTTGGTCCAACAAGTCATCGTTGCAGACTTTAAAGCAAGTGTGTTATTCTTTGATTATGGACGAAATGTACCAGCGAATTTGCTTGAGGCTGGGGGTGTCTATAAGGATTTATATGAAGCTTTGAAAGAACGATCAGCACGGGAAGTGGCGATAGCTGCAAAATGGGAGGAAGAACATCCTAAAAAATCGAAGGCTGTTCTGTAATAATTCAATGTCAATTGAGAGGGGCCAATATGTTGGTCAAGATGGCAATGTTTGTGTATGCACTTTTGCAATAGTTAAATATTGCATTTTACAACAGGAGGCGTCCGTCAGTAAAGTGCAGGAGATTACGGTGGCACGCAGAAATGTTTTCCCGATTTTCTTGTATTAATTCAAATGGGTTGGCAGCAGCTTGACAACAAGTAAGCCTCCTCTGACTTGAACCCATTTGACTCAAGAGAGAAACCGTTCCAAGCCAAGGTCAACATGTTTATGTCACCCACAAACAAACGCCTCCTGCCAAATTAGCCCATCATCGTTCCTTTCTCATCATCATCAGATCTTCATCCGAGCCTCAACATCACGACCATCACCAAACCTCGTTAGAAGAAGGCCCATTATCGAGAGCAGCTTCTAAGGCGAGCTCAATGTCCATTTCGATTCCTATCTTGACTTGAGATTTGTATTCAACTGGAAAGGGTCTTTGGGTAGCTTACTCGGACTAATGGCCAGAGCCATGGCTGCTGCCATAAAAGACACTGCGAGGAGGAAGGATTGCAGACGCATGATGGTGAATGTGTGACTCTATTTCGATGTTTGATGCTCGCTTGAAACGCAATCTGATACTGTTTACGAGGAACAAGACCTTCTTACTAGAGGGATAGGATATGCTTGAGCTTTCGAGGAGCAGTTTATCCGAAAGCTACCTAGGTATATATAATGAGCATAACAAGTACTTAGGAGCGGTGTTTCATTTGTGTATTGAACTTGTACGAATATCGGTCATTTGATAGTATCAATGTGTATCTCTGTCCTTACACTGATAGGGCTACGCAAGGGCATACAGATGTAATGTACATCTATCATCCCATGTTATTCGGCAATTAACGACATTGCAATGAGGAAGTAGCACGAATCAAGCACGTACCCCTCTACACATCACCACTTATGCTAAATGTAGATTGTCGACTCCATCGATAGATATGTCAAAGCATGTGAAGTTCTACAAAATTCCGGATGTGTGGTGTACTGGTACTGGTACTGGTGAAGGATGCGATAAAGGAACTTTTGTTTGGAGGTAAGTATGTGTACGAAAGTGCTTTGTATGACCTGCATAGTTCCACAAAATTCAGCCTTACCCAGTTCTTATCATTTAATAACCCCCGCTTTGTTTCTGAGCTTTATAGGTCTTTCGATCGTATCTAAATCGTCTTTTCGAATTTGGATCCGCTTGTCAAACCCTCTACATGCATCCAATCACGTTTGAAAATACCGGAGGGTCGCTTTCCAACGAGAAAGGTTATGGCGAAGACAATGAAGACTGTCCTCATTGCAGAAATCAGTCTCTCAAATCAATATCGTCCAGAAGATTGCAATCATGGGCTATTCTAATTATCACGTGCGGCATGGTGGCGGCATTCACTCTAATCGGCATGGCTTCATTGCTCACCTCAAGTCGAAGTAACTTTACCAAACTTCCAGAAATTACAGTAAATCATCGACCGTCATTGTGGAGTATGTAAAACGATCATTCTGCTTAAGAAGACATTTTATCCTAACAAGACTTCAGCTCCATTTGCAGATGGGATCCAGTACGAGATTGAAACAGCTTCGCCTGATCTCTGGGCCAATGATATTTACATGGGAGAGCCATGCGACGAATCAGAACGCGCATGGAATAGGCTTATACATCGTTAGTATCTCAATTCTACAATTCACGCCTTTAGAAGCTGATTTTCTTAAGCAAATCGAGGCCATGGCGTTCGACTTTACCGTGAAGAAGCTGCGCGGCTAGATATCAACAAGAGTATACTTTTACCAGACAACAATTTCGCTGTCATTCTTACGGTCCATCATAATCTTCATTGTCTGGTATGAATTCTTTCCCAACTATCAGTTGATCATAGGCTTACTGTTGAGCCTCGCCTCGTAGAGACGACTCCGACAGTCCTTCTTTCCAGAACACTACTATGCCAACTGGACAGACGAAGATCTAGCAGACGACCGACATCACGCATGTAGGTTAAAGACAGTTTCACACATACATTATATAGCAAAAAACTAACAAGTTTCAGTACATTGCCTCGAATCTCTCCGTTCATCCATGATCTGTCAGCCGGATCTGGCACCGCTTCCCTACTACTGGTCTGGTAATATTAGACATGACATGAACGCAAGTCCACAATCCAAACGCGAATGTGTTAATTGGGATGTCTTTTCGGAATATTTGAAAGGGAGAAGCTATCATAGGTCCGAAATGATTCATGATTGATTTGGGAGAGTGTTGACTTTATGTTGGTCTTGCAAATGTTGGTTATTTAGAATTTATGTTACTGGCAACATGCTTGTTAATCACTAAACCTTTTTTACTCTGATGATGATTATTTCACCGGTCCCTTCTAGATGGAATAACTTGATAAAATAAAAGGCCACTACTTAAAAAACTACCCATGCTTCATACATTTGGTCAAAATGTGAATCCACGAGAAAACAAGCCGATTGACGAGCCTTGGCTAAGCCATCCGTACATCTGTCAAATGCAAAAAGAAAGCTTGAATCTTCGGGACAGAAAGTACGTACAATATGGTAGTACTAGTTAGTTTCCGTCTCGCATTGTGCCACACTGCTCGCCTCGCAACGAGCGAAAAAGAGTTTCTCCTGTCGCACAAGAGGCAGTTTACTTCCACAAAAACAACATCCGGTGTAGATGGCCCGGCTTCCACGGCTTTATTAAGCTTTATATTGGTGGAATGAATTGATTGTGCTACGACTTCTTGTAAGATCTTACTACCGCACCTACCTATTATGATTACCGAATACAATCATTCCTGCTTCAGTACTACGTCGCATGTATCACCAAATCAACGTTCCTTTGAAGCTTTTTGCAACTTCAATGCTTCGGACACCGATCAGCTTGAATTGAATAATACTATCGGCTGGAGTGGTACAACCAGATACACAAACGAAAGGTACCTAAGTATTTACGAGAGTATCTTGTGGAGAGGCCCAGTCATATCTGACAGAACTCTATCACATGTGTGAAATATCTTGAGTATTGATATAGATACTTCGACGGGTTTCCCACATCAGTTGTCTCTGTAACTTTGATTTCCGTCACGGGTTTCAATCTGGCACACTGTGGCGTGCCTAGGAACCCTCTTATTCTAATTCATTACTTATCACAATGTCATCGAGACTTCCACTTACCCCAGGTACGGACCCGATTGGTGAGGTACACATCACGGTCACGGAGGTATCATCACTCAATCCTTTAAATGATGATGTTCTCGATAAGAAGAAACAAATCACAGAGCCTATCATGCATGAGCATGATCTAAAAAATCATGACTTGACTACCATAAATTGGTCAGTCGATCCTCAAAATCCAATAAACTGGTCTCCTATACGCAAATGGACAACGGTATCACTGCTTGTCATCACAAATTTCATAGCGTAAGCCTACCACGAACCCCCACACCGTACACAATCCACACCGGTAGCTAACTAATTGCAGAGCAACATGTACCTCAGCATTCGAACCGGCCTTGCCCGCCATAATGGCCGATTTCCACTCCACAAACGATTCCATCGCCTCTCTCACCGTCTCTATCTACACCATAGGATATTGCTTAGGACCTCTTGTCATCGCTCCCATTAGCGAACTATATGGACATGTGACGGTGCTATATCCCGGGTATATTGGTTTTATGTTGGCTCTGGCCGTGTGTGGTTCAAGCAAGAGTCTTCCATTATTCATTGTGTTTCGTGCTATTATGGGTCTTGCGGCCATCACGTTTGTGCTTATGGGTCCGGCTATAGTGACTGATCTTATACTCAGAGAGAAGAGAGGGTTTGCATTGAGTATTATGTCTGCCGGTCCTGTTGTTGTATGTATTGTGTCGCACTCTTGTTTTAGATCTATGTTGTTGCTAACTACTCATAGGGTCCCACGATTGGTTAGTTTTTCATTCTTATGCTCACTTTATATTGTTAAATTTATGATTCTAGGTCCTGTAATCGGTGGTTATATCGTGGAAAATATCAGTTGGAGATGGACTTTCTACTCAACATTGATTGCTGTGAGTTATTTCCCAACGGTGCATTCTCAAATATCTAACTACACTATAGTTTGGTATTTTATTTTCCTTGTCTTTAATCATCCTCAAGGAAACTTATGGACCAGTAGTCCTGAGTCGAAAGCAAAACAAAGGAGAGAAAGACATACCCAAAAGCCACAAAACCACAAATCAAAAAACTCCCCGAGATATTCTAAAAGCAGCATGGATCCGTCCCTTCAAGATGCTTTTCCTCTCCCCCATAGTCCCATTCGTAGGTTTCTACAGCGCCCTCAGCAACGCCTACGGAATGATATGTTTCGCGACCCTCGGCACCGTTTTCCAAAACAACTACTCCTTTACACCAGGACAGAGCGGCCTCGCCTACTTCGGCCTCCTATTCGGATTCCTCTTCTGCCAATTCACCCTCGCACGATTTTCCGACCGCTACATGCTCAAACTAGAAGCCAAACACAACGACAAAAAACCCGAATACCGTCTCCCACCCATGTTCATCGGTGCATTTCTCCTCCCCATCGGATTCTTCTGGTACGGATGGTCCCTTGAGTATCATACGCATTGGATTATTCCCATCCTAGGTAGTTCCGTCATTGCAATCGGTATCTTATTTGGTTATTTACCAGTGCAGATGTACCTTGTAGATACATATACCATCTATGCTGCGAGCGCGACTGGTGCATGCACGATCATCCGATCGATTTGTTCAACGTTGGTTCCGTTGAGTGCTAATCCGCTCTATGATCATTTGGGGTATGGATGGGGGAATAGTGTTTTGGCTTTTATTGCTGTGGGGTTTGTGCCGATAGCGTTATTGGTGTTGAGATTTGGAGAGAGGATTCGAACGAATGCTCGCTTTCAGCCGAAGTTGTGAGGGAAATTCGAGAAAGTGTTGTGCTTTATTTACTAGATAGTTTATAATGTGTTTAGGAGAGATTATAGAGACATAATTCGAAGACATAATGCGAAGAAATACTTGGAACTCATAAAGTCGATGATTGGGACCAGGAGCTGGGCCGGACTTGGTTATATAATCAGTGGCGCAACAGTATATACACGAGTTTGCAATGGAAAATAATTGGCACATTCATGTTCATGTAGAGAAAGTTATAATATGGTAAAGTTTTAATCACAAGGAAAGGAAATTAAGATACAATCAGCTAAAACTTCAAAATTATGCTAAATTCTAATCACGCTAAGTGTGCAATTGTGATGAGTATCTAAGCGCTATTCCAAGAAGTCGCAACCTCACTCAACCAATAACGACTAGTAATAATGCAAATTAAGCGTCTAAGAGAACACTCACAATCCGAATATCCTCTTATATTCATCCTTCATGCCCTTTAAATCCGATGCAAGACAGGGTTCCACCCAATCAGCCCACCACCCTTTGCGATGTGATCTCAAGCCCACCTCATGAAGCAAAGCATCGGTATACCAAACAAGCTCAAAGAAGAAACATTCTCCCTTCACGCCACGAGTAGGATATCTCCGTTTGGAAAACGCTCCCATGTAGGCAACTTCTTTCAACATCTGTTCCTTTGGAGGTAGAGATATATTACCATCGAAGTATGCTGTGGTCCATATAGCTTGTGTTTCGGCTGCACGGAAAGAGTTCGAGATGTCTATTGCGCCTAGAAATGCGATCGAGTTGTCTCTAAGCGGTGCAATGCCTTTGTATAACTGTTGTACTGTTGTGCGAGGGGCAGAGAGGTCTTTTTGATATGGAGGAGGATTTTCAAGGAGTGGAAAATCGGTAATTACTTGACGGTCTGCCTCTTCATAAATGCGTTCCCAAAATTTCTTTTCTCTTGCACTATTCTTTTCCTTGAGGTGAGGAAGACCCAAAAACTGAGCTTGTGTATCAGAAAAGCATGGTTGAGAGGTATTCCAGCCTGTTCCTAGTAGTAATTCATCCGCATAAAGTTGAGTGCCATTGTCTAAAGTTATGATGTTGTCTTTGTAAGAGACAACGTCGTTGCGATAAATTTGAGCATTTTGAGATATTGTATCCCAGAAATCGTCATGCTGCACAAGTCCTACAGGTCCGGTGCACCAGAATGCACTAATTTTATCAGTATGGCTTCCACATATAGTCGAGGGTGACTCACGAGGTAGTAAAATCAAGGAGTGAGAACTCTGGCAACGAGTTCGGCCTGGTATCATATGCCGCCACTTTACGGCAATATTGATTAACAGCATCTATTCTTTTCATCATATAGTTTATTCCAACACGAGTTCCATATAGAATGGCACGTATCAAGGAAAACCACCATGATTTTGGCATAAATGGAGACGGACTGAACAGTGCCTTCATCCTGGTTGCTGAACTTTCGACCGAGTTCTTGTAACGGCCATGCCCAGAGGCGGGAAATAACAGAGCTGGACCTTCGCCAGTTCTCCGAATAATCCACTTGACGTTGTGACCTTTCTTGATTGACTCGTAGACCATATCTGCAGCAGACTTGCCACCGCCTAGAACTGCGAAGTATAATACTCCGCTAGCCCGTGGGAGTGGATGCTTTGAAAATTTTCCAAACTCTTTATGATGATGCACAGAATCAAAGCTACTTGTCATCCCCGAACCGAAATCAATTCGAGGAATATGGGGAAGCGAAGTACGACCGGTAGCAACAACAAGCCTAGGGCATGTAACGATCATCCTGTGTTGAGCTTTTGATGTGAGAAGAGCTAGACTTATCGTTGTAACATGCCATATATCATCTATCTTGTCAACCTTGACAGCTTGCTGGCTGAAACGTATTCTTGAAAAGAGGGTCGTCCCGTTGTATATGTGATTATGTGCATACTCCTCGAGATACTTGGTGACGTATTTTGCTTCGAAGGTGTCATGGTACAAAGGTGCATCTTCAGGAACAGTGAGAGGGACATCGGAGAATCCAGACATTCGACGGCCACTTTGACACCAGAATTCATCGTATGATCGTCCTTGAAATTACACACACAAGTTAATATAAAGGTAAATATAGGATGGGGACGGTAGCCACGAGACAACACTTACTTGAGCTCCAAACGCCGCCAAGGCACACATCCTCTTCGAGGATAACTAGCCTCGCTTCTGGATGAATATCGAGGTAGAATCTGGCAAAAGCCAAACCACTTAGGCCTGTAAGACGTGGTACAAAGTTAATGAACTGTAGTTTTTGCATACAACGCCTGTACTATACATGTAGGTAATGCAGGATGGAAAGAAGAAAGAAATTTCATACCGGAGCCAATGACAACAATATCAAACTCAGACATACTGCCAAATGTCTGACCAGATAAGCTCTGGTGTTCCATATTTTGATATTCAAATCGATCTTGTGCTTCGTTGTATCTTGAATATATGAGAAAACATAGAAAATTGAAGAGAGATAATCATAAAAGAGTGATATGGCACTTCAATAGTAGATGATTGGTGTAGGAAACTGTGATCCCATCGCTCATGCCCTTTCCGCAGTGAAACCTTGCGATACGTTACACAAACACAAAACGCAGCAGGAACGATGTTGGTGGTAGTTGGATGGTCCTATGACCTAGTATATATACTTTATATTCAAGCAAATCAGTGAAGGGTTATTGCTCGTTGGATTTACATGTCAACGATAACGGAAAGAGTCAACATACTTAGAAACTTGCCGAATTCTATACAACTATGGGGCACATCTATCAACTCCCATCGAAACTCCACTGAGCAAACTTTTATATTATGGCTGTATTTACCTTGCTTGCTTAAAAGAGATATCAACAAGATGATTCAGAACAAGCAATGAGTTACATATAACCTAGTGAAAGAAGTAGGTAATACAAGGATGGGCAATTCACGTGATCTTGTACCAAGCTGCCAAAAGGGGCACGGTACATTTCGGTGTCCGAGCTTGTTTGCTCTAAGATGACCACAACATGAAAGAAACACAGCATTCACAGACAGAATTACAAGATATACTGGTGGGCATTACAGCGGGATAGAGCTTTTCCTCACACAATCCGATCTCTGAAGTACGGAGAATGTTGAAGTATTTGGAAATTCTAAGAGTAAGGAAACTAGTGTTTCTGGTCGTGTCATTCACTACATATCTTGAGCCAATTTCAAGGAGCAGGTGAGAGCAGTGAATGGGATTCACCAAGCAGTTGTATCTGCAGTAATTAGATGCGGAGATTCTCTCGCAGTTGTGCGAGGGGTAACTCCTGCACCCAAGCTGGACGGAAAAGAGGACGATGTCTATGGATAATAGAGATTTGCTCGTAACAAATTTTTATGAGCATTTACACCGTCTAGACCTCATGAATTCTGCAAAGATAATCGTCATCTTCTAGAGTTATCGCTCTGATTCTTGTCCATGCCCATTTTCGCGTATGGTAGGACTATCCAAGGCCAACAAAAGACGAGGAACACACGCGAAAGTCATGTACTATATGCTATACCTTTTGGGTCACGCGCGGGTTAGGATTTTTTTTGACTCCACACTGGATTTGGCCTTGGATCAGCAGTCATCCTTATGTGTTTGAGCATTAGGAAGTGGTTTATCCTAAATCACCCACCCGTGACCAAACTAGACCAGGCTCCTTCCGGAATAACATGGGGTTGAAATAGCATCGAGGCCCTCTTAGAGGAGGCAGCCATGCTATTTATGATGACATCAACAGTGGCAACAAAGACTTTGTTCTTGATGATATTCTCAATGTACTTCAAAAAGCCAGCTTGTACGCTGGCCCTGTCTTTAATTATCTGGCCGGAATGAGCGGCCACAGAGGGAGCATTGAGGAAGTTGACCCTAAAGTCTGCAGCTCTTGAAGACAACCGTTTGGTATCTTCGAGAGCCCAGTCCTAAATTTCAATCTCTTTCCACCAGTATGTTGCAAATTGGAGGTTCACTGCTATTCCAGCGGGAGGACACTGAGCAGGTCTGAAGTATGACTATAGCTTGCTTAAAGAGAGACCTAAGAGGGCTAATTGGGGGATCATAATTGAACAGTTGCTTACAAAATTGTCGGCTCCGCGATCAATTACACAATATCGAAAGATTTCACCTTGACTCGGGGCATTCAAGACACCTCCTTGATTAATCAAGTACTCAACTTTGAAGTATCTGCTCTTGGCCGAAGGAGCAAAGGAACGGAAGAATGACAAGACTACTGATTTGTTAGTGTTTGGCTCCAACTGATGGAAGAAAAAGTGAATTTTTGTCTATATTGATAAGCATCGGTCATTCATTTGAGATCCGAAATTGCTTGATGATCAAGCTATAGCATAATAATAAAACGGGTGGATTAGCGGAGATCAATTTTACTCAGAATGGCTTCAAAATGTCGCATTACATGCGAAAAAGTTTAGACAGGGGCTGAGCTTCTATACACAGTCTTATTAGGGAGTACAATAAGTACCCTAAAATTGAAGTCGAACCAAAGTACCTCTTCATCTAAAATAAATGAAGCTTCTCAAAGAACTGGGCTTGCCGTTTGGCTTTAATCGCGCAATCCTTTCCTGAGAAGTTTTTTTTTCAGCAACGAACGAATCATACTGCTCTCTTCCAGCGCCAGGTCCCCGATCCTTTTGTTACCGTGCCCATTCCCAGCATATTCATTCTCTGATCTCCCACCACACACAACGTGACGGATTTTCACAACTGGTATCACTCTTTGCTCCCCTTTTTTCTCACTCCAGCCGGTTCAAGCACCCTACTCCGGGCCATTTATTTCAGCTAAACTCCAATTTTAACTCGTTTCCTTCCATTTTCCTCGCTCTCCTTGGAGCCTCGGGTTTTTAATATTCGCGAGATTACTTTGAAGTTCTAAAGAAAGATTTAAGACTTTTCTGGGATAGCTTCACCTCGAGGGGTTCCCGTCATTCATTGCCTCTTTCCGCACCGAACTCAACTCTTTATGTTTCCGGAATGTCAAGGGTTGCTAAACACATTTTACTTTGTGCTTATTTGAATCGTTCACATTGCTCTGGCCGTCTAGCAAACCTCACCGAGTCGATTATAAGGGCAAAACGAAGTGGATCTCAGTATTCTGCTTGCTGATGGTGATATAGTATTTAAGTTCAATTGATTCCCTTTTACTAAAATGAGATTTTGATAGATTCAGTAACGATATGATCATTGAAAGATCGAGAGTTGGACTTTTTGGATTGCTGCATTTATATGGTACTATCCGGTAGGGATTGTCCTCTGTGCAAGAACAGACCATCCTGAGTGGATTCAGCAGAACAGCCATTGGTCTGAGATGTAGTTGCCGCCATAGTTGTTGGTACGGCAGCAGCATCAAGAGTCTGTGGAACCAATCCCACCTCGCGTCTGTCTTTGAAGCCAGGCCCAACTGAGAACTTCCTTGATAATAGCTTTAGCTGCTTTGCCGAGCTTGGGCAGGTCGCGGGGTTTTCTAATCCTAGATGCAGCCGGTTAATGAGAATTATCGAGCGGCTTTCTGTTCGGGTGGAAAGAAACCGCCAACGAGTCATTAGAGGTGCACTGCTAGTTCTAGGCTCATTTACTTACCCTCTTTCTTCCAGCCGTAATGCCTGCCGGTGATCTGCACTTTTTGGCCTTGTGGAGGATTGCCATATACGATCACGGGCTAGCTGGACGGGCAAGTAAAATCTACCATGCGGATATGGCTTTTTCCCTGATTCATTTTTCGATGCAATGGAGTAGTCGAACAAATCCCATTTGATTACCTTGTGTCAACTCTTTTGCAGTTGGGGCGCCAGTATATCCAGGATTGACTTTCCTCCTCCTCATACCTCCTCTTATATTGTTTTATGAACAAAGAAGTTGCTATGCATGAAGTCGGACTTCGGTAATTGACTGATTGCCATTAATGACTTTTCTCATTCAGAAGCAACCATCGATGATGGAGAAGGTGCATAAGAGGAAGTATACTTTGGCAAGTTAAGTATTACGAGATTTATGATTAGAAAAACTGTGTACAGTCTCAGTTATGAGATGGACAGAACGAGAAAACTTAGCAGGCTTCTTATGTCCCTTGAGCTGATTGAATCCCAAAAGCCAGCGTTACCATCAAATGCCAAAAAGAGATGGTTAGAGGTGGCATGGATTGAACCGCATAGTTTCAGGAAGCGGATAAATCACCGGGACTGAGGAGGAGCCCTGGCAGTTCATACCTAGACAATGTCTCACAAGTGTTTGTGAAGATAGATAGGGATTGGATTGTCAGAACCAAGAGCGATAGCGTTAGTTTGAAGACAGACAAAATCGAGCTGATGTGGCGAGAGACGGAAAGGATTACTAGTACTTGCAAAGAAGTCAGTTGTCGAGATGGGGAGCTTAATTAGCTGTATAAATTGAAGTCAAGCGATTCATCTCCCTTCTTTAACGACTTGCTTCCAGGAAGGTTCGCCTTATTTTGATACCTATATTAACTCTGTCTATTTTACATTGAGCACAAGGAACGTTAGTATTGCAATTCGTCAGCCTCATTATTTGGAAATCAATACACATCTATCAATCAGATAATGGTAGAAATATGAGCCGGTTGTATCCTTTTATCTCTATCCCATGTTATCAGCCACAAGCTCAGCTGCAATTTTTGAAAAATGTCTTCAAATATGGGAAGGGCCAATAGCTTATCCATTCTTTTTTTTTTTAAAAAAACAAAACTAAAGATGGGACCAATATCATTAGAAAGTTACGATTTGGAATTCTTTAGATAAAGAATAATCAGATTATTCATTAAGAATTTTAGCTTCTCGAGAGATCCTTACAGGGTTCTCCTTGGTATTATTTCCCCAGTTTGAAAGTACTTTGCTATTCAGGGGTTCGCTTCGTTCGCTTCGGGGAATAATCAAAATATTTAAAATCCGGTGATGGCACAATCATGATAAGAGGAGTGAATGCTAGAATTCTCTGAATTTTTCTTTACTATTGGATATTGAAGATCATTTCTTTGTACTTTGAAGACTTTTTGATATGGTATTGATGGAAGTTGTTGCTGTAGTCCTGTGTTGTCACCGTGATGTATTTCTTGGCTGCTGGTTCTTTCGAGTATGGTATTCCCATTCCCATTGCTTTTTATTTGTCTGCAATTATGCACTCTCTTGCGATCACAAATCATACTCAAAGAAAGATGATATATCGTCGATAGCACAGTGAGTGGGCCCAATACGTTGAATATAGCACACACAATTTCAGGGCCCATAAAAGATACTTCCAGATCCAATCCCAACATGAAGTCTCAAAAAGAAATATGCAAGTATCACAAGATAAAAACAAGACACAGCAGGCTAGATATCAAATATATAAAGCACAAGAAGAAGTAGCCAATCATTTGCTCAAAAAGCCAACCCCAAATCCAACGCCAAATCCAAAACCCCTGGGAATCGTGCAACAACTTGTCCTCCCATCCCAAATTTACACGAACCGAATACCCTAACAATCTCCATTTTCACTACATCTCCACCTCTATCTATGCCTCTCCTTCTCCGCATACGTCTTATTCCATGGTTTCTGATCCTTAACCTTCTCCATCAAAGCCGTACGATCAAAAATCGTATCCCTAAATCACTCATAATTAGCCCATCTCTTCCGGCCCTATCCTATCCTATCCTATCCTTCCAAACACCCCTCCATAATACAATAGTTATTGACGATCTAACGCACCATGACAAAATCACGAAAAGGAAATACATACAAAGGATCTTGATCGACATGTGGCTTTGTATGCGCATTGTATGAATGTAACTGTGCGTCCATTCCGGCTTTGATGCTGTGATGGGGAGAGGGCTTGAGGAGGGCGTTGGCGCCGATTAGTCCGCCGATTGCGGTGACGGTCATGATTATTGCTTCGCGTTTGGCCATCATGGACATGATTTTTGGTTTTGTTTGATTTTGCTGGTTGAGTTGGGTTGAGTTGGGTTGAGTTGGGTTGAGTTGGGCTGTTGTGAATGGTAGTGATGATGTTGTGAGTTTTTGAAATTATTCGATGTTGAGGAAGTGTACTGATTTTATTTATTGCTAATATTGAGCACAATATATAAAAATCCTATCACAACCTTCTCTACATCTACTATATATACATTCATGTATCATGATCACCTACAGAGTACACATCAGCTGCAAGAAAAAACTCCACATTTAGAAAAATGGAAGGATTTCCTCACAGCCCAGCCAATTTTGGTGGTACCAGCGTCATACGACAACAGAACAGAACACGCCACTCATCATCTGAGCGGGGGTAACCGACAACCCCGCATTTTGGAAAATCAGCATATATGATGACAAAATGGGGAGAACAATTCGCTAAATTGTTCGATGCATTGGAAGAATCGTCTTTTGTTGCTATTGTTAGATTTTGATGTCGTACGAGAACCAAAACGAGACAGGTCATCCCAGGAGACTGGATTTCGGATGCATTTGATTGAGCTACAATGCACATACCATAGGGTTTGGTTGGATTGGCTGTCCTGTTTCTTTTCTGAAAAAAAAAAAAAAAAAAAAAAAAAAAATTATATGTATGAAGTATTATTACCTAAGAATACAAAGTCCCAAATCCAAACGTTCGGTGTTACCCGTGGTGTTACTCGTGGTGTAAGATATAAGATCGAATTATCTGACAGCATGTTGGCGACACAAACTGGACCCACAATTTATCTTCCGCGTTAATGCATCGTATGACCTTGCTTTCATCCTGCCATGATAATCATATCTTTTCCTATACCCTCAGCCTAAGCAGTAACGACAGTCTCATCTCCTGCATTCGGTTGTTTTATGCCTATTTTAACCAAAGGACCCTGATTAAAACAGTCGATGTCGTGCGTAGCTACAGCCGAAGCAGCGGATATACTTATTTCCAACTTTCCTCGCTCAAGTACCTCGAGATCGTAAGCAGATATGGCTTCCTCAGAAGAAATCTTTCCTTCATTGATGTTTCTGATAGCTTTGACATAATTTGCTGCGTCTTGGATGGCATTATTGAGGCCTTGACCACGGTCTAAAGAAGCGGAAGTTAGTGCAGAACATGCTTAAAGTATGGCAGAATTGAAGCTTACGAGGTGGCATGGGATGAGCAGAATCACCTGCGATGGTTACACGACCATGATGGTTGTCCCATTGCACGGGGTCCTTCCATAACGTACATATGTCCGCAGGGACCTAGGAGGTTTTGATTAGTGGAATGCCTAGATACAACACAGCTACAAGAATAGTAGATCACAACTTACTTCAGTTCCCTCTGTCAACCATTTGATAGCGCTTTTCCATGGATCAGTCCATAGTTCCACATTACTCTGTAGAATCTCAAGTCTCTCCTGGCTACTCAAAGCAGTCGCCTGTGCTTGGCGCACCGGATCCTCTTGGAGAAAACTGCACAATAGTTGGAATACCCAAGTCTCAGGTTTCTCCTTGTCCACAACATCTAAAGCCACCAACATGACCAAAGACTTAAGCTCGTGATTGGTACCAAAATTCATGATAGGATGAAAAGCAGGATTATTTTTCAAATAAAGAGCCTGCTCTGCCGTGTATGTTGTTTTCATATTGTAAAGAGTATATGGCATAGGTGTGAGGTTTCCTTTATCCCCAAGTAGAGTAGTACGAAGTAAAGATCTCGCCCCATCAGCGCCTACAAGGTGGGTTCCTGTAGCCGAGGTCCCATCTTCGAATGTGACTGTGACATCTGTATCTGAAGCTGTGAAGGAGGTGAGTCTTTTGTTGTATTGTATCTGTAGACCCTCGGCGAACAATTTCCTCAGTTTCTGTCTGCCTACACGTCGTAGATTATCGGCCGGAAGAGTTAACAATATTTCTCCGGTTTGCGCATTCTTGAATGGCAGAGGTGGCATAGTTTCTTTTTCGTAATAAGGATCGCATTGAGCGGACTTTATTTTCGCAAAGATTTCGTCTGGAAGGCATGTACTAAGATGTTTCGAGCCCCAATGTAAGGCCATCGACCAGTCGCGAGCACGCTCGGTTGGGTTTGCTGAGGCTAATCGCTCGAATATCTCGAAAGATATGCCTGCTTTCTTGAGTCCTTGCGCTATCAACAGACCGGTAGTGCCTGTTTGTGTTAGTGAGTTCATGATAGTGATCTGACAGGAAAGCTACCGGCTCCAATAATCAATACTTTCATATCTGAACTCATTTTGCTTTTGGTCTGCGCACGATCTCAAATCTGCTATTTGCTTTGTGGTGTTTATTCTAATTTCGCTGGAAGATGTTTGTTCTATGATTCACTCCGTCCTCATCAACGACGAATACTTTATACTTAGAGTCTCATCATGCACGGACACCCGCTTAAGCTTTGGATCCTCGACGTAAGGATATTAAAGATATATGAAAACTGAAGCAGGGTTACTTTCAACTGCGGGGAGACCATGAGCACCTCATAGCTTTCATTGGCTCTTGCATATATAACATTCCAATCGGCCCCACTGCTGAGTGAGGAGCGGCTTGAATGTCTCGGGAACGGCGGGCTCATGAATCTTGCCGTCGATCGCAAAATAGTTACATCCGATTCTCTTCGGCTTTGTCTGTATCACATTGTGCGCTATTTCTACCTTGTAATCATGAATGTGTAGGGTCGTTATTTAGGAAGTCATTTTGCACAGTCAAAAGCACTTATTGAAACAACAGAACTTTTGCCATCAACTTTCAACAAACTAGCTAGACGCGTTCGAATGATCATGATGAAGAACCCTTGTTCCAAAAAAGCACCGAGAGCTTGGTATTACACTGGGCGTGTTCAATAGTCCGGATCGCAGGACGTTAAACAGTCGAGTTTAGGTCTAATGGGAAACTGAACAGTCCGTTCAGGATAGTAGAAGTCTCCGACGGATAATAGAAGCTGCCGACAAGCTAGACTGCACTCCGGACGAGCCGGATTTTTGGACTGGTGATGTCACATGACATTCGGTTTGTTTTGAAACATGCTTTGTCAAATCATGTGATATGTCTTAATCAATCCAAAAATCTGGATTGTAGTCTAAACTTTTTACTATTAAACTATCTAATCCGAATTTTGAATATTGAAAAGTCCTTGATAGTTCCACCTAATCCAATAAAACCACAGATTAACTCTCTAAACTGCCGCCCAAAGTTTAGACAGTAGGACTATTGGATATACTGACTATACTACTTGCTGATCCCGCTGCCATGGTCAGCCTTTGAGAAAGATCAGCCATATTTTCCTAATTGAACCATTTTTGCACGATATCACTTCTGAGCGTTATATACAGAGTAGCTCTTGAAGCTATGTATTTTTGTGAACTCGCCAATTTCAAGTACTGTCGCTCATCGATGTCCCTTCGCTTGCCAGTTCAGCACTAAAAATACTTTGGCTTCCTGCATCCGTGCCTTCATCATCTGAAACTTCCGAATCGTTATCGGCTATCACATTTCCTATATTTCCCATACAAATCGAAAATTCCTTTCGCATCTTTACAATCCATTCTAGCAATGTCTGATTGTCCATGGGACTATTGCGGAGCTGCTCGAGATTCTCTTTCAAGGCAAGAAGAAGCTTCCTCCTTTTATTTTTTGCCATAGTCCGAGAACTCTCCTTCTTAGCAGCGGTTCGAGCAATGATAGTCTTCGAGACTTCCTCGGCCACTGCGAGAACCCTTGGAGGCAAATCAACCACACGCGCTAGAGCAATACCATAGTGTTGTTCTTTAACACAGCCCTGACTAAGTCTATAGAGCATTGTCATGGAATTCAAATCACTCATGTCGACTGACAAATGATAAACTTCAACTCCAGGACGCTCAGACATGATTTGTGCTCCTTTATGTCAGCAGGCATATTCATGAGACGGAGATCAGATATTACCACATACCAAGCTCTTTGAAATGGGTGGCAAACCAGATGACTGCTCGAGTCTGTGATAATGCTTCTGCGATGCTTAAAGCAATTGCAAGACCGTCCCTTGTACTGGTCCCACGGCCAAGTTCATCAATTACAGCAAGGCTTCTCTCATCAATATTTCTATAACCACTGATCAGTAAAATTCGAGACACGAGAAAGAATTTGGATCACCTAAGTATGAATGCCGTTTCCCTCATTTCTGAAGCGAAAGTAGAAACATTTGCTTCAATACTATCGTCCATTGACACGCGAGCGAAGAGTTGATGAATTATTGGAAATGAAGCGTAACTTGCTGGTACAAAGCAACCCACTTGCGCCATCACACTCATAAGAGCAATTCCTCGTATATACGTACTTTTGCCGCTCATGTTACACCCGGTAATTATCTGGAAACGGGATTGTTGCGTTGCATAGTAATCATTGGGCACGAATTTATGTGATGGCACCTGAAAAAGACGCAGATTAATATTTTTAGTTGATATGTAATGAGCCATACGGACCTTATCTCGAATAGGATGGCGGCCAGACTTGATAGCGATGCATTCTGTTATCTCTGGCCTGACATAGGATTCCTGGCTCGTGACTAATTTCCCAAAGGATGTGATCATATCGAGCATGGCGATACTCTCGCAAACTTTAAAGAGGTTAGGGATTTCGCCTCGCAGATTTTCGAGAAGTCCTTGAACTGTTTTATCGCTTCCCAAAATGACTTCTATGTGAGAGTCTTCAATTTTCTGGTTGAATTTTATCAAATCTAGAGTCTGGCATTCGAAATATCCTTTTTTGCGAAACCGATTGATGAGTATATCCGGTATGCTTCGACCCTCAAATTCGTTTTCGGAAAATCGAAGATAGTATTTCCGGAGATTATCGAATCTAGTTTCGCCTTGAATTTCATATCTCTCTGCCACCAGTTGTGAGTAAAATGCAACACATTGAAGAAGGCGAGCATACGATGAACTTCTGTCACATGCTGATGGACATCTTCTGTCACCTCTTTAAAAGTTTGACGTGCTACATCCAAAAAGCCACTCACCCCTGCCTTCACAGCATATGTCCGTTGATTTCGTAAATCTAAAGGAGTCTTCTGATATGTAACATCCTCGTTTATGACCCCGTTGATAAGCTGGATTGTGGAATTGACAACTTCAGTACGGCAGTTGTTGCGAATCTCAACTAATAGCTCCGATCGAGCGCCCGATAGGCTTTCAAAGACCGGGCCAATAGATTGCGCAAAAGATTTTAGCATCAGAATGTTGTTTATATCTTGCTCCGAGTTCCAAATGCCTGGGACAGTTGGGATAATGATAAGCTACAAGATGTTAGGGGGCAGTAATGTAAATTTAAAAATGGAACCCGAGCACGTACGCAAGTAAGTAGCTTTTCAATGTCAGGAATCGACCTCAGAGCTGTAACCTGGTTAGTAAGGGTCGAAATATGGCTGCGCGTCAACATGAAGATGAATTAAATGACAAAAGCACACAATAATGGCATTGAACCAACCTTGTCTAGTCTGTAAGAACATGTCTTCATTTTCCGAAAACTCGGCCAACGCGTCATAGCGAGCATTTAGTAAATTTGACTGAGTCGAAGGCTGTAGAATATTGCTTCTCAAGAGCCGTGATCCCATTGGTGTCAGTGTCTCGTTCATGAGTCCAAATAAACAATCTTTTGACTTGGCATTCTGCAGATTCTGGATTAGTTCAAGTGATTGAATGGTAGCAAGATCTATCATCATAGAATCCTCCGAGGGCTGATATTTAACTCGAAGAGAATGAAATGCAAAAGTAAGGGATAAACTCATATCAATATATTTCAAAGCCTACGCATAAACAACATGTCAGTAAAGTAAATGTCACAAGGGAGGGTGCTGCTGGCAAGGCTTACCGCACAAAAGCAGCACACCGAAAAGTAGTTGCCTCCTATAGCCACTTTTATTGCCTCTAGATCTTCCTTAAACGCCAACTGCTGAATATATTCAATGCCAGACGTTTCGGACCAATAGCGACGATCCACTGTGATGATCCTAGCTCCCAAAATATTCTCTTCCACAATTTGGTACATCTTGGATTTAGGGTTAGGAGGTCCGGAAGTAGACACAATTAAGATCTGGGTAGGTTCGAAGACTTGTAACTTGTGAAGAGTTTTGACATAGAATTGATTGTCGCAGATCTGACTGAGGACTGCCTCGCCAGTTGATATATTGACTAGCGCCAACCCAACAGTCGGAGATACTCCACGTCCTTCACTGACAGCACAAATAATGTGCTGAGACTCACCTCCAAAAATTGAACTTTCCCTTGACTTACGCCCAGTGCTTGGACGAGATGTACTAGGACGAGCTGTACTTGAACGACCGCCATGTGGGGGCAAGGAATAGGAATTAGAATCGGTATACCCATGCTGATATGATGTGGATGGAGTACTGTAGGAAGTAGAGGGTCTCGATAATGATGCCATGCTCACTATCAAGCGCAGACCATGTAATCTCGAATCTGCAAGTGAGACTACCAGTTAACAGCTAAAGTGTTAGTTCGTTTAACAAGATGGATGGATTGCTTGAGTGCAAAGAAAGACATTCAATTGATGAAAACCATCAGGTGAATTGGATTGGGATGAAGATGGAAATTTAGGACTTGATGATCAATTGCCTGGTAAGGTTAACATGGAAATGCAGAACTTGACGATCAATTGTCAGGTAGGGTCCAGAACATGAAGAAGTAGATCTTAGTTGGAATCTGGGTATCGTATGATGCTTCATGAAGATCAATGGTAGATATGAAAGAATATGAGACATAAGCATGAATATAGGTTATTTTCTAGATCTCAATGATATGTCAGTAAGATATCAATGCAATGATAGTATGACAGTATGATGGAAGAAGGAATTATAAAGTGGTAGGTAACCTGACTCGTGGGGACATTTACAATGTGAATGCACGGACCACTAAAGGATAGAACCTGGATAAGAGAGGACAGATAACAGATAACAGCCACAGCAACGCCACCTTTTTTCGGTTTCTCTCTGATGATTGGCCTTATTGTCATGATGACTAATCAGATCTACATCGATAAGCAAACCCCGCAAAAATTTCTGTCAAGCTATGAGAAATGTAATAATCCCTGGCTACATATAAATTCCACGAAGACCCATCCATCGCAAAAGTTCACTTTCTACTTACATACTTTCTTTCTCGAAATTATAATAGCAGTTAGTCAACTACTTTTTCGAAAAGGCATCGCAACTCATTGTCCAATTTCAATCCCTAAATTTGACTTGTACATTGACATTCCTCCACCATGGCGACCGTTCCCCCCCCTCCAAGCAAGAGGCAAAAGACTGATGCTCTTATGAAGGCAAGAGCACAGCAAGAGATAAAAGAGATACCTGCCGACGCTCCGAATCTTCTTATTCAATTTTTAAACAGAATTACAGGTGAACCGATTGGAGATGGCCCAATATTTGTACCAGTAGCCAATACAGATCGTAAGAGTCTTAACCTATTAGTTAATAAACTTATGAACTCGGTGAGTCAATATCACAACCCAGATACCCCATTCTGAAAGCTAATTACATGCAAAGAGCGAAAACATATCTTACACATACGATATTGAGATCAGCGAGAAGGGGGCGAAAGAAAAAAAAATCATACCATTACCTGCGGATGTTTACCATACTCTAATGGCACCGGGAGCTGTTCGCGAGGAGGGACACCGTGCTGTGGGTGTAGCCCCAGAAGCGGTTTTCAGAGTTCAGGCAGTCTCGAGATGTGCTTCTACGATTCTCGGTCATGATCAGGCTATTCTAGCTACTCAGTTTTCTCCTAGATCCTCCTCAAGAATGGCTAGTGGCAGTGGAGACAATACTGCGCGTATTTGGGATTGTGATACAGGAACTCCTGTACACACTCTAAAGGGACATAAAAGTTGGGTTTTGGTCGTTAGTTGGTCGCCAGACGAATCGAGACTCGCGACGGGAAGTTATGATACTACTGTCAGGATGTGGGACCCTAAGACTGGGAAGCAATGTGGCAAACCGATGACGGGCCATACAAACTGGGTTACGAGTTTGGCATGGGAACCGTATCATGTTCAGAAACCCGGTCAGCCTAGACTGGCTTCAGCTTCAAAAGACGCCACTGTTAGAGTGTGGTCGACCAATCAACAGAAAATTGAATTGGTTCTAAGTGGTCATAAAGGCACAGTGTCGTGTGTCAAGTGGGGAGGAACTGGATTCATCTATACCGCATCTCACGACAAATCCGTCAAAGTGTGGAATGCCGAAGACGGAACTCTCGCGCACTCCCTTAATGCTCACGCGCATTGGGTCAATCATCTCGCCTTATCCACAGAATTTGTCATGCGAACAGCGTATCATGACCACACTGGCAAGATCCCAGCGACCGACGAAGAAAAGGTCAAAAAGGCCAAGGAACGTTTTCTCAAAGCCTCCGAAATTGAAGGCGAGATCGTGGAACGCCTCGTCTCAGCTAGCGATGACTTCACCATGTATCTCTGGGACCCAGCCAAGCAAAAAAAACCAGTAGCACAAATGCTAGGTCATCAGAAACAAGTAAACCATGTAGCGTTCTCCCCCAATGGACGATTTATCGCATCATCTGGTTTCGACAACCATACGAAAATCTGGAACGCCCGCGATGGAAAATTCATAAGTACGTTGTTAGGCCATGTAGGCCCTGTCTACCAATGTGCTTTTAGTCCAGATTCGAGATTATTGGTGACAGCAGGCAAAGATACCACGTTGAAGGTGTGGGATATGAGAACATACAAGCTAGCCAAAGGTATGTATATTCTCTTAGCTCTCTTCAATGTCCCAGTTGGGATTTTACAATCATATGCTTTCAATATCTTGGTTGAGAATTGACATTCACATGATTCAATATCTTGATTTGAGAATTGACATTCATATGATCTCATTATCCCAATTGAGATCCAACATTCATATACTCTCAACATCCCAATCCCAATTTGACATTTAGATGCTTACCCAGTACTTACTAATATAATCAATCATAGACTTGCCTGGCCACAAAGACGAAGTCTGGGCCGTAGACTGGAGCCCCGACGGGGATAAAGTAGGAAGTGGTGGTAAGGACAAGGCAGTTCGTATTTGGAGGCATTAGAGATGCCAAAAATAAAATATCGTTAAATGTAGTCATGATTCTCATGCGCTCAAGTGGCTATCTCATCTTGGAACACAAGACGGGGAGCTGTTAATTGTTGATTGTGAATTCAGACAATGAGTGCATGATAGGTACTAACTATTCTATAGAGTTTTGAAGTTCCTGATTATTGATAAACTAAAATTCAAGAGATCATTTGATTATCAAATCTGTATTTGGACAGTGAAAACGCCCTGAAATTGCGTGCATCTTAAAGACGATTAACCTCACTACTACTACCACACCATATAGGGTTTATGATTGAGACATAACATACATATTAAATGTAACATACTATTTATTCATTTCTATCATGTGCAAACCCATATTTTATACAAGATGCCCTTTTCCTTTTCCATATAATTCACTTACTCCCTAACAAATAATCCTGCCATTCCCATTCCCGTTCCAATACACATACTAACAACACCTACCTGTTCTTCCCTCCTTCCCAACTCTGCCAATAATCCCGCTACCATTCTCGCTCCTGTAGCACCTAATGGATGACCCAATGCAATAGCTCCTCCCCTTGGATTAACATCTGCCTTCTCATATGCACTCATCAGTCCCAATTCCCTCACGCAATAAATTGCCTGACTAGCAAATGCTTCATTAATCTCCCACACATTTACCTCTTCTTTTTGAATGCCCGCTTGCTCCATCAATTTTGGAATCGCAAGTGCGGGCCCGATTCCCATTTCATCAGGTCGACATCCTGATATTGCTGTGCCGGCCCATTTTCCAATAATTGAAGAAGTTAATCCGAGAGCAGTAGCCGTACTCCGACGCATCATCAATGTAGCAGCTGCTCCATCTGAAATCTGCGATGAGTTCCCCGCAGTCGATGTACCATCTTCCTTGAATGCAGGTTTTAACTTCTGCATACTCTCTAACGTAGCACCTTTTCTAATCCCATCATCTTTCGTAACAGTAACTTCCCTCGGTTCTCCAACTTTCACCCCTCCTTTCCCCGTCTCCTGCCACATCGTCGTAACCGGTACGATCTCCGCATCAAACCACCCCTTCTCCTGTGCCTCTGCCGCCCGACGATGACTCTCCACTGCCAACTTATCCTGTTCCTCTCTACCAACTCCATACCTACTCGCTACATTCTCACTTGTAATCCCCATCGGCATAATACAATCCCTCGTATCTCTCTCCGCATCCTTCAACTCCGGCCACAAATCCACCGGAATAGCCTTCGACCCATAATTCCTTGTCATACTCTCCATTCCCCCACCAACCCCAATATTAATCCCTCCCATCGCAATAGAATTCGCAATATTGGTAATAGCCTGCAATCCCGAACTGCAGGCGCGGTTGGTCGTAGAAAACGCAGTGCGCGTATCGTAACCAGCGTGGTTCATAGCCATACGTCCGGCTTTTGAACCCCCGAGTTCGGAGAGCACGACTCCGACACATACGTCGTCTATGAGAGAGGGGTCGAGAGAGGGATTGGCGGATAGTGTTGCTTTGAGTACGCTGTGGAGGAGTTGTTCTGGGTAGGCGGAGGAGAGTTGACCTTTGTAGGAGCGGGTTATGGGAGTGCGGAGGGAAGTGAGGATGACGATGTCTGAGGAGTCTTTTTTGAGGATCTGGGAGAGCCCTCGGCGAAGAGGTCCGGTTGACATATTGGCTGGTGAATGTGAGATATCGGAATGGAGGGGTAGTTGTTTGTTATCGATTTGATGCCAATTGGAAGGTTTCCTAGTTAAGTTACACAGAAAGTGTATGTGAAGTGAAATACAGTAAGAATAGAAGAAAACAATATTGAAACGAAATGAAAATATTTAACCTACACGAAACCTACCCCATTCATTGATTGATTAATATGTCCTTGAGGAAGAGAACATCGGCATCCAAAGTCGGGGAGACGTAGTGTGGAGAGTCTGAGCCGGGCCAATCACAGAGCAGTCGCATAAGAGCTTATCCGAGAGGTTTGGTCCATGGGACAACTTCGTATATACTCGAGCATCAAAATAATCGTATTTTTGAGGCAAAATAATTAAGACTTGCAAAGCTAAGTTTATATGGAATAACAACTCTTTGTACTACTTTACTAGAGCATACGTTTCCAATGGGAGGGTTACAATGTCTTAACCTTAAACCATGGGTTCGTCTGACAATTCTGCACTGCGCCGCAAGGGCACCATTAGGAGGGTCGTATTCTAGGACTACGAAAGCTAAATGGTAATGTAAACGTGGTATTCTCTCTGTCAATGACATCCATCCGAGGAATTTACGCCATCCGAATGAGTTAAGTGTCCAGTTGCAATTTAAGCATACTTGTGATGAAATGGATAAAATCAAAGCAAAGAAAAGGATGTCATTTGCCTTGCTCCGTCAACGCCCCCGTGGTATTTGAATGTATTTACATAGAACATATAAGGAGGTTAGAATGGCCCCCGACATAACATCATCAAAGCGTCCTGCACTCTTCGCCTCTCGAAAAGAAAACATGAATATACGAAAAGAAAACTCCAGCGACCAAGCACGTTTTCCTCTAAACCAAGCACGACCGCAAGCGTGATCGTACTGTCTCCCAATCCCTACTTTATCCTCAACATTCTCTATGCCTCAAAGCCGATTTCTCTCCTGCTATTAAAGCGACTCGTTGGCTCACACAAATCCAACCACATGGTACCGGTGTTCAATGGACAGGAACGGGTAGCTTTTTGGTCAGGAGTATTGTATGCATCTTTGCAAAGTGCACCTGAAGGACACTTCAACTTCACGCAAGTGCCTGATCCACTGCCAGTGCCAGTAGGACTAACTTTCACATTATCCTTCATGAAAGGAGTTCCCACCAATCCAGCCCCGGCGCCATCCAAATCACTGAGATCCCAATAAAGAGCGGAGTATTGGCCCGTTGTCCAGGTATACTCGAATTGAAGAATCGAAGGGGTGGTTTTCCAGTTGGAGGTCTTGGCAATCTTTATCGCTGTTCCATGCCCGTCAGTGTCCCAAGGGAGTGTGACTGTGCTGCTAGCTCCGTTGCCAGCTTTGATGTGCCAAGGGCTGGCATTGGAAGCCGTGGAACAAGCGCCATTGGTACCGACGTTGCAGCCTCCGCCGTTTGACTTGTAGATGTAAACATCTTGGGAGCACCTAAATCATGTTAGTGAGCCTATTAGTATTATTGAAGGTAAAGAAACAGACCAATTGTTGATTGTAAGAGAAGCAGATGCCGTCGAGGCGAGAGCAGCAAGAGCTGACAAAGCATAGGAAAGATGCATTTTTGCAATTGAATGTATGGAATTGAAACAAAAAGGAGTGTGGGTAGGACTAAGCCTGAAAAATAAAGAGCGACTATAAGCTATAGAGCTTTCAAAAATATCAAAACTGGAGATGCAGAAACTTCATATATGATGATGCAAGGAAACCCCCCAAGCGGGGGATATCCAGAATATATAGAGATTGGATGAAGCATAGAGCGTTGAAAGAAAGTAAGACCGAGAGGATTATACGAACAAGTTTCGATTCATGCTCGGCATGGTGGCTCAGTATATAGGGAGGAGTGAGCAAAAATTGTACGCTCCTGAAATAACGGGAGACATGATCCTGCTAAACATAGTTTTGACAGTAAAACTGCTCTCTAGATGTGTTTCACGTGTCTTTGATGTAATTTTACATTCTCAAATCTTACTGGGCATCAGTTCAAAGGATGAGGATGATATTCCTGGAAAAAATCACGTTCGCTTCTTCTGGTGTGTTTCTCCTTTTGGATGTAAATGTAACATCAGCTGACATGAAACTTAGCCAAGACCAATAGGAGGGCTGAGTAGAGTTTCTTGGATTGGGGTCCTGGTTAGATTAAAATGTATTTTGAGATTGGGTTGATGTCAGACTTCACTGTTCTGTAAGGTAATAATTATATTTCACTAGGGTAGGCCACTTCCGTGCTTGCCATAACCTCATGTGGGTAAAAATTATCTTCAACTCCTAGTGACGTTTAACACCATCGTTTCTTCAAGGGAAACAGAAAACTCGTGGAGTGACTCTGGCATTTCGAAGCACTGTTTGTCTAGACTGGAGATCCACGAATCTAGGTAAAAAATGGACATTAACATTCCAGGTTTGTTGTAACAATCACAGCCATACAAAACTGTGCCCAGTGGAGATTGGCTCCCCTCAAAGATCTTGCTGTGAATTTTACCTACTTGTACTGTTTCTAAGCGAGGCACATGGCCATATTCCTTCTCACAACGCTACCTCTCGCATATAAAAATAACTCCTTTCCAAAACACCTTCCCTAACCAGAAGTGTACGGAGTTTCCTGTTTGTATTGTTGAAATCGCTTAATCTGTTTGATTCCTGATATTCTCGTGGAAACGAGAAATAATGAATTGACAGTTTGAGGTATGCGATCCTCAGCGGTGGTTTTTAATGTTCCCACCTCACAATTTCATGAAGATGACACACTCAAATAATTACGTGATGCCAATTATATTTTAAGGGAATGGTAGATGTCCAACAAACATCTAAGTTGGTAAAATATTATGGTTTCTGATGCTTCAATGGGAGACCAACTAGGCTCAAAACATCGAAGCGGCCATTCTGTTCTAACGCGGATTTTTGGAGATCTTTGAAAGATATTGATTACTGACAACACCATTTAGGCCGAAGGAGAACCCTTCATTCATCTTGCATAAGACTCGACATTGGGTGACTCCTGCCTCGAACCTCCAAGAGCAACGTCATTCCTATTATGTAAAGACGCTGCAAGAACGATCTCCAGATTTAGCATGCTGGAAGGATAATTCTCCGCTCGAGTTGGGATCCATTGATGGACAGTCAGGCAAGCGCACAGCATGCATTGAAGATCTAGGTATCAGAAAAATCATTGATGACGGAACGTGTGAATAGTTCCATCAGTTCTCATTGACAATGGCCAATTCATCACTTGATGTTCACTGAAAGTCCAGCCACGTGAACAGATCTCTAAGCTCTGCTCTAGTGCATGTTTGCCACAGAAGAACATCACCATGCAAGGTCGCCAGTGCACTGCCTTTAAGGTAGATGATGCTCCATTCTCTGAAATGTACCTAGTACTTATGCCATTGAGATCCGTCTGCCAGTTAGTAAATAGTTCAAAGTATAGAAATTCATCGAGCCGTCAAGGACAATCCGTGATAAAAGCCGTAATTTGTATTGCTAGCCTCGATCGTGAAGACAGTCTGATCTCTATCCTTAGCAATGTGGCGGGTTGTGCATTGTTTATAGTATAGGTTATTGTTCGGCATTAATCTAAACGTCATAGAGTAGAAACCTCTCACTACGATATTTCATATATTTTCCGAATACGAATAGACTTATACTTAGTAATTCAAACAGCCAATGGTATCCTTTATTTACACTTGATCACATGAATGAAATACCATTATAGCCACATCAGGATCTTTTAGAGCTAGAAGCTTTCAATTTACCCCTCGATGCTTCCAACCGATGATATACATATCGGCAGAAAGGACGTGTATATGTACAGTACCCGTGTGAATTTCCGATATTCGAAGAATGTGAATAGTGATCCCCATGAATAAATGAATTGACTGACGATATATATTTGGCTTGCTACATTAATTTTGCAGTTTCTTCAACGTTGGAATATAATAAACCTATTACTCGTGACTGAATTGAATTGAGCACAAAACGAATCATGATCGATCGGGACCCGGCTACAGTTCAACGGGAATAACCTCACCCGCTTTTTCCCGTTTTTTGATTTGAATAAAATTATCTCTGATTGGCTGAGACGGTGAGGTAAGCGACTTTGTCGGCATTTCGGTTCAAGAGCAAAGCAGTTTCGCCTTCTCCACAACTTCTTAATTGTAATTGACAACTTTGTCTGTATTTTGTCTTTATACCTTGATATTATCTCAAGCAAGAACTCTATCCGACATTGCTACATACAAGATTGTAATAATACTTACCTACTTTCAACCTCATTCAAGCCATTCAATTGATTCTGATACTTCAATCTTACTTCCATAATGGCATCTCTCCGCACAAGTGCACGATGTGCACGCTCGATATTTGCCGCCTCGCGACCAGCTTTCAGAACACAGATGCGTACTATGGCATCGGTCCAAAGTCAAACAGCCGTCGACAGTCCTACCATTTCACCATCTCGTCCTGTCGAACCTGCTTCTAAGACATCTACTGTCAAGGAACCTGAAACCGATTCTAACTCTTTGATCAAGACATTCCACATCTACCGATGGAATCCAGATGAGCCAGCTAGCAAGCCCCGCATGCAATCATATACTTTGGACCTCAACAAGACTGGACCCATGATGTTGGATGCGCTCATTAGAATTAAGAACGAAGTCGACCCTACTCTTACATTCCGAAGATCTTGCAGAGAAGGTATCTGCGGTAGCTGTGCAATGAACATCGACGGAGTAAACACACTGGCTTGTTTGTGTATGTTGACAATCCATTTGGTATCATGAATACCCTTGCTAACAATTTGCTTTGTAGGCCGCATTCCTAGAGACGCCAAGCACGAGACCAAGATCTACCCACTACCCCACACCTATGTCGTCAAGGACATTGTTCCTGATTTGACCCAATTTTATAAGCAATACAAGTCGATTAAGCCATATCTTCAACACACTGATCCAGCACCAGGAGGAAAGGAATATTTGCAATCTAAGGAGGAACGTAAGAAGCTTGATGGTCTTTATGAGTGCATTCTTTGCGCATGTTGTTCGACATCTTGCCCCTCCTACTGGTGGAACAGTGAAGAGTACTTGGGACCAGCTATCTTATTGCAAAGTTACAGATGGCTCGCAGATTCTCGTGATCAGAAGAAGGAAGAGCGTAAGGCAGCTTTGGACAACAGCATGAGTTTGTACAGATGTCACACAATTCTCAACTGCTCGAGAACATGTCCCAAGGGATTGAATCCAGGTTTGGCGATTGCGGAGATCAAGAAGGAAATGGCTTTTTAAGAAGCCTTTAGCGAGATGATATCAATTTGGGGGATATGATGGGAAAGCATTTGAGCAATGGGTTGTGGTGTTTTAGGGCGGTTACTGCTAAGTCAGTTTGTGTAGATAATGAGATTAACATGAATTTATCAGCACATGTTTTGTTTTTGTCTTCAACTCTGGTCCTCCAGGCTGGCCTATTACTTGTGACTTTAAAGCGAGGAGGAAGCACCGAAGCTTCGCGAGTGTGATGTTCTTCAAGAGACAATTCGGCTCACAGTGGCCACAAAGTTGACAAAAGGTATCTCACTGTTTTATTTGCAGTTCTAGAGCAGACTTCCTAGCAGTAATGGAACCTGTATATCTCCATTTTAATTTCGCATAAATCGGGTGATTTGCCTATTCAAGCAGAATAGAAAAATTCACATATTCAGAGTAATGTGAGGGCAGTGCGCTCGGAGATGAATTGTGACACCAAGGGGGAAAAAAGTAATTGTATGTCGATACCCGAAGAATGCGGAAGATACCAATAATGTTTCCACTGGTTATAAGTCATCATGAGTTCATGGGTTGCGTGGAAAACCCAAGGGGGTAGCAAGATTGGGTGCAGGGAGATAAAGAGAGGCGATGTTTGGAGATTGAAGATTGAAGACTGATCGTGGTTTGGTTAGGTTTTTAGATTTGAGTGTTCGCGTGGTAATCATAACAAGATGACTCCTCGCGGTTCTAGAACGCAGCCCTTCAGATTTGTAAGCGAAGCTCCGAGGGGAAGATCTAAAGCATGCGAAAGGTGGCCTGCTAGTTGCGGGTTCCTGTGGAGGTCCTCGCTAGACGGTACTGTAGTTTCCATAGCGTGAGGGGGGATTTAATGGTAATGATATTTCTGTGGAAAATACTACGAATGATGTATTGGATTCTCTGGGTGTGCTTTATGATTAGATTGAGGATGTTGTTTGGATATTCTGCAGGATAGGATTAGTTGCGCTAGCTGAGCCGAAAAGTTCTTCACCTTCTGTTGTGGGAATGGATAGGATAGATTTGATGGCTACAGTACTGCAGGCAAGGTCATAGTCTAGTGAGCTGGTACCTACCTGTTTATCGAATTTTTATACCGAATACTCTACCGGAGATGATCAGTGTGCTGTGAGGCAAAAGCATATCATTTTATATATGTCACCAAAGAAATCTCCTTCCAGCCCAAGAAATTCGATGGAAATAAACTGTCCCAGTTACCAGCTCAATCTTGGACTATCTAATTGCCCTCCATCGCAAACATACATACAGAGCAATTCGCTTCATCAATATATACCCAAAACCACCATCTCCAACTTCGATTCTTGAAATATAAAAATTACCATCATCCTTGTATCTACCTACCTACACAACACAAGAAATTCCCGACCTTACTTACCCTCCAGACAGGAAATCTCTCTGCGATGTCCTGCGTATGTATGTATGTATCATGATAGTCAAGAAAGAGCAAGTTTCGAAAAATATTCGTATATTAATCTTACAAAAGTCAGGACTTATTGACAATTGAGCAGTCACTTTATTTTTCTGCCGGGATAATATATCCAAGGAATTAATCAATCATTTGAGATTAGAGGTCTTCTGTACTATAGTCGAACTTAGCATTCGATTCGATGTTTTATAGCTAGTCTCTTCTCTCCTCTGGGAAATACTTCTTCAAAGACCTCCCTTCAAGTTCTAGACGATATAAATTCGATGAGTCTATGACTGACAAAAATAGCGAGGAGACACTTCTGCACAATAAACACAGCTGGGCCTTTTTCCACCACCGGTGATACGATAGGGACCGAGGGAGATGATAGAGGGATACTCGCGCTTCTAGAATCTATGATATCACCCACATGGATGAAGAGGACTTCGACATCGATGATTTGGACTTCTGTCGTATCTATTGCTCGTGATGAAACCATGCATGGCATGAACATAATGCTTAAAGAAAGAAGAAAGCGCTTGCGTGCACACTGTCTAAGGAATACTATACTCTATCGCTGAAGATAGCGTACTTGAAGACTAATCTTCCGCATGGTCATGGACTCATGGCGAGTGATTCTTTTTATATGGAACGTCGGGTGTAGTGTAAAGAGCGGACTTGAGTGGGTTTCAATTATAATTTATGCGGGGACTTTTGGACGAAGTATGAAATCTGTGAATTCTTTTTTTTTTTTTTTTTTTTTTTTGTTTGAGGATATTTAATTTAATTTAATTTAATTCAATTCGATTAATACGAATTTCATTAATTTATTCTTGTAACGCGTACAGTATAAATGAGTCATCTTTTGAGATTGTAATTATATCCAATTCCTAGATCTTAAATTCCATTAGCCATATTATCGAGGATAATTTGAAGACGATGAAGAATAATTATGCAACTGCGTTGAAGGAAAAACTACTGGAGGGCAGGGGCCTTGAGAATGAGGTTTTGGGGAAATTGATTGAGAAGATTGAGATACTCGAAAGAGGATGGACGTGATATAAGCCGGTTTCTTGGGGTAACCTGTTCTAATATAGAGGATGGGCTGTAAACTAATTAGTCATTTTTCATTCGGGGATGAATCGAACGAATGTTGCTCTTCTCCTGGCATTCACATTTGAAACTACTTACTTTCCGATCAGGACTTTGTTACATGTAATAAACTCGATCTCTGTCGCCCTAATAGCGATGTGGATCATATCGGCGGAATATCCCATTCATACCCTGGCAAAAGTATCAAGCATATTGCACCAGCAAACCATTTTTGCATCTCCAAAAGAAAATACCTTATCCTTTCTATATAATAATAGTACTAAAAACAACTTCTACCAAGTTCCCACCACATTTCTTGTATGAAAAAAACCAACACATCTTCGAACGCAACTCAAGCTCTTGTATCCCCAATGTTTGGCAGTCTATCTTAGACTGCCATGGATTGGAGATTGGTCTCTATATTTGATAAATCCATCATTTCGATATGTAGTTAAGGATATCAAATTCAAAATTCCTAGTGAACGGGATTTCTAAAAATACTATTGATATTTTTAATGGCCACAAGATTGGCTAAAGTCTTTGGCCTAAAGAGGAAATTTCGGATAAATCAGTATAGCAAAAGAACTACGTCACGCAAAAAAAAAACTGCATAATGAGAAGATAATCGAAGGAAAAGAAATGAAAAGAAAGAGAGTTCCTCCATAGGGTTAACTACTCCGTGGACTAGCATGGATTGTATAGAGTGATACATCAGGTATTATCAGAAGGTAATCACGTTTACCTACTTTTGCCTAACAACGTGAGATGAATAGTAGCTCGTATACATGAACATGGATCGTAATTTTGTACGTATGGGTATTTTTTTCCCCATAGGATAGTGGGCCAGGGGTACTGTTATCCGCAGTTCCTTTTTGTCGACTCTTTTTTGTGGTTTTTAATTCCCCGATTTTTACATAAACCTGATCCTTTATTTTGTTCTTTGATTTCGCTTTGTACAATAATGCATGCGTTTCCATCATCATATAGCTGCATAGCGGAAGCTAATCTGTAAATTCAAACATGAATGGTTTCGACGACTCGAGAGGTTTCTGGCCGGATAGGCAAAATACTAGTCTTTGTTTACAAGGCTGGAGTGCCCGATAATGTTGCGCCGCGAGCCTTAGGCTTTTACCTCTTTTTCCCTCTTTTTTGGCAAGTACCTTTCCTTTTCTACTTTTGTATATGCATCGGTCTTTTTCCATTTAAATCGAGGCAAATCAAGATTTGTCTCTTAGCTCAAAATGTCATTTTCACCCAAATGCGCAAAGCGACGAATTATATCTCCTCAAATAAGACACGTGATTTCATCCCAGAGAGATGGCGCAGCTGCACAGCTCCAAACACGACTCTCATCGCTAGGTCTAAAAGAAGGTGCAGCTACACCCCCCTAGTCACGAACCTCGCTTTTAGGCCAGCGAGAAGATAATTCAGGAGTAATAGACATAAGGGAGATTATCGAGTTCACTACTCAATTAGAAAGTAACGAAGAAAAAACAAACTATTGTTTTGAGACACTTGAGACTCTAGATGTACGTAAAACTGACATATTTGAACATATAAATATCGTGTTTAAGTTGCTCAAAAGCAACCCAGCTTGGTGGAAGGGTAGATATACCGAAGAGGCTCTCAACCATCAACTTCTCCACATTCGTAAAGGGTTGGAGGAAAACATACCACGCATTCGCGTGCGTCGCATGGAATGACTGGGATCCTGATGCTGCCCTTACCTCCTGGGAAGATAAAGAGTCTGTAAATATTCCTATTTTTAAATGGTGGTGGGAAATGGATGGAGGAGTCGCACGAATTATAGAAGATGAGCTTGATATGTACAAATATCATACTCGTCAGCATTTGCATGGAGACGAAAGTAAAGCTTGGCTCCCAACAGCTTTTTATTCCATAGCGCAGCAGTTAGCATCGCAGGACCCAGTTCATTACGCAATATATGCAGCCCTAAGACCTGGTCACTAGACAAGCTTGTTTTCCTATCCGTACTATGCAAAATACTCGGAATTTGATGACAAACATCCAACTACAGGTGGATTTGAACATATTGACCAGAATGTTGAGAAACTTCTCACTGGGGAATCGGACTTGAACTCCTAGGTTCAAGGATCTATTAGTTTTGATGATGAATCTTCTAAAAACTGTACCAAGATAGCCCCAGGGTTTCATAAACCTGGAGTGCTTGAAAAGTGGTGGAGAGAGCTACCTGAGCATCATAGAAAGAATGGTCCAGCATCCCGCCCAACTGAACTGGGAAGCGGCCCCGTGTAGGGAAGGCAAGGCAAGATCCACTATGCCTCAAATTCCTCACGGCGCTCAACCTAGGTACGCTGGAATGAAGAAGCGGCGGACAATACTACCATGGTTATCAAGGGTTGCTGAGGATCAGACAACGCTCCCTGATACTAACAAAGGTGCTGAAACTGTCCAAGACGTTGCACTGGCCCGAATAGCCTGCATGCCACCCAAAGCTACCCAATCAGGCAAGCCTATATACAACTCGGACATTCCATATAAATACCCAGCATGTGTTAGACTTGAATCATTAGGAGCTTCGTCTGACACCCTTATTGGGCTCCGCCAGTGGGATGCGCCTGAAGTAATTTCGGAACAGGAAATATTATTTGGTGAAGATAGATCCGCAGCACTGGGTATTATTTCAGCATGGAGAGCAAAAGCTTGTACCGCTGCACATGTGGCATTTGATGTGATCAAGAAGACAGAGCAAGGAATTTTTCTGTCGAAATTATATTGGAATAAACAAGCTGCTGATTATCCATTTGACTGAGATGAATCAATTGGAGACATGGTCACAGGTAGCGGGGGAGAAGCTGAATTTGGGACTTTTGGTAACGAAGCGACTCCTCTTAGAAATTAGGAGAAGGCTTTCAAGGAAGATTACCCTATTGCATTAATGGCATGGATATTTGCTATCGAGAGCAACCATTTGGATTTTGGCGAAAGCGGTTCCAGGTTATATTGGGTAGATGATGAAGATTTGGAACGCCTCTTATATAGCAAATTCCAATTTGTACATGGTGTAGAGATACATAATGAATCAAAATAGAGCTATGGGAGGAATGAAACCGAACTAGAGAAGAATTGTGCAAATCGAAGATTCCAAGCTGTGGGATGATGGAGCTGGAGGTTATTCTGAAATCCATGAGTATGGTATCCGTGTATACCAGGCTGCTGGTGAGAAAGATAAGCAGGGTGAATGAAGTTGGAAAGAGAACAAAGAGAACAATGAGCAAAGATAAAGGCGGAGGGAGCTTACTTACGGAGTACTTATCAAGTGATGTCGGTGTTAAAATTATCCGTGATGCCTCAATAGGCTTAGATTCAAAATTATCGTAGCTGTCTGTCTTCCCCACCTTTTAATTCTTCGAGTTGCAGTGTTTCTGAGGTATCACCTGGGCTCCTATGCCAATTGTAGTACGGCATGTCTGTCCGTCTATCTGTCAGTCTGCCACTTAAGCTTACTGTCACTCCCTCAGCCAATTCACCAAATTCACCAAGACGTTATTATTAGTTGCAGATCTAGAGAGACCCACCAAAGACCCCACCTTCCGTATTGTTCACTAGCTCATTGATTCCCTTCCACTCATTTTTGTTGTTCCTTCTCTGCCCAAGGTTACAAAAGTGGTGGTTGTGTCATACTCATACTGTCATACTGTCATATTGTCATATTTTCTACTGCACATCCTCTACGGTACAGCATACGGGTTTCCTGTATTTGTAGCTACCTACATTTACTCTCACTTCCCTTCCTACTTCGATGTCAATGCGTATCTCCAATACCCTTACATCGTGTTTTTCTCGGCCTCCAGCCAGTATTTTTCTCTCCTTAACTAGAGCACAAAGAAGATTACCAGCTGTCAGCAGAACCTTTCAAAGTCTTTCAATTAGTTCATACCGAAGCTCAGCTTCATTGTATGTTATACCCCGCCATTTCTTTCAACCCGAGTCGCTCCTTCCATTCATTGTGCATGTTCTGAATACCAACCTCCCCTCGTGATACTTCCAACCAGTATTACTATTTCAGGCAAGCTCGATTCAGTCAAGCTCAATTTATTCACTATTATTCTAGCATCATTCAAAAGCTTACCGTTTATTGAAATATAGACTCTCCTTCCTTCAAACAAAACGTCCTGAAATTGTTAAACAATTTCCGAAATACTCCTTCAACAACTTCGGCAATCCGCCATTGTTCATACAGAAGACACAATATGTGTAGAGGCGTGCATGCTAGAGAGGAGGTAGAGAGTGCGGGAATGGATATTACCAAAGGGAGAGAAATCTTGCCAGCTAATGTTATTCCAAGACATTACGATCTTACATTAGAGCCCGACTTCAAGAAGTATACATATGATGGTACTGTCATAATTGATTTAGATGTTGCTGAGGATACCACTTCAATTTCCTTAAATACTCTAGAACTCGAGATACACAGCACCAAGGTCACCTCTGGATCTGAAACCATAAGGTCAGTGAATGGCCGAAAAGGTTTTTGCAAGATGTTCCCCATTCGAATCTAATATGCAATAGCTCTACTCCAGATGTCTCCTATGACGAGGCAAACCAAACCACCAAGGTTGCTTTCGAGAAAACAATTCCCAAAGGGGCAAAAGCACAAATCGAGATGAAGTTCACTGGTCAGCTCAACGACAAGATGGCTGGTTTCTACAGATCAACTTACAAGAATGCGGATGGATCCGAGGGTATTTTGGCTACAACTCAAATGGAACCGACTGATGCCCGAAGAGCTTTCCCTTGTTTCGACGAACCTGCTTTGAAGGCAGAATTCACGATTACTTTGGTAGCAGACAAAAAACTCACCTGCTTGAGCAATATGGATGTTGTTTCAGAGACCGAGGTCAACGGAAATAAGAAGGCTGTCAAATTTAACAAATCGCCACAAATGTCGACATATCTTTTAGCCTTTATTGTTGGAGAACTCAACTACGTTGAAACGGACAAGTTCAGAATTCCTGTCAGGGTTTATGCTCCTCCAAATCAGGACATTGAGCATGGAAGATTTTCACTGGATCTTGCAGCACGAACCCTAGAATTTTATGAGAAGACATTTGATAGCCCGTTCCCCTTGCCAAAGATGGTAAGCTTTTTATAATCTTCCCTATCGAAATACTCTAACTCGGTTTGTAGGACATGGTTGCCATCCCAGATTTTTCTGCTGGTGCCATGGAGAATTGGGGTTTGATCACTTACCGTGTCGTTGATCTTCTGTTCGACGAAAAGACTAGCGGCGCCTCCACAAAAGAACGTGTTGCGGAAGTTGTTCAACATGAGTTGGCTCATCAATGGTTCGGAAATTTAGTGACAATGGATTTCTGGGATGGATTGTGGCTTAATGAGGGTTTTGCGACATGGATGTCTTGGTATTCCTGCAACATCTTCTATCCAGAATGGAAGGTCTGGCAAAATTACGTGACAGATAACCTTCAAAGTGCCCTTGGTCTTGATTCCATCCGAAGCAGTCATCCAATTGAAGTACCAGTTCAGAGAGCCGATCAAGTCAACCAGATATTTGACGCTATTTCATATTCCAAGGGCTCTTGTGTCCTTCGTATGATTGCAAGCTACTTGGGAGAGGATGTGTTTATGGAAGGTATCCGTCAATACCTGAAAAAGCATGCTTATGGCAACACCCAAACCGGTGACCTCTGGGATGCATTGAGTAAGGCTAGCGGTAAGGATGTCTCAGCAGTCATGGACATCTGGACAAAGCGTGTCGGATATCCTGTTGTCAGTGTGACTGAGAATGAAGATGGGAAGAGCATTCACGTCAAGCAAAATCGTTTCCTGCGAACAGCTGATGTCAAGCCTGAAGAAGATGAAGTTTTGTACCCTGTTTTCTTAGGTCTCCGTACCAAGAGCGGTGTCGATGATGAGCTTGTATTAACCAAGCGAGAAGACACAATTAAGGTCCCTGCAGATTTCTTCAAATTGAATGCAGACCATACTAGCATTTATCGAACATCCTACACCCCGGAACGTCTTGAAAAGCTTGGAAAGGCGGCCAAGGAAGGGTTGCTAACCGTAGAAGACCGTGCAGGAATGATCGCAGATGCAGGTGCTCTCGCTTCCGCTGGGTATCAGAAGACCTCTGGTGTTCTAAACTTATTTAAGGGCTTCACTAGTGAAAACGAGTTTGTTGTTTGGACTGAAATCCTCGCCCGCTTGGGTAGTATCCAGAGTGCTTGGGTTTTCGAGGACAAGAAAATTAGAGATGGACTTGAGTCATTCCAGAAAGAACTCACCAGCGAAAATGCTCACAAATTTGGATGGGAATTTAAGGACAGTGATGAGCATGTGCATCAACAATTTAAAGCTATGCTTTTCGGCAGTGCTGGAACATCCGGCGACAAAGTTATCATTAAAGCCGCACAAGACATGTTTGCCAAATTCGCCGAAGGCGACAAATCTGCTATTCATCCAAACATTCGTGGCAGCGTTTATGCCATTGCCCTGAAATATGGTGGCAAGGAAGAAGTACGTTAACCTTCTTCAAGACCATATAGTGGCTAACATTCATACAGTACGACATCATCCTAGATGCCTACCGCAATTCCACCAACAGTGATGAACGTAACACTGCTCTCCGTTCCCTAGGACGAGCTAAGGATCCGGAGTTGATCGAGCGAACTCTCGCTTTACCATTCAGCGGTGAAGTCAAGGAGCAAGATATTTATCTCCCAATCAGCGGACTTAGAGCCCACCCTGAAGGTACCGAAGCATTGTATGTTTGGATGACTGAAAACTGGGATGAACTCCAACGACGATTGCCGGCCGGTTTATCTATGTTGGGAACGATGGTAACCATTTGCACGTCTGGCTTTACCGGTGAACAAAACTTGAAGAGAATCGAGGAGTTCTTTTCAAAGAGAGATACCAAGGGTTTTGACCAAGGTCTGGCACAAAGCCTTGATAGTATTAGAGCAAAGAGTGCTTGGGTTGAGAGAGATAGAGAGGATGTTAAGGTCTGGGTCGAGGCAAATACTCAAGTCAAGAGTGAGCTCTGAGGAACTCTGAAATGATAAACGAAAAGCGTGATATATAAACATCATAGATAAGTCAATATTGCTAGATTATGAGATTATAAATGCAAATGATGATTCTACAATAAACTCCTATGCCATCACTTTACAGTCAAACAATGAAAGCCGAGAATTTGTAAGGTAAGTATATATCATACTTGTTAGGTAGCTAACATTACTGTTAAGCTATGACACACGGAGCCGGACATTTAAAGTAGGAGGGTTCAAATCGTGAATCGTGAACACGATGTTTCAGCTCATCTCGAAATGCAATAATGATTGATCATGTGAGACTTTTTTTATTACTTTTACAGCCACGTTTTGGGCCTGAGTTATATGCGCAGCGAAGTTTGCTTTTTGGGGGAGGGCTTGATGATTTGATTTTTTTTAATGTTTTGATGTATGTTTTGAGATATATTTTGATATTTTGATATTTTGATGTGGAAGAAAGGCATGTTGGGAAGAAATGATTATGTGGATAGATGGATGGATGGATATGGTTCTCGCTAATTGCGTAACTAACTGGTTTGGCTAGGAGGAGGAAGAGAAGAGGAAAGGAAAGAAAAAGGAAGTGGAGGAAGAAAGAAGGGGAAGAAGATGAAGAAGCAGATAAAAAATTTCCGCCTTATTCTATGGTCGTAGGAACCCAACCAATGTGATTGATTGTTTTGTTTTCTGATTCGACCACTCGTGGTAAGGAGGTTCCTCCGGAAATCGTAGATGCTGGATGCTTAATTGTGGATTGTGCATCGTGAATCGTGCATCGTTGGACAAACTTATCTTGTCTCTGCTCGCTCCAGCCACATGTCGTGTCGTACGAACTTGACTTTCATTTTGATTTCACTTGATTTCACTTGACAGGATAGGGCTGGACAGAGCTACGCGATGATTCGCTTGATTGGCAGGGCGGTTTTAAATGATATGATATGGTAATAAATAGATGGCGTTAAGGGGTGGAGATAACGTTGATATCATGACATGTTATGTATAGTATAGTATAACAAGCCCTCTATTCTCTTTTCTTTTCTTTCTTTTTCTTTTTCTTTTCTTGAGCTCCTAAAAGTTAAGATTAAAAATCGATTCAGTAATGAAGTAATGAGGAGGGGAAAATTTTCCACACGCCCCCCCCCCCCCCCCCCCCCGAAACTTCCACCATTTGAAGCCACAAGTATTTGCAATGGATGAATAATAATAAGGGTGAGATAGAGCTTAGATTAAGCTTTTGATTGTGTAAGGAAGGTAAGAAACTCATCTGACACTTTTTTTTTCCCTTCTTTTCCTTCTTCCTTTCTTTTGTTTCTTTTTTGGCTTTTCCTATGCGAAAACGGGCATTGGGCGTTGGGCGTTGTTTGTTGTGGGGAATACTTTCTTTTTGTATTTTTATATCGTTTTGGTTTTTGAATGTTGCGGGAAAAAAGGGGAGAGAAGGGAATGGGATGGAAGGATGGATGTGAGAGATGATTCGATATATAATGCGCATGACCTCGTTGTGGTGATTTATGAATGCCAATGATTTGATATTACGCCAAACTGGCGAAGGGGTGCAAGGTAGCTTGAGATTGTATGCTCAGTCTCTTTTCATTTTTTCGTTTTTAACTTTTGGGCTTTGATAGATTGGAGATAAATGGGGTGGGATAGCTTAGAATGTGTTGATGGATGATCTTTAATCTTCATATCAGCCCTAGCTTGAATGATATTCTTTCTTATTTTCCCCAGAATTCATAGCAGTGCGGCTCGTATTCTTTGGTCCCCCATGAAGATACAATTACAAGCCATTTTTGCTTTTTCCTGTCTACCTGTCTCAGAATTATACTCCGTGACCCGTCGAATCCTCAACGTTCTCTGAATTTCTCAACGCCAGGATTCTCCCGCTAGGAATTGATCATGTGGCTTCGACACATCCATCCCTAATACACTAAAATCAAAGAATCATCACACTTATGGCGTTCATCACATGTCTTGGATTTGATAGGGAAAGGAGAGCTTTAAAATCTATTTTTCATGGATATATCTTCGAGGACCCCGAACGCCACAAAACATAGATAATAGCGGAATACCCGTCTTGGGCGCGTACGATTTTGACATCAAGGCAGGGTACATCCCCAAGAATAATCGAAGTAACGTAATCTCAATAGAGAATGTGTATCCGAGACCATAAACCGATGATTTGAGGGGTCTAGTGCGGGACCAATCTCTGCCACAATATGTCAGTTCCTGCCACAAGATGTAACTAACTCCCCTAGGAAGTATCGTGCATAGCGAACCTCAAAATAGCACATGCTCCACATCTGTAGAACGATCTACATTCTTTCAAGAACACCGAACACTCATCTGTCGATCATCTTGGCCACACTTATGGCTCCATGAAGGGTTCCCAACTGCAAGTAGGTTAAGTGGACGCCTCGTGATTCTAGCAACTAGCATCGCTCAAAAAGTTAGGCGTTACGCTAATATGACGGTTTAGCTCTGCTGACGTTGCTCACTTGTAGCTTCAGGACTAGTTAGGTATGCAAAAACTAGACGTTGGGTTTTAAACCATACGACTAAAAAGGCATGTGAAGTATGACCGTTCATATTGAATTGCATCCTAGATGGTTCGGATCCATCGGTCATTAGATTTAACTTGAATCTTGATGGAATGTACCGATGTCAAAGCAACCTCGTTTTACCTTTCTTATTAGTTTCGGACTTGTCCGTAGAACGTATGTAAGATCATACGGAGTATTCATCAAAACATGTAAGAATAAAATTTTAGCCCAATAATCCTCCGCGCAGAAAACTCGCCGAGGGAATGTATGGGAATCGTAGCCGACATGATACTCCTACGGAGTACTCCTCGGTTCTTTTAAGTTTTCTCCTCGTGCTACTTAACCTACTGCACAGACGTTATTTCTAACTAGAGGATTTAGTAGTGAGAAAATGTCGTAGGGACTAGGTAGGTTATAAGGTTACGTCGTGTTTGAAGAAAGTTTGGAAGGATCTTTCCCCTTCTTTCTCGGACCGGATTGAGCGTTTATTTTCCTTTCAACCTTTTCTTTGCGCCGGGCTTTTTTCATTCATTATTTGGAGATGTTCTCTCTATGATAGTCTGTGCATTGTCATGGCCCATCGGTGTAATTATGACCTTATTGGTGTTATGATTATATGCGCTCCAATAAGGTCACGCATGCTATTGTGAAATAGTCGTATACTTCGACTTGAGGAAGTACGAAGTATTGATACTGTTACATCAAACCGGTATGTAGCTAAATATAAGTCAGTGAAGCGAAGCTACGAGTTGAGACTTCCCACTAGTTCTGATGTCAGATTACCCGAGGTAAAGCGAGGATACTCGAGCTCAACCAAATGCAAAATCAAATATTCCACAAAGCTGCATTTATATCTTTTGCACCAAGAATCAAGCATCAAGCATCAAGCTTATAACTACAAAGCAGATGAAGCACCTCCGCAGCTCTCTCAAACAGTCCAAAATCAATCATCCCCTCAATATCGTTTCAAGAATTCCACACACACGGTACCAGGACGAGCAAAACCCCGTGCACATGCACCCCAACCACATGAATATCAAAAGCCACGATGCGGTAAGCCTCATCTTCCGCAATCTAGAAGACAAACATCACATCATATCACCGCAAAAAGAAAGAAATAGAGATTATCCCGCCTGTGACAATGTATCTCCTACTCACAAAACGGTATCCAGCGATCCCCCACGTGCACACCACACCCAAAAACAAAACAAAAAGAACTAAAAATGATAGGAAGCCAAGCATGCATCCCCCTGTCAATTCTTCAGCCTTCTGCTTCGTCATCCCGAATCCTCGGCTGAAGAATTATATCTGGTGATACTGTATATATTACTCAGTGTATTATATATTTATTAGGTATACTAAGACTTTTATATCCATCCGATTAGTCAGACAAACAGACAAACAGATATACATACCTATTCAGAGTATCCAGATTTCAGCTAGCTGAGAAACATAATAATAAACCAACCCGAAACAAACAACACCGCCTTACTTTCAAAAAGAAAGGAAAAAAGCAAATATACAATCGAATCTCGGATCTGAATCTCGAATCTAGGATCTCATCTCGATAGATATACCAGGGACATAGGTACCTACCTAGCTAGTATATAAATGAAACCCAGAACCACCAACCAACCCAACCATCCAATCAAACCCAGCGCTTATAAATCTATGATTCTACGAATCTCTCAAATGAGCTTATCTTACCTTACCTCCCCGCCCCATACCATACCATCCCATACCATACACAAAGCAAGCTCACCAGCTCACGCCACCAAAAAACGAAGCAGTGAGCAGCACGCTGTCCAAGCTTCGTATCGTATCCGCATCCACCAACTCAGTGATCACGGTGCGGTACGGTACGGTATCAATCACATCACATCACATCACATTATAGTGATCCCACTCACACTCATATTACCTTGCTAGCTACCTAGGTATAGTAGGTACCTAGGTAGATACCTAGGGAGAAGGAAAAATTAAAAATAATAAAAAAACAGCTGATCGTACGACGCTGATATTGGGGGAACCCGAACCCTCTCGTTTATTTCCTACTTTGGTAACTCTGGGTTGTGTATAGTATTCTTATTTCTATTCCTATAAGTATTAATAGGTATTTAACATTTAACATTTAACATGTTACTAGGTAGGTCAGTAGGTATCTTTCTTCCCGCTCTACAATTCATGTCATCGACGCAAGTACTAACCTATATCCTATCCTATCCTATCCTATCCTATGATCTAGGTCCTCATGTCCACATATCCATAAAACCTTAAAAACAAATCATGAATGATCATGCTTTATAATCATCTATAATCTGTATAGTAAATAGACAGCCACAAATACAGACACTAATGTGACATACTCGATTAGATCTACTTTAGTATCAAAAAGCAAAAAATCTCACCCGCCGGATTCGGACATTTAGAGATCAGCTTTCCCCGGAAATAAGCGGAGAAGTAAGTGGATGTGAATGTTTGAGAAAAGCTAAACATATAAACTTTATATTTTGAAAAAACAAAATAGTCCGAGACTTGCTGAAGCCAGAAATGTGTGTTCTGTGTATAACCCTCCCCTCTTCCCGAAAGCTGAAACCTTGCCTTGCCCATACCCAATAAGAGAAAATTCCATGTCGTTGATCGCTAAATTACTCCTTTCATCCCTTGCTTTTGCATATCCCGAGATCCGCCCTTCCCTTGATATTTTTTGGCCGTTAACAATGAAAAAAAAAAAGAGAAAACGAGATGACCAATGAAAACTCCTCAGGTGATAGATGTATATCCCTAAAATCCAAAATGAAACCCATTCCATCCCATTTCCCATTTCCAAAACACCCCGCTAAGGAAAAGCTCGCCCAAGAAAGAAATGCACCGGTTCGCTGAAAGTGCTACGACGATGCGCCGGTTAATTTTGCCGGAAAAGATTGTCCAAAATCCTGCTGTGTTGTAGAGGTCATGGATATTGGGAGAAGATCAATTGCGAAGTGAAAGTGCTAATTGCGATTGTAGAGTCGAACGTGATGTGTTGAAACTCCTGATGACTCGTCGAGGTTCCGTGATGAGGTTGGTATTCATGAGCACAAGGGACAATGTCCGGGAACGACAATATATCGTTCATGAGGACCCTTAGCGCATTGTCGGTCTTTGCTGCCATCGATGGAGGTAGAGAAGTAGTGAGCTCCAGGGTCAACACATGAAGTGTAGATATAGTAGTTCCTTGTGTATTCGCACATTTTGCTGGTGGGAATGATGTATATAGAAGGTGACTTGAGGATAAGTTAGTAAGGCAATGGCGTTGAGGAGTAGATGATGTGCGTACTGTGTGGGTCTGAAGAGGGGGAGTGACGTGAGGTATAACTTCAAGATGAGGCTCGAGTTTAGATGGGGATGTGAGGTCGATATGTGATGAGTACGAGTCAGAGAGAAACCTCATGCCTTTATATATCCAATGCCGAAACCTTTTGAGGCTGAGATATATTGACAAGACAATGTGGATATTTCACCCGGAGCTTCCCTGTATGACTGCTTGCAAAAAAGCAACAGGGCATGAACAAATTGAAGGTCTCGCGGGAAGATTTTAATTAATGGGAAAAGTAAGAGAGAGCTCTGGCCACCAATGTCAAAATGGCGTCAGAGCAGAGACAGATCGAATGGGGATGATTGTGATATCTCGAGTACAACTGTAGTAATGTAACAACGTAACGTACACAAGAGATGCAAATTGCAGGAGCCAAAAGAGGGAAGAAGAATACACCTACCTATAAGGCTGCGGATGCCAATGGGAGGATGATATGCGCTGCCAGCGGGGTGGGCTCGGGATATCAATAGAATCAAAGCTTTCATACCCGTAACCCATGGTGGGATGGTGCGCCGGATACCCAAACATGCAAAGGAATAAGAGATATAGCAAGCGCGGTACCGGGCGGACGAGCGTAGCAGGGCCATATTTTCTGGCAGCAAACGCAGCGTGTGGGAATTTGCACCCACCATACCTACCTACATACGAGTCCGTGAAGCTGTTCAAATGTGGATCATTTATCGATTGTGGGCACAGATGTGACTACCAGAAAGTGTGCGTGCCCATGAGAGACTTGGATCGTATCTGTTAGATGAATTCACTGGTGCAGTGTTGTGCGAAGCACTTTTAGGAATTTTTGAGTGCAAGTCGGAAGGAATGAGGTGTGTGTGTCTGTGACATGCGTTGAAAAAAAAAAGTAGCGCAAGGTCCGTGATCATTTGGTCTAATTGATCCCGGTATTGTACCATGTCAATAAGTCAATTCCCCAAAAAATAATAACAATTTGGTGTAATATATACCGGTATGGGGGGTTTGTATACAAGAAATAATATTACTCGAAGATCAATATATCAATATATCGATAGATTATTATATCTTACTATAATCGGAAGTCTTAAAAGGGCTGAAAGAGCTAGAACGACTGAAGAACTAAATCTATCTAGTATATGATTTTCATATGGTTAAATCATCTAATACCTGATGTCCTTCGTTCCAAATATAGTAATACCATCGTTCATCTCCCTCCGAGAGCTGGAAATGTCATTTTAGCCTCACTTATCTGGATGTTCAAGAGAACCCCTTCGATGGCAGATACCCTAGACACAATACCCTAGATAGCGATACCCTATGCACATAACCAATTCCTGGCACCGAATAAAGTTTTCTACCCTACGAGGATATTCAGAATCGGAGATTATCCATACAGTACGTAACTTGTCGGATCGTAGATTGAAAGAAAAATATGCCGTCTCATTGTAAGATTAGCAGATCTAAAGACTAAAGCATCCCTATCTTATCTCGGCAAAATGTTCCCCTTTTCCCACAACTCTTCAATATATGATCTTCTCAGATCTCATACATCTCTTGAGAGGAAGCGGAAACCAGAGATATTGACGGGAAAAAGCAATTACTTGCTCAATGCAAACAAGTCTGTGCTCTATGAATCCTATCTCATTCCACCCCGAGACCCAAGAAATCCAGCCACCCATGTAAACGGCTCGACGGCAAGCACCATCGGAGCTAGTCTAAAAAGTTTGACATACAAAGGAAGTTGCCAAAGTTCAAGGAGGGGTTATGGGACCAAAAGATTTCATGCATGGGGGGGCATGGGGCGGTTGATGTCTTGCTACTTAATATCTTTGGGACAAGAGATGCCGAGGGAAGAAGTAAGTAAATGTATGTATGTACCTAGGATGGATGTATGATAAAATTACCCTTTAAATTCTTATTTTCGAAAGAGCAAATGATGAAATCCGAAACAGGTTCGAGGTCACGTTTGATCTATTTTAAAAGTTCAACACCTAGGTAGTAGGTATCCAATATCCAATATTCAATCAATACTTCAATACAAAAGACCTCAAAAGACCCAAGAAGCGAAACAAGCAAACGAAAGCCTTAGAATTTCCATCGGTGACACTTTAATTATTTTTTGCGTTGCTTCATCTCACCGTTGAAAAAAGAGGTCCAAGCTGAAACTACCTACCTACTCCGTACATCAAGATTTGTTCATTCATGGATTTCATGGATTTCATGGATTTCATAAATTTCATGGATTTTACAGAACAGGTCAAAGCGAAATCACCGTCCGATGTGTACAGACAGTAAGGACTCTGTTAGTACGGTACTCCGTCTTCGAACACAAGAGTGATTTGGTTGGTACCAGCCAGTCCAGTCCCAGTCCCTCTGCCAGTCCCAGTCCGATCCAGTCTCTCAGCACGCACAGCTCCCAACCTTCAAATTTAAAGCCGGCAGTCGGGCATCCTAGGGGACATCTGACGTGCCAATTTTACCCCAGTACGATCAAATCTTGCGATAATCGGGATTTCATCTATGTGCCACAAGGACTTTGACAGCTTGTGAATGGGGCGTATTGGTACGACCTTCCCGCGGTTAAGCCAGTGTGACTGAGATTGTTCTTTAATTCCAGATGGGTGAGATGAGGCTTATGCATGTCAGGAGAGACAGATATCTATCTGATTCTCCTTACTCGATTGAAATGAACATGAATGATAGATATTTCATCACACCACCTTCAAATCATCTTCGATATGCCTTATGCGAAGTTAATGTTATAGGTCCTGTGTTATTTCCCCAGGTCTGGGATAATTATGCGAGCTTTGAAGATAATATATGTGACGATACGATACGATGCCCCTAGCTCCATGTGATCATCTCCGCGGATAAGTCGTTCGCATCATGACTTTATGAACTGATGTACATATGATTTTATGGACCCGCCGGCCTGGTTGAAGAATTAAGAATTAGCTCCCAGCCCTGTAAGATGCATACGAACTCCTCCAGGGTCGAGTCGAATGTACGGAAAGAAAAGTTAGATTCTTACGTAAGAGCTTAGATCTTGACAACTCGAGTTTAGAGTTATGGGAAGGTCGGAGGATACTGCGAAGCTCCGGATGATTTTATGATCCATGCAAAATTGTACCCTTTTATTCTTCCTGCATAATCTGGATGGGGTTCGCTGTCCCGCAATCATGTTTCGAGACCCTTGAAGGACTAATCATCCTTTATTTTTTGGACGGATTGACAAAGGTATGATTAAATTTATTCAGCCTTTAGTAGAAATGACAATGTACTTGACAATGTACTCTGCATTATGGGTAGAAGTGAACTAATCCTCCGGCATTCTTCCTATCCCTATCCTTGAAAAGCCCCAGTGGTCTCCCAGAAGAGGAAGTGCTTTTGACCTCAGGTTCCGATTAATTATTACAACCATGCAAATGTGCTCCACAAACCTAGATTTGACCCCAATCCATCATGTTGCAGATTCAGAAGCAAGCCCAACCATACCCCTTTTATCATAAGCCGTGCGATCTATCACAACAGCCCGATCATGGCTGCTGCTAATCCACCAAACAAGGCAGCTCCACCGATTTCCTTCTGAAGCCCTGCATTATCTACGGCAGAAGCTGACGCGGAAGGCGATGTTCCAGTTGATGATCCACTTACGCCAGCGCCCGAAGCTGTGCTCGTACCAGATGTAGTTGTTGCGCCCGCTGAGCCTGAAGTGGTCGAGGAGGATGCTCCAGTGGCACTACTGGATGCGCCCGAAGCGGTTGAGCTAGCAGTTGAGGCGCACGAGACTGCAGATGGCAGATTGGTTACGCCAGCAGTCCGACACAGATTCTGAGCATAAGCAACCGCCGTCGCCTCATCTGCCGCCTCGCAGGCGTCCGCCAAACAGCACGCGATGCCACTCAAAAACGAGGAGTTCGAACAGATGCAGGCGACATCGAGGTTGGTGCAGCCACCGATCTCAGACCCGGACGTGTACCTCGTCACACACGATTGCTACATGGAATATTGGTATCAATAGGCTTGCATATGGCGCACAACAGCTTGACTAGATTGACACACGGCCGAACCACAGATAGGGGTGATTTGTACAACGTTGGGTAGAAAAGCTTATTCGAACTTACTGCACAAGTTGGGAGTCCATTCTGTGCCGAGGTGAGACCTGCGAGCACTGCGGTGATGGCAACGATGGAGATGTACTTCATATTTTCGAGTCGTGTAGTGTGGGTTGATGAGTGGGTGAGTGGGTGACTTGAGAGTAAATTGGCACAAACAAGAATGGAGGTTCCAATATCCAAGTCAAGGAATCAAGTGAGTGAATGAAAAGAAAAGTAAGGTGATTTCGAAAAACAATCCACTCTGTGAATAAGGAGGTGCCATTCAAGTTTAAATAAAATCAAGCCATAGAAGCCACCATATTTCACTTGTGATTTGCAGTTTGCATTTCCATTGGCCAATTCGATCAATCTAGGAATGATAGGGTAAATATTGCCATAGCACCCTGCTAGTTCTGGTGCGACAAAGCCAAAATACTACACTAAGAATTCTAAAGAAGCTGCGAAAACCTTAAACTCACCATCTCAACCCAAAAGATGAGTGAACAGCTAAGTGAACAGGTACACGGAAAATTCCCTACAAAAACATCCGCCGACTTTAGGTTCATGATGAGGCTTATAAAGTTTACAAATAAGATTATACACAGGCACGTGGTATGTCAAGCTGTCGAAATTATTTTAATTGGCTTTATTTAACTTTTATCTTGCTGTATGTGATGTTATCGTGAAGGGGGGTAAGAGGGGGAGATTTATAATATACAAAATGGTGAAAAGGAGAGATTACTGTAACGTACCTATGGAACATGGAATGGTACCTGAGTACAACATTGGGTTTAGTATCAATACCATTCTCTCAGGGTCTATGTGTACTAGATAGTTTTCCAATTGGGATCAACAAGTGTATGATGAAAAGTTCTGGTAGTAAGAAGTCAATGCGACAAGTCTAAATCTGAATCACCACAGCTATTTGGTAGGTCTCATTTCAACCGCCAACAAGCTGCTCCTGGCAGAAAGATAGGTCTAGCAGGAACCCACACTTGTCGTCATGATGACTATTTCAATTTCTTTTAATCATCGAGTCTTGTTCTTGTTCTTGTTCTTGTTCTTGTTTTGATTATTTAACTCTTTTGCAATTAATTGTCTCTTGAACATAATACGTATCAAGCGACAACTAATCATTCCTCTATCCATGTTCAAGGTTTCCCCGCAACAACATTTGTCCCTGTTGTTTGCTGATCTGAACCATTTGAAGTTAGCCGAGGCACCTAGCCACAGCACTAGCCTCCAATTAGTCTTATTAAAGGTATTATCATATGGTCGCACTTCCAATTTCAGCCTCATCGGAAAGAAAACACCATCAAAATACCTACAAAGACGATAGAATATGCATAACCAAATATCGCGAGAGTGAGATGAATGTTATTCATCACCTTGCGCAACAATCATAATTATTGCCCAGCTAGAGTCACATTCCAGCAAGGAGAGCTCCCTGGTCTATCAAGATGGGGATGCTTATATTAGAGGACAGAATGGAACATGTTCCTGGTTAGGAATTTCTCATATCTTTGTCAGAGATTCATTCGTTACTGATTACTTTCAGGCACCACCCGATATTTCGATGACCCCGAAAGACCCCAGGTCGCAAGTGCTGCATCTGCCGGCTTGAAATGTGATACATCAGGTCCTGTCCCTATCATTCTCGTTCCCCAGCCCACCGATGACCCAAGGGATCCTTTGGTATGACTTCTCATGCGTTCTCATCCAAGATGAGAAGACATACCTTTTACTAATCACTCAATTGGTATATAGAATTGGCCATTGTGGAAGCGCGATGTTATTCTACTCGTCCTTTCGCTCGTTTCGATATTCGCAACTTGTCTGGGTCCCATTCTCGCTGCAAATACCCTAACGCTTTCGTTACATTTCGGATTACCATTCACCGAAATTGCGCTTCTTACCGGTTACTATCTTATGGCCGTTGGAGCGATTGGTATCTTCTACATACCTTCGGCTAGGATTTGGGGCAAGAGACATCAATTCCTTCTAGGAACTATTATTTTGATCTTCTCGAGTGCTTGGGGTGGCGCTTCTAAATCTTATGCGAGTCTACTTTGGGCAAGAATTTTTCAGGGAATTGGAACGGCTCCTTTTGAAGCTTTGGTAAACGCTACTGTTGGTGATATATATTTTGTTCATGTGAGTGCGCCTATCATCTTTGCCAGTATGTCCAACAGTCCGGACTATGATCCGATTGACTTTCAAAATTTGAATCTTTGAAATGTTTAGGTGTTTCAATGAATTCTGTATTCATGAGAATTTCAATGTTCGAAGGTCTCTTAATGAATTGCAGTCAGGATTGTTGGACACACGAATCATAGCACTATCAAAAGAATTCATATGCTCATGTTAAAACACAGGAACGTGGCAAACGTATGGCTTTAACAAATCTTGCAGTGTTTGGTGGTTGCTTCTTCACTCCAATTCTCGTTGGTAAAATAACTCACACAATTGGTTGGCCATGGTCATTCTACTTTGTTGCTATTTTCATCGGGGTTTGTCTGCCACTTGTGATTTTCTTGGTCCCTGAGACTGCCTATGTACGGCCTCTTCATTTTAACACTGATCTAGCATCTAGCGACGAATTAGATCAATTCGTCTTGAAGCCAGGTCACGAATTAGAACAAGTTCTACGAGGGCCTAAAACAATAGAAACCAATATTTCAGCAAATAGTAACGCTGGATTATCCACACAAGATAACCCAAAAATAAGCCACACTTTATATGGCAAAGCCAAATCGAATTATAAAAGCACGCTCATGCCATTTAGTGGTCGCTACTCCGACGAAAGTTTCTGGAAACTATGTCTACGACCATTCCCTCTGTTTTTCCAGCCCGCAATCTTCTGGTCCTGTCTCATTCAAGGGACCCTTATTGGCTGGACCGTCTTCATCGGTATAATTCTGGCGGCAATCTTCCTCGGTCCACCTCTTTTCTGGGATGAAGTTAAAACTGGCTATGCCTACACCGGTGCCTTCGTCGGCGCAGTTCTTGGATTTGTTGTCGCGGGTGTTCTTTCCGACTGGAGTGCTAAATACATGACAAGAAAGAATAAGGGTATCTATGAGCCAGAATTCAGAATCTTACTGGTTATTCCGCAGTTTATATTCGGATGTGCGGGTCTCTATGGATTTGGGATTACGGCGAATAGACCAGTGGATTTTGGCTGGTTTTGGCCGATTTTCTTCTTTGGCTTGGAGGTTATGGGAATGGTTATTGGTGCGGTGGCTAGGTGAGCTTGGGTTTATTATGTTTTGGATGGGGAAAAGGATACTAACGTGTTTAGTTCTCTTTACATTGTTGATGCTCATAGTTCGTTTTCCTTTTCTTTTTTTTGTTTCTTGATCCCCTCCAGGTTTATATGCATAATTATTAACATTGAAACAGGAGATATTGCCATTGAAGCATTTACCTGTCTTTTGATATTCAAGAATTTCTTCAGTTTCGGCCTCACATGGAGTGGATATGACTGGCTGGTCAAAAATGGCGTCTACAGTACTTTTATGATTATCTCGAGTATTCAGGTCGGTGTTTGTTTATTAAGTATTCCAATGTGTAAGTTTCCTTTTTTCCTCTTTTGATAAAGATTCAAATTATTGTACTCGGAGATTCACTAATACTTGTTCGTTCCTCTCTAGATATTTTCGGGAAGCGAAATCGCGCTTTCTTTCATAAACATGATGTTCTAGCGCTTTTGGGTTTGAGATGATTGATGTAATGTGTGTGATGTTTATTTATAATTTTATTTTCTGCTGGGTTGAAAAAGTTGGTGCGGGATAATTATAATGGCGTTGGGGGATTAGATTAGATTATATTAATCTTTTTGATCTTTATTATGTTTTATGTGTTATGTCATGTCATGTTTAGAATGTGAGCTATCTTTTATCTTTTGTGTAATTAATTATTATTATTAAGATGATCAACAATGAATGAATGGATTGAGTTAATAGTAATTTATTGATCAATAATAATAATAATAATAAATAAAGAAGAGAAAGGATAAATGAAATAGAGATCTCTGAGTTTTTGGGGAGGGGATGGGTAATGAATGATGAATGAGGGATAAATACCTTTTTTTTTACTGATATAGATGGGTATATTGAGATAGGGTGCGTAGGATATAATAGAATGGGGTAAACAATTGAGGGGAAGAGAATTTTGGATTTTAATGGAATTTTCTTGATGTGTGTTTGTAAAAGAGGAGAGGAGAGAAAAGAAGATATTCATTGGCAGGGTAGGAAGCAAATATTGTCTCTAAGCAAACAAGTAATTAAGCAAGTAAGTCACATTTTGCAAATGGAAGAAAAGGGAAAGGGATAGCTTGAGTACCTAGTACATTCAATGTAAGAATTGTAAGATTCTACATACTTACATACACAGGTATGTCAATCAAATCATAGCTTTCGATTCTTCTCCATGGGGATATTCTCGATTTGAGAGGTTCTTTGGAGGATCTTGAAGTATGATGGATATATATCAGCTAGCGAGGTCTATGGCTCTTTGTAGGATCTTTGGGTAATAAATCATGGTGATGTCAGATTAGATGTTGTCACTATAAAAAAAAAGCTGTGGACCATCATCGATGGATTTCTGTAGTATAGTGCTTTGGAACTGCGACTTTGTTCATTGCTATGTTGTTGTTTTGAATATTTTCTTTGGTTTATGTCTACAATGTTCTTCATGCTCCAAGCTGAATTTAATATATAGAAGATGGCTTTAGAATGTGAATCAATGAATGAATGATACATGTATCATTATTGGTGGTAAATTCAAAGCATCATTAGTAGCACTTAAGGAATGTACAATAGTGGAAAGTTCGAGATAGCAATAGGAGTTGCACTTGAAAGGTATAGAAATGGATCGGAATTTTATAATGACTATTCATTCAAGATAACAAGGCCTAGATTTTATATATTTTAAAAGCAGAAGATTTCTTTAAAACTCAGTTAACAAATTCATAATATAAATATACCCCATCTCTGCCAAAATATCCCATACCAATCGCGGATCAACAAGAACCACAACCCGAAATCAATCAAAACACATATCGACAAATAATTCACCATGTCAATGATCCTAGTAAAATTCACCCGACTACCCATCCCACCACACAAAATCGACACTCACAATGCCCACGAATACGAACCCTGGTACGAAGCGGTAGAAATCATGCCGGCAAACGAAGCACGAGAAACATGGACGAAGATCTCGCGAAAAATCACCTCCTCGATTCATAACCACCATCGGAATTACAAGTACTGGAACTATTTGATCGATAAGATGGAGGTTATGTGGAAACTTGGCCTTACGCAGACGGCGCCGCAGTTGCTGTATGCCTATAGTAAGAATGAGAATTATCTCGAGTTGCATGATGGACAGCATGAGAGAATTGCTACGGCGTTGAGCTGGCAGAAGAGGGAGAGGGGCGATTATATGCATGTTACTTATAAGGCTGGTCCTTCGAGTCAGGGTCATGTTGGGATGGTTTCTTTTATGGAGCCTTAGAGATGAAGTGGGTACTAAAGTTTCATGTCAACTTTTGACTTTGATTTATTCCAGGGTGGAGGAGAGAATGGGATACTTCGAACGCTAGGATGGAGATTATTGAGAGTGGGAAACGCGCAGGTTTTAGAATGAATTAAGAATAAGATGTTTTTTGAATATGCAGGTCAAACCATAGGAGAACATTCTTCTTATGAAGTGAATCAAAATGAGCGCTGGTGCATCCTGTCTTAACTAATACGAGACGTACAGATTAGTCGGCTTAAAAGGGCCATCCACAACCATGTTTCCGCAAAAGCCATCTAACATATTTTGCATAGATTTATTAAAGACATAAAGATACCCTCAATATTAATGCACATCTTGCTATAAAGTTCGAGCCACCTAGCCATCCAACTAACATGCTCGAAATCAAAGACTACTTCGAGATATCAAACTAAAAAATTCAAGCTTGCAACTCTACCACTGACCATGCCTTTAATTCTTGTTAAGTTTTGCGTTTCGGATAAGCACATCCGTTTGATCATGTACGCCGACCATGAAGCTACTAAACTAGAATTCTTCGTTCCACCATTGAGAGAAATCATACCAACCTTCTTAATGACCTTTAAAATCAGGATGTTTTTAGAAATTCTGAGATTCATGAGTCGAAAGAATTGTATGAGCACGACGAAAAGAGGTTGGTAAATACTAAATAGTGAGTATGAAAAAAGAGGGGCTAGCGAGGAAGGCGAAAAGAAGCTCGTAAGCTCACTATGTAATAGTCTTTAAATAGCGGTGGCATTTACGTTCATGATTTTTTTTGGATACGCCTGTGCTGCGCTTATGGGCTCTGCGATCTTCTTTAGGCTATCGCCTTTAGCAGCAGATTGAAAATGTCTTGCGGTTTATGAAAACATGATGAACGAAGTGACAAAGAGCGATGGTTCAAGCGAGAGTATAGTTTTGTAATCCATTGCGAACCCGAATGAATTATATGTCCTACTTCTGGGACACTGGTATATTGCGTCATTAGATTCTAGCGAGGGAGCCCAGTCTCCAGCTCTGAAGTTCCTGGGTGGCGACTTTCTATGTCGCGATGCCACTTTCCACACCTTCTTCACTTTATTACTCAGTAGTTATATGGATCTAATTTCACAGTTCCTAGATTTTACATGACGACGTACATAAAGTTGATCCTTGATGTGCTGTGTCATACCTCTTTGCCATGATTGATCATCAACGTTTAAGAGTCAAAACCGAAAAAAATGTTCCCCTTTTTTTTAACTTAGCGCATGCATACTTGCAGAGGCAGGAACATCTTGTTCTTTGACTACTTCAAACGAATTTTCTTATTGAGATGCATCTCTATAATATAATCATATAAGACCTAATCTTACATACTTTCCAATTCATCTCTTGTTCTAAATCCCACAACATAAAAGATCGCGGCTATTTCACCTCCAGACGTTCGACACACCGTGAACGTTTGAATAGAGTCTAACGTTTTGAATGGATGTAAAATTTAAAATAAATTGGATCTTTGAAATAACCAATACGTCACATGAAGGCATCCATCCTCCACCGACTCCAAGACTTAAGGTTAAAAGCCTTTTTTATCATTTAACAGCAATCCAGACCATCAGAACACTTTATGAAGTAACGAGAAGTTTGGAATATATACCAGAGCTCTAGATAGCCAATCAAGTACAGACAAACGAGCACCAGAATAGTACTAACAGGACTTCTGGGTCTTGATGTGGTCAGTTGATTTTCTGTAACCTTGGAAACGCACAAGTTAATGCCACTAGACTGCATGGGTCCAAATACATTGTTGTACCTTCGGGAGGCATAAAAGATTTCACATGGCACTAATGTATAGTTGGTATTTGAGAGATGAGTGTAAGGTTGGTAGTTGCCGTGTCGCAAGTTGCATAGATCCTCATGGGCCCCTCTATCGATGTCTCTATGATCATTCTCGAACCTCCCCTCTCCTCAATGATTACAGTCTATCGGGGGACTATATTTTGACGACGAGGGTCAAATTTCCATCGGGTGCCAAAAAATCTAATAGAATAAACATGTAATTACTGGCAACTTTATTGTTGATAGCTCTATCATTTTCTGTCTCCCGCTTGGCACAATCATCGTCGCTGTATGGATGCAACAAAATATTGAGCGTCAGGTTCTTGAGCAAGCGATGACGGTTCATCAATGTCGAAGAAAAAGCTCATTTGAATATATCAAGGTCTTCACTAACGACGCGCAAGGACCGAAGAGTGATGAGTTCAACAGCCTCTTGCCATGCGCGTAAGACTGCGGTATGATCGGATAGAAATGATTTGTCCTCATGGTCTTGAGGAAGAAATCTGATACTTTTGTTCAGTAGTTCTTGTGGAATTTCCATACTGGTGACTTTGGTTTCTCAGTAAGAAGTGCGAGGTTATATCTGCCGAAGCAGACGAAAACCGCAGACGCAAGGTCGAGGTTGCTCTTAACAATGAATGCTCTTAGCTGTTTTCAATCTTCCAATACCTATCTATGGCCAACAAAAACAATCTATCAAGTGCCAAACTCAGGCAAAACTAATAAGCTATGAACTTGACGTGTGGGAAAATGCAAGTTGAAGGTCTTGAGAAGTATTGAATGGGATCAAATTGAACCTCTTAGATTGATACAAATCAACTCGGCTATTATTCCCACAAGGCTAATTTGACATGCTTTGTCAAATTACTCTTTGGGTAGGAAAAATTGCAAGTGAATGGGTGGCACCAGAATAGAATTAGGATAATCTGACTGAGAGATATTCAGGAGCTCGAGCATCGTCCTTAAAACCACATGTTACTGACATGTGCAAATGAGATTTACAGATTTGCAAGTAAGTATATCTGAGATAGATTCATGTGTTAGGATCTCCAATGCAATCCGTAACAAATGAAAGGAGAGAAGAGAGGTTGTTATAAATCAGCATGTACATACACACACCAAAGAAAGTTCGAAGAATCAATATTACCACAGACAAAGATATAAAGGCGGTGAAGAATATATGATGGCATTAAACCGTATTAGAACTAGACCGATATCTCAATAATCGTTACACAAAACTTTTTCCTGTGCACCTACATTTCTTTCTTCCTCACGCAACTTAAACGGTACGAACAGCATTTGATCGTTTTTTCTCCTACGATGTGTTGACGTGCTCCAATATTTACCGTAAGGTTTACTTTGGTTGTTGCAAGAGGAAGATTTACAACCACCGCAAGTTTGAGGCGACCAATAGCTTTCGAGCTTTGATTGGAAGTCATAGGAAGACGGTACATCTCTTTTGGAGCAGTTGATATCTATCTATCTAGATATTGATCCATTCTCGTAGCAGTTATCACCTACAGTTACATTCTAAGTGAATTCCTATATGTAAAGTTCCCTAGCGTCTGCCATGACATTTGCATTCCCCCTTGTCAGTGAACTCGGTGACTCTTTATTGAAGCTTTCTATGGTCATATTTGCATTGCATTATCGTACCTCATGTTGTATTCAGCCTCTGACCGCAAACCAGGTAGATACCAATATCCTAACTAACCTGCATCTATGCACCCGAAACCTTATCGTCCGGCAGATCCTCCATTACACCAAAAAGCACCTTGAGCCAGAGACTGCATCCCTTACAGCCCACACTGATCTCGCCATCTTCAGCCGCCTCTTCCAGATCCTGCTCCCGAATCAAGAACCCTCGATCATCTCCACATCTGCAACTTCTATACCAGATACCATCTTCTTCTTCGACATTCAAATCGTCTAAATCCACTACTTCGACCCCCGTTCGGAAAACTTCTCCTTCTTTTTGTCCAGCCCCATTTATTGAACGATTCTGCAATCGCAATTCCTTGTCATATTGTGCTCGTAGTTTGGAGTCCGATAGCTGAGAGAAAGCCACGGATATTTGATCAATCGTGTAAATGGTTTGAGTTTTGTTTGTAGGACCAAGTTCTTGGCCTGAAGATTTGTCTGGATGGTTCCGAAGAAGTGCGCGTCGGTATGCGCTGCGCAAAGTTGCTACCGGAATGTGTGTTTCATTTTGAAGAGCCGATGGGATGCCTAAGATCTCGTAATATGTAGATGTGCAAGTCATCGATCCATCGGGTTTGAACTTCGCTGTTGCTGTCGTCTTTTGATCGTGTTCTTGATATCTACTTTTTTTTTCCTTTGCGGCACTATGCATGTGAAGTGGGGCAAAATTTCAATCGCCTGAGGCATAAATATGTTCTCATCAGCTCACATGAACGCTTCCCTGGTGGATGCCCTCATCTTCCTCAGATACCTGAATCTCCTATTGCGCTCTGTCCCTGCAAACAATCTTGCGCATCATAGAGCAAAAGTTTCACCCAATCCAACCTCATTACCTTTGATTTCTAAGTACACACAAAAATAAACAGAGATGCATTCCATGTATATTTCCATTTTCAAGAATCAAGACGCTTAGGTTATATCTGAATCTAATACTTCTCAGCATGACTCTTGAGGAACTCTTTCTCTCTGAGAATAAGGTACCTATCGCACCAATAATAAAGCGCTAAATGCATATTACAATCTCCACTATACACTCCTATAGACATAGCATTATAACCACCATCAACCAACTTTTCACAATCGAAGAAACTCAATATTCCCCACACCCACTCTCAAAATATGCATAAATTTGCTTTTCTTCGGCCTAAACTCGTCATATTAGCAGTGGGTTTTGTGTCTATATGATCACTGTAGAATACTATATACTACCATCCGTCAATATGGTTCTGGCATTTTGCCGAAGGCATTCGCGTTGCTTCTATGTGTTCTATGTTTTTGGATTTGGATTTGAGCATAGGGTGGAAATTCTGGGCGAACGGAAGCTCTTTGGGTAGTAAATGTATCCATAACCTCGAATGACTTACTCTACAAAAATTCGGAAAAATGAAATTAGATTCGTAATGGCTCTCTTTGATATTGGGATTAAATGAGGACTTTGGATACATTTCCATCACGTTACGGTATATGCACCAGCCAAACATTCCTCTGCCACAATTACACCTCGTCACTCTTTCCCAGGAATAATCCATCAATCAGCACTTGCATGTATAACCATAATTGGTTCTTCAAGTTCCAGAACTTGAAATACCGTAATGGTTGCTATACTTGGGACTGTTATTTGTATCACAGAAATTAATGGTATGTTTGATTTCTCGTTTGAGTTCGCGTGGTTAAAGAATGAAGCCGTGAAGAAGAGAAGAAAGTGATTGGAGAAGTGGTGAGAAGGGAGAAAAGAAATCAGATATGACAATTTGTTAGCCAAGAGTGGTGAGTAGCAAGTACGTAGCTGATTTTTGTACGAAGGATAGGTAGTTGTAGTAGGAAACTTAACAATGACAGAAATTCAAAGTAACAACCATTTTTATTAATATTTAAGTAATGGTGTCGAACTTTACTTTTTTTTTTCATGCGCAAAGGTGAACCTTTTCTCGTCTTCCATAGCCCTCTCCATCATTGATCTAGACCACAAGCACAAACCTCGCGCTAACAATAACTCACTCACTGTCACTCAGTTTTATCTGGTCCAAGGTCCATTTCTGAAACAGAGAAATCTCTGACAGATTCTTGACGAGTTTTGACAACAATCAATCTTGAGTCTGTGTGGAAAGATCCAATTTTTCCTGGGAAAATGGCAAGTATCCCCGTCCAAGCGTGTCTGTCAAAGATGCCAACCAAAATAGATGAAACAAATTAATTAATGTTTGTAAAGGCTCCCAAGAATCTGCCACCAGCAGCCAAGCAGGCAAAAATCCTCGAGTGGTTTCGAACCACGATGGGAGTCTATTCTTTCAAAGAGCTTGAGAAACTACTTCCGTCCGTCGGATCGATCAACGGCATGCTAGTGAAAGAGTACATCCAAGCACTTACCGACGAGAACCTGATCCGTGTTGAGAAGATTGGCAGTGGTAACTGGTACTGGTCATTTACCTCGGATGCCAAGAAGAGCAAGGAAAATATGATCAATAAGTTGAAGGAGGAGGAAAACAAACTATTGGCTTCCATGAAGGATGCTGAACAGCAAATCGAGAAGGAAATGATGAAACGTCAAGAGGACGATGAAATACTCCTAGACGGTGGATCAGACAGACACACTTTGATGGATGCTTACGAGACTCTTGTAAAGGAGAACGATATTCTAGACAAGGAATTGGCACTCTACAGTGACAACGACCCTACTGAGGTTTTGAGAAAAGTGGAGGAAACCAACAAACTCAAGGAGAGCGCTTTAAGATGGACCGACAACCTTGAGTCACTGGAATCCTTCCTTGTCAATTTGACCGGAGACCGAGCTCAAGCTGGAGAAATCATGTCCCGAACATGTGGTGATGACTATGTTATTGGGGAAGGGTTGAAGGAACTGGTGGCCCCAAATTAGTGGATACATCTTGGCTCTCCTCTGGCAACGAAGAGAATCTCGGATCATCGGAAAGTGATATGATGGACACGGTATTACTGGCTTCCGATTATCGTTACTCGGCCTGGTCGGTCTGACCGGTCTGGCTGGTATAGCTTCATGGTTCGCTGTCACCAGCTTCTCCCAAATATGATATTGAGGACAATATGATCAAATATCGGTGATATGGCATGCACCGTAGGAAGCTGATCATTTCCGACACTAACCTTATTCGTTCAATTGCTTGAAGATTCGAGAAGTTGCTGTTTCTCTGCTTGCTTTTTCTAAATCAGATTGCTGATGATACGTTGATGAAACATTTTTCATGTTACAGGTGGTGAAAATTTACGTACGCAAACCCCACCCCAACATGTCCACTTGGGCGGGCCACTTAAAAATATCCCTATCTGACAGATGCAGAAATTCGTCTATCATAGCCAGGGAAGGACTAGACAAGCTTTTCTCTAATCTCACTAGGCTGATCGTGATTTTCGAGGGACCAGCTGGGCAACAATCTTCAGTGTCACAAATGGGACTACGGGGATTTTAACCAAAGTGTACCCCGCACCGAGGATACATCATTTAGGAAATAGACTGGTGAGATGTCACTGTGTCACATCATATATATCCTCTGTCGTTTTCCAGACGCCCTATCATCTTCTTCAACGCTTCAACATCCAGTAAAGATTGCTTGATATGGCTGCGTGCATAGACCTGAAGGCGCGATTCAGTGATAGCGCTATGCATGATGAATGGTACATGATCGCAAGCTGGAAATGCATATGCCCACATGAATCGAAAGAATGCCTAGACAGTGGAGAATTTGATGCCGAAGAAAGGAGATATACTTTTGTGGATATTGCAAACTATCAAAGTGTGATCATGGATGAGGTGTTATTCCAATGAATTGCCGGCAGGCGGAGAGTACAAGCCGTACGGGTGAACAAGTATGCTGACGGCAGGCGACGTGGACGTTGTATGGATCGTTCGAATTATAGTATACTAATGCGCTTGATCAGTTCTCTGTGTCTAGAACCATCCAGCCCTACTGTACTCATTCTCTTGTTATTCCTCGAGGGTTAGTCGTACCGAAAAGTTACCGAAGAATACATGCTGTACATCATGAATTGTGAAAGTGTAAGCGACTTTGGTTTGGTTGGATGATAATATTGTACTGTATATCCTCCGTACATATACTTTCGATTGTACCGATGCCGTCCCGGATAGTAATCACTCATACCCAATATCCATCCCTAAAGCCGAAAAGTTAGGTATCTTATCGGCCGTGTTCTAATGGAGTAATAACTTCCCTTTGCTTTCCTCGAGGGAACCTATGTACAGTGCTAGAGTCGGGTATCCATCCTCCTCTTCATCCTTTTCTTGCCAGGTACATATATATTCGCTAAATAGATTCTTACCTATTTATCTTTATTATTTATTACGTACAACGTGTTACAGTATCCTCGTCTCCATCACCCTCTTAATCCTTTCTTCTCCCTCTCTCAGCCTTATATAAGTAAGAACGAAGAAGAAGAGAATCCGAATTTGTCAGGGTTTCAGAGAACACACCGACCCTTAAAAAGCACAATTGTGTCAACCGTGGAACTGTGGATTGTGGACTTGGTGGATCCTGGGCAAATTCAAGCTTTCTGCAACACGTCAGGGCATCTTTTGGTTCCCTCTTGGGAGACTTGGATCTTGTTGGAAATTTACCTGGGTGACCATTCGTTGCATTCTATCACGATTTGTACCCCATTTTATTCAATTCTTTAATTAAACAAACTTTTGTTAGACGGGAAGAAGTTCGAAACGTCCTTCCCAAAGTTTCCAGAGTTTCCAATATTTCCCATATTCCCTCATATGAGAAACAGAAGAAAAGGTTCCCTCCCGCTGGCTGCTATTCCTGAATAGACACACCTAACCCCACCCTTCTTCTTCTTCAATAATCAACACATACCGGTACTCCGTACATTGTACAGTAATAAAGTATAACCATACCATATCCATATCCATACCCATACCCATACCACACCCACATTCGTACCCATATCCATACTCTCGGACTCGGACAATTTAATGGATAGGATTGGTAAAACATTGATACGTTCTAGCTCGGAAAT